>NW_027325369.1:8696745-9113888 GCF_036924035.1 Leuresthes tenuis
TCCTAACTTTTATGGACAGAATTTCTAGGCGGAGCCAGGGCGTTGAGGGTGTCCCATTTGGCGACCTCAGAATCGGGTCTCTGCTTTTTGCAGATGATGTGGTTCTGTTAGCGTCGTCAGGCCGTGACCTTCAGCTCTCACTGGAGTGATTCGCAGCCGAGTGTGAAGCGGCTGGGATGAGAATCAGCACCTCCAAATCCGAGACTATGGTTCTCAGCCGGAAAAGGGTGGAATGCTCTCTCCGGGTCGGGAATGAGATCCTTCCCCAAGAGGAGGAGTTCAAGTATCTCGGGGTCTTGTTCACGAGTGACGGACGAATGGAGCGGGAGATTGACGGGCGGATCGGTGCGGCGCCTGCAGTGTTGCAGGCTCTGCACCGACCCGTCATTGTGAAGAGGGAGCTGAGCCAGAAGGCGAAGCTCTCTACTTACTGGTCAATCTACGTTCCCATCCTCACCTATGGTCACGAGTTGTGGGTAGTGACCGAAAGAACAAGATCGTGAATACAAGCGGCCAAAATGGGTTTCCTCCGCAGGGTGTCTGGGCTCTCCCTTAGAGATAGGGTGAGAAGCTCAGTCATCCGGGAGGGGCTCGGAGTAGAACCGCTTCTCCTCCGCATTGAGAGGAGTCAGATGAGGTGGCTCGGGCATCTGGTTAGGATGCCCCCTGGGCGCCTCCCTGGGGAGGTGTTCCGGGCACGTCCCACTGGGAGGAGACCCCGGGGGAGACCCAGGACACGTTGGAGAGACTATGTCTCTCGGCTGGCCTGGGAACGCCTCGGGGTCCCCCCGGAAGAGCTGGAGAAAGTGGCCGGGACAGAGACGTCTGGGTTTCTCTACTCAAGCTGCTGCCCCCGCGACCCGACCCCCGGATAAGCGGCAGATGATGGATGGATGGATGGATATATCCTCCACCAACCAGACTTACAACCCCCGACTAGGGTAGCAGAATTTCTAAGCAGCTGTACCCCAAAACTACTATCAAAAATATATAAATTATTGTCTAAGATAGATGACACAATGTCTCTTCCATCCTCAAAATGGGAGGCAGATTTATCCATCAGTTCTGGTCATAGCTTCTAACCACAAATATGTTTGAACACCTTCATAAAGACTCGAAATCCTAATTTACAGCTCATACAATACAAAATCCTTCATAGAACACACTATACAGGACAAAGGATGTTCAGGATGGGTCTAACACACTCAAACATCTGCTCACATTGCACAGATAACACACCTGATGATTATGCACACGCTTTGTGGTTTCTGCGCCTGTCCAGAAGTTCTGGCTTGAAGTCTGTGAGGACCTATCACCATGGCTAAAGTGTAGCATCCCTGCATGCCCCACACTGTGCATACTGGGTGACTTAGACAACATCAACATGGAAATTAACTCAGCACACATGGTTGTCACAGTGTTATGTATCGCAAAGAAAACTATTCTCATGAACTGGAAAGCGAAAAACAATCTGTGTGTTAACCAGTTTAGAAATTGTCTTTTAGATTATATTAGCATGGAAACAATGTCTGCCTCCTCAAAACATCAATTGGCTGAATTTCATTCTCTCTGGTCCCCTCTGATTAGTTTTATCACATAGTGGTGGTGGTGGGTTGCTGGGTGATAGTGGGTCTCAGGCCCGGGCTGCTGCGACTGGTGTGACCGGGTGGTTTGTTTGTTTGTTTTTTGTAGAGGTCTTCCTGGGTGGGGTTGGGTTGAGTGGGGTGGGGCGGGATGGGTACCTTCTGGGGGTACAGTAGGTCCCGGAATATGGTCGCTGCAGGCCCCGAGCCTGGTGGACATCAGGCCCTCCTGCCCATTGTTGGCTCCCAGGTAGCGGGGATGCCTATTGCAGCCAGTCCCTGGCTGCCCTCTCTGGGGGAGAGTAGCTCCCCCGGTATATATCCCCATACCCCTCTCCCTTCTGGCTCCTGTACACAGCACACACTCACACATGAAGGGTTTTGGGGGCGTGTGTGTTCGGTGGGGTGTAGTGGATGGGGCCACGTAGGTGGTCCCCTTTGGTTGCACACTGCAGTTCCCTGCCCCTGTTTTAATTACACCTTAGACATTACTACTTATCAAACACAGTCTGGTTGGTGGATATATCCATCCATCCATCCATCATCTGCCGCTTGTCGGGTCGCGGGGGCAGGAGCTTGAGCAGAGAAACCCAGACGTCTCTGTCCCCAGCCACTTCCTCCAGCTCTTCCGGGTGGACCCCGAGGCGTTCCCAGGCCAGCCGAGAGACATAGTCTCTCCAACGTGTCCTGGGTCTCCCCGGGGTTCTCCTCCCAGTGGGACGTGCCCGGAACACCTCCCCAGGGAGGCGCCCAGGGGGCATCCTAACCAGATGCCCGAGCCACCTCATCTGACTCCTCTCAATGCGGAGGAGCAGCGGTTCTACTCCGAGCCCCTCCCGGAAGACTGACCTTCTCACCCTATCTCTAAGGGAGAGCCCAGACACCCTGCGGAGGAAACCCATTTCGGCTGCTTGTATTCGCGATCTTGTTCTTTCGGTCACTACCCACAACTCGTGACCATAGGTGAGGATGGGAACGTAGATTGACCAGTAAGTAGAGAGCTTCGCCTTCTGGCTCAGCTCCCTCTTCACTACGACGGGTCGGTGCAGAGCCCGCAACACTGCAGACGTCGCACCGATCCGCCCGTCAATCTCCCGCTCCATTCGTCCCTCACTCGTGAACAAGATCCCGAGATACTTGAACTCCTCCACTTGGGGAAGGATCTCATTCCCGACCCGGAGAGAGCATTCCACCCTTTTCCGGCTGAGAACCATAGTCTCGGATTTGGAGGTGCTGATTCTCATCCCAGCCGCTTCACACTCGGCTGCGAATCGCTCCAGTAAGAGCTGAAGGTCACGGCCTGACGACGCTAACAGAACCACATCATCTGCAAAAAGCAGAGACCCAATTCTGAGGTCGCCAAATCGGACACCCTCAACTCCGCCTAGAAATTCTGTCCATAAAAGTTAGGAACAGAATCGGTGACAAAGGGCAGCCCTGACGGAGTCCAACTCTCACCGGAAACGTATCCCACTTACTGCCGGCAATGCGGACCAAACTCTGGCACCGGTCATACAGAGACCGAAACGGCCCCTATCAAGGGGTCCGGCACTCCATATTCCCGGAGCAACCCCCACAGGACTCCACGAGGGACACGGTCGAACGCTTTCTCCAAGTCCACAAAACACATGTAGACTGGTTGGGCGAACTCCCAGCAGCTGGTCCACTGTTCCACGGCCAGGACGAAAGCCACACTGCATCTCCTGAATCCGAGGCTCGATTATCCGACGGATCCTCCTCTCCAATACCCCCGAATAGACCTTACCAGGGAGGCTGAGGAGTGTGATACCCCTATAGTTGGAACACACCCTCCGGTCCCCCCTTTTTAAAGAGGGGGACCACCACCCCAATCTGCCAGTCCAGAGGCACTGTCCCCGATGTCCACGCAATACTGCAGAGGCGTGTCAGCCAAGACAGCCCTACAACATCCAGAACCTTGAGAAACTCAGGACGGACCTCATCCACCCCCGGGGTCTTGCCACCGAGGAGCTTTTTAACCACCTCGGCAACCTCAGCCCCAGAAATGGGAGGCCCCGTCGCTGAGCTCTCCGACTCTGCCTCTTCCGAGCACGTGTTGGTAGGATTGAGGAGTTCCTCGAAGTACTCCCCCCACCGACTCACAACATCCCTAGTTGAGGTCAGCAAAGCCCCGTCCCCACTGTAAACAGTGTTGACTGTGAGCCGCTTCCCCCCCCTGAGACGCCGGATGGTGGACCAGAATCTTTTCGAGGCCGTCCGGAAATCGTTCTCCATGGTCTCACCGAACTCCTCCCAGGCCCGAGTTTTTGCCTCAGCAACCGCCGAAGCCGCGGCCCGTCTGGCCCGTCGGTACCTATCAGCTGCTTCCAGGGTCCCACTGGCCAAAAAGGCCCGATAGGACTCCTTCTTCAGCTTGACGGCTTCCCTCACCACTGGTGTCCACCAGCAGGTTGGAGGGTTGCCGCCACGACAGGCACCGACCACCTTACGGCCAAAACTCCGACCAGCTGCCTCGGCAATGGAGTCAGGGAACATGGCCCATTCGGACTCAATGTCCCCCACCTCCCCCGGGATATGGTTGAAGCTCTGCCGGAGGTGTGAAGAAAATTTCCGAAAATCAAACCGCAAATGATCATAAGTGGGAGAGGGGGTGTTCAGCTGCAAGAAGGTGTGAATGTCCACCCATACATCATCATAAGTAGGAGTGGATGTGTTCGACTACGAGAAGGTGTGAACGTCCAACCAAAGTTTTTAAAAATCAGTTAGGAAAAGGTTTTAATATCCAACCAAACATAATCAAAAGTGGGAGCAGAGCTGTTCGTCTGTGATTAGGTGTGAATCTCCGACCATAATTGCTGAAAAATGTGTTAGAAAAGGTAAGAATGCCGGTCCATACATCATCAAAAGCGAGAGAGATTGTGTTCAGCTGCAAGTAGGTGTGAATATCCAGCCATAATTACTCACAAACGGGTAAGAAAAGGTAGTATTGCCAGACCATACATGATCAAAACAGGGAGCGGAGGTGGTTTAGCTGCAAGGTATGAATGTCTGACTAAAGTTTGTAAAAAGCGGGTAAGACAAGGTGCGAATGCCCGACAATGTATCATCAAAAGAGGGAGCAGAGGTGTTCAGCTGCAAGAAGGTCTGAATGTCCACCAATAATTACTGAAAAATGGGTAAGAAAAGGTGCGAATGCCCAACCATACATCATCAAAAGCAGGAGTGGATGTGTTCGGCTACAAGAAGGTTTGAATGTCCGACCAAAGTTTGTAAAAAGCAGGTAAGAAAAGGTGAAAATACCCGACTGTACACAATCAAAAGAGGGAGCGGAGTTGTTCAGCAACAAAGAGTGAAAGTCTGACCATGGTTTGTAAAAAGTGGGTAAGAAAAGGTTTGTATGCCCGAATATACAACATCAAAAGCGGAAGCGGAGGTGTTCGGCTGCTTGAAAGTTTGAACGTCCTACCAAAGTTTGTAAAAAGCAGTTAAGAAAAGTTTCGAATATCCAACCAAACATAATCAAAAGCGGGAGCAGAGCATTTCGATTGCAAGTAGGTGTGAATGTCAGATCATAATTTTCAAAAAGCTGATGAGAAAGGGTGAGAATGCCCGACTATACACCATCAAATGCGGGAGCGGAGTTGTTCGGCTGTGAGTAGGTGTGAATCTCCGAGCATATTTTGTAAAAAGGGGGTAAGAATAGATTCGAATGCCCGAACATACACTATCAAAAGAGGGAGCGGAGGTGTTCCGCTGTAAGAAGGTGTGAATGTCCGACCATAGTTGGTAAAAAACGGGTAAGAAAAGGTTAAAATACCCGACTGTACACAATCAATAGTGGGAGCGGATGTGTTTGGCTACAAGAATGTGTGACAGTCCGACCATGGTTTGTAAAAAACGGGTAAGAAAAGGTGCGAATGCCCGACAATGTATGATCAAAAGAGGGAGCGGAGGTTTTCGGCTACAAGACGGTTTGAATGTCCGACCATAGTTTGTAAAAAGCGGGTAAGAAAAGGTTCAAATGCCTGACTATACACCATCAAAAGCGGGAGAGGAGGTGTTCCGCTGTAAGACGGTGTGAATGTCCGACCATAGTTGGTAAAAAGCGGGTAAGAAAAGGTTAAAATACCTGACTGTACACAATCAATAGCGGGAGCGGAGTTGTTCGGCTACAAGAAGGTGTGAAAGTTCAACCATGGTTTGTAAAAAGCTGCTAAGAAAAGGTTCGAATGCCCGAATATATACCATCAAAAGCGGAAGCGGAGGTGTTCGGCTGCAAGAAGGTGTGAACGTCCGACCAAAGTTTGTAAAAAGTGGGTAAGAAAAGGTTTGTATTCCCGAATATACAACATCAAAAGCGGAAGCGGAGGTGTTCGGCTGCTTGAAAGTTTGAACGTCCTACCAAAGTTTGTAAAAAGCAGTTAAGAAAAGTTTCGAATATCCAACCAAACATAATCAAAAGCGGGAGCAGAGCTTTTCGACTGCAAGTAGGTGTGAATGTCCAGCCATAATTACTCACAAACGGGTAAGAAAAGGTAGTATTGCCAGACCATACATGATCAAAACAGGGAGCTGAGGTTGTTCAGCTGCAAGGTGTGAATGTCTGACTATAGTTTGTAAAAAGCGGGTAAGATAAGGTGCGAATGCCCAACATTGTATAATCAAAAGAGAGAGCAGAGGTTTTCGGCTACAAGAAGGTTTGAATGTCCGACCATAGTTTGTAAAAAGCTGGTAAGAAAAGGTTCAAATGCCTGACTATACACCATCAAAAGCGTGGAGCGGAGGTGTTCCGCTGTAAGACGGTGTGAATGTCCGACCATAGTTGGTAAAAAGCAGGTAAGAAAAGGTTAAAATACCCGACTGTACACAATCAATAGCGGGAGCGGAGTTGTTCGGCTACAAGAAGGTGTGAAAGTCCAACCATGGTTTGTAAAAAGCTGGTAAGAAAAGGTTCGAATGCCAGACAATGTATGATCAAAAGAGGGAGCGGAGGTGTTCGGCTGCAAGAAGGTCTGAATGTCCAACCATAATTTGTAAAAACCGGGAAGGAAAGGCTCGAAAGCCCGACTATACACCATCAAAAGCGGGAGCAGAGTGGTTCAGCTGCAAGAAGGTCTGAATGTCCATCAATAATTGCTTTAAAACATGAAAGAAAATTTTCGAATATCATCCGCACATGATCATAAGAAGGAGAGGAGGTGTTCAGCTGCAAGAAGGTGTGAATGTCCACCCATAATTCCTGAAAAATGGGTAAAAAAAGGTGCGAATGCCCAACCATATATTATCAAAAGCAGGTGTGAATGTCAGATCAGAATTTGCAAAAAGCTGATGAGAAAGGGTGAGAATGCCCGACTATACACCATCAAATGCGGGAGCGGAGGTGTTCGGCTCTGAGTAGGTGTGAATGTCCGACCATAATTGCTGAAAAATGTGTTAGAAAAGGTAAGAATGCCGGACCATACATCATCAAAAGCGAGAGAGGTGGTGTTCGGCTGCAAAAAGGTGTAAATGTTCGACTAAAGTTTGTAAAAAGCGGGTAAGACATGGTGCGAATGCCTGACAAGGTATGATCAAAAGCAGGAGCGGAGGTGTTCAGCTGCAAGAAGGTCTAAATGTCCATCAATAATTGCTAGAAAACATGAAAGAAAATTTTCGAAAATCAAACCGCACATGATCATAAGTGGGAGAGGAGGTGTTCAGCTGCAAGAAGGTGTGAATGTCCACCCATAATTCCTGACAAATGGGTAAAAAAAAGGTGCGAATGCCCAACCATACATCATCAAAAGCAGGAGTGGATGTGTTCGGCTACAAGAAGGTGTGAACGTCCAACCAAAGTTTGTAAAAAGCAGTTAAGAAAAGGTTTGAATATCCAACCAAACATAATCAAAAGCGGGAGCATAGCTTTTCGACTGCAAGTAGGTGTGAATGTCAGATCATAATTTGCAAAAAGCTGATGAGAAAGGGTGAGAATGTCCGACTGCACACCATCAAATGCGGGAGCGGAGTTGTTCGGCTGTGAGTAGGTGTGAATTTCCGACTGTAATTTCTGAAAAATGTGTTAGAAAAGGTAAGAATGCCGGTCCATACATCATCAAAAGCGAGAGAGGTGGTGTTCGGCTGCAAGTAAGTGTGAATGTCCAGCCATAATTACTCACAAACGGGTAAGAAAAGGTAGTATTGCCAGACCATACATGATCAAAACAGGGAGCGGAGGTGGTTCAGCTGCAAGGTGTGAATGTCTGACTAAAGTTTGTAAAAAGCGGGTAAGACAAGGTGCGAATGCCCGACAATGTATGATCAAAAAAGGGAGCAGAGGTGTTCAGCTGCAAGAAGGTCTGAATGTCCACCAATAATTACTGAAAAATGGGTAAGAAAAGGTGCGAATGCCCAACCATACATCATCAAAAGCAGGAGTGGATGTGTTCGGCTACAAGAAGGTTTGAATGTCCGACCAAAGTTTGTAAAAAGCAGGTAAGAAAAGGTGAAAATACCCGACTGTACACAATCAAAAGAGGGAGCGGAGTTGTTCAGCAACAAAGAGTGAAAGTCTGACCATGGTTTGTAAAAAGTGGGTAAGAAAAGGTTTGTATGCCCGAATATACAACATCAAAAGCGGAAGCAGAGGTGTTCGGCTGCTTGAAAGTTTGAACGTCCTACCAAAGTTTGTAAAAAGCAGTTAAGAAAAGTTTCGAATATCCAACCAAACATAATCAAAAGCGGGAGCAGAGCATTTCGACTGCAAGTAGGTGTGAATGTCAGATCATAATTTGCAAAAAGCTGATGAGAAAGGGTGAGAATGCCCGACTATACACCATCAAATGCGGGAGCGGAGTTCTTCGGCTGTGAGTAGGTGTGAATCTCCGAGCATATTTTGTAAAAAGGGGGTAAGAATAGATTCGAATGCCCGAACATACACTATCAAAAGAGGGAGCGGAGGTGTTCCGCTGTAAGAAGGTGTGAATGTCCGACCATAGTTGGTAAAAAACGGGTAAGAAAAGGTTAAAATACCCGACTGTACACAATCAATAGTGGGAGCGGATGTGTTTGGCTACAAGAATGTGTGACAGTCCGACCATGGTTTGTAAAAAACGGGTAAGAAAAGGTGCGAATGCCCGACAATGTATGATCAAAAGAGGGAGCGGAGGTTTTCGGCTACAAGAAGGTTTGAATGTCCGACCATAGTTTGTAAAAAGCGGGTAAGAAAAGGTTCAAATGCCTGACTATACACCATCAAAAGCGGGAGAGGAGGTGTTCCGCTGTAAGACGGTGTGAATGTCCGACCATAGTTGGTAAAAAGCGGGTAAGAAAAGGTTAAAATACCTGACTGTACACAATCAATAGCGGGAGCGGAGTTGTTCGGCTACAAGAAGGTGTGAAAGTTCAACCATGGTTTGTAAAAAGCTGCTAAGAAAAGGTTCGAATGCCCGAATATATACCATCAAAAGCGGAAGCGGAGGTGTTCGGCTGCAAGAAGGTGTGAACGTCCGACCAAAGTTTGTAAAAAGCAGTTAAGAAAAGTTTCGAATATCCAACCAAACATAATCAAAAGCGGGAGCATAGCTTTTCGACTGCAAGTAGGTGTGAATGTCAGATCATAATTTGCAAAAAGCTGATGAGAAAGGGTGAGAATGTCCGACTGCACACCATCATATGCGGGAGCGGAGTTGTTCGGCTGTGAGTAGGTGTGAATTTCCGACTGTAATTTCTGAAAAATGTGTTAGAAAAGGTAAGAATGCCGGTCCATACATCATCAAAAGCGAGAGAGGTGGTGTTCGGCTGCAAGTAAGTGTGAATGTCCAGCCATAATTACTCACAAACGGGTAAGAAAAGGTAGTATTGCCAGACCATACATGATCAAAACAGGGAGCGGAGGTGGTTCAGCTGCAAGAAGGTGTGAATGTCCGACTAAAGTTCAAATATATTAACAAAAGCGGGAGGAGAGGTCTGGATGAGAGTGGTTGAGAATTTCCAACCATAATCTATAAAATGCGGTGAAAAAAAGGTGTGATAGAACACTAAAAGGTGGAGCGGAAGTGTTCGGCTGCAAGAAGGTGTGAATGTCCGACTATATTTGGTGAAAAGCAGGTGAAGCAAGGTCTGAATGCCCAACCTTACATCATCAAACGCGAGATCAGAGGTGTTTGGCTGCAAGAAGGCCATAGTTTGCCAAAAGCAACAAAAGTGGGGGCGGAGGTCTTCGGATGCAACTGGGTGTGAACATCCCACCATAAAAGTATGGTGGAGAGGAAGCTGTGAACAGCCAACCATAGTTTGCAAAAAGCGGGTGAGAAAAGGTGCGAATGTCCAACCATACATGATCAAAACAGGGAGCGGAGGTGTTTGGCTGTGACAAGGTGTGAATGTCCACCCAAAATTAATGAAAAGCGGGCAAAAAATTAGGTTTGAATGCCCAAGCATACATCATCAAAAGAAGGAGTGGATGTGTTCGGCTACAAGAAGGTTTGAATGTCCGACCATAGTTTGTAAAAAGCGGGTAAGAAAAGGTTCAAATGCCTGACTATACACCATCAAAAGCGGGAGCGGAGGTGTTCCGCTGTAAGACGGTGTGAATGTCCGACCATAGTTGGTAAAAAGCGGGTAAGAAAAGGTTAAAATACCCGACTGTACACAATCAATAGGGGGAGCGGAGTTGTTCGGCTACAAGAAGGTGTGAAAGTCCAACCATGGTTTGTAAAAAGCTGGTAAGAAAAGGTTCGAATGCCCGAATATATACCATCAAAAGCGGAAGCGGAATTGTTCGGCTGCAAGAAGGTGTGAACGTCCGACCAAAGTTTGTAAAAAGCAGTTAAGAAAAGGTTCGAATATCCAACCAAACATAATCAAAAGCGGGAGCAGAGCTGTTCGACTGCAAGTAGGTGTGAATGTCCAGCCATAATTACTCACAAACGGGTAAGAAAAGGTAGTATTGCCAGACCATACATGATCAAAACAGGGAGCTGAGATGGTTCAGCACCAAGGTGTGAATGTCTGACTATAGTTTGTACAAAGCGGGTAAGATAAGGTGCGAATGCCCGACAATGTATAATCAAAAGAGGGAGCAGAGGTTTTCGGCTACAAGAAGGTTTGAATGTCCGACCATAGTTTGTAAAAAGCGGGTATGAAAAGGTTCAAATGCCTGACTATACACCATCAAAAGCGGGAGCGGAGATGTTCCGCTGTAAGACGGTGTGAATGTCCGACCATAGTTGGTAAAAAGCGGGTAAGAAAAGGTTAAAATACCCGACTGTACACAATCAATAGCGGGAGCGGAGTTGTTCGGCTACAAGAAGGTGTGAATGTCCGACCATCGTTTGTAAAAAGCTGGTAAGAAAAGGTTCGAATGCCCGAATATATACCATCAAAAGCGGAAGCGGAGGTGTTCGCCTGCAAGAAGGTGTGAACGTCCGACCAAAGTTGGCAAAAAGCAGTAAAGAAAAGGTTCGAATATCCAAACATAATTAAAAGCGAGAGAGATTGTGTTCAGCTGCAAGTAGATGTGAATATCCAGCCATAATTACTCACAAACGGGTAAGAAAATGTAGTATTGCTTGACCATACATGATCAAAACAGGGAGCGGAGGTGGTTTAGCTGCAAAAAGGGGTGAATGTCCAACTAAAGTTCAAATATATTAACAAAAGCGGGAGGAGAGGTCTTCGGATTAGAGTGGTTGAGAATTTCCAACCATAATCTATAAAATGTGGTGAAAAAAAAAGGTGTGAAGGAATGAATTTTATAGCAAAATCCGAAATCATGCATAACTCCGCAAAAGGAACCTATTGCTCAACCAAAGGGATGCTTCTTTCTCATTCAGGGTAATATGAGGAACTTTATGCTTGATACATTTTAGACATGGATAACTATGAAGGACAAAGCAATTTTAACTTGGTTTGAGCAAAGCAATTCATTTTATAGGAAAATCCGAAATCGTGCAGGACTCATGAAAGTAAGCTTTTTCTCGGATTCCTGATCCTCCAGTGTTGCTCTTTCCTATACTGCAAAATACAGCCTTGTTCTTTGTTGAAATTTATATAGACATTGATAAATATGAAGGACAAAGCAGTTTCCACTTTGTTTGAGTGAAGGAATTAATTTTATAGCAAAATCCCAAATCAAGCAGAACGTATGAAAATAAGCTTGTTTTCGGATTCCTGATCCTTCAGTGTTGCTATTTCTTCTACTGCAAAATACAATGTTGTTCTTTGTTGAAGTCAATCTACACATTGATAAATATGAAGGACAAAGCAGTTTTAACATAGTTTGAGTAAAGGAATTCATTTTATACATAAAATCCCAAATCATGCAGAACGTATGAAAATAAGCTTATTCTCGGATTCCTGATCCTTCAGTGTTGCTCTTTCTACTACTGCAAAATACAATCTTGTTCTTTGTTGAAGTAAATCTAGACATTGATAAATATGAAGGACAAAGCAGTTTTCACTTGGTTTGAGTGAAGGAATTCATTTTATACATAAAATCCCAAATCATTCAAAACGTATGAAAAGAAGCTTATTCTCGGATTCCTGATCCTTCAGTGTTGCTTTTTCTTCTACTGCAAAATACAATGTTGTTCTTTGTTGAAGTCAATCTAGACATTGATAAATATGAAGGACAAACCAGTTTTAACTTGGTTTGAGTGAAGGAATTCATTTTATACATAAAATCCCAAATCATGCAGAACGTATGAAAATAAGCTTATTCTCGGATTACTGATCCTTCAGTGTTGCTATTTCTTCTACTGCAAAATCCAGTGTTGTTCTTTGTTGAAGTCAATCTAGACATTGATAAATATGAAGGACAAAGCAGTTTTAACATAGTTTGAGTGAAGGCATTCATTTATAGTAAAATCAATAATCGTGCAGAACTCATGAAAATAAGCTTATTCTCGGATTCCTAAAACTTTTGATTTGCTCTTTCTTTACTGCAAAGTACAATGTTGTTCTTTGTTGAAGTCGATCTAGACATTGATAAATATGAAGGACAAAGCAGTTTTCACTTGGTTTGAGTGAAGGATTTGCAGCTGAAAACCTCCCGCTCCCGCTTTTGATTGTGTATAGTCGGGCTTTCGAGCCTTTTCTTACCCGGTTTTTAGAAATTATGGTTGGACATTCAGACCTTGCAGCCGAAGACCTCCACTCCCTCTTTTGATCATACATTGTCGGGCATTCGCACCTTGTCTTACCCGCTTTTTACAAACTATAGTCAGACATTCACACCTTGCAGCTGAACCACCTCAGCTCCCTGTTTTGATCATGTATGGTCTGGCAATACTACATTTTCTTACCCGTTTGTGAGTAATTATGGCTGGACATTCACACCTACTTGCAGTCGAACAGCTCTGCTCCCGCTTTTGATGGTATATATTCGGGCATTCGAACCTTTTCTTAACTGCTTTTTGCAAACTTTGGTCGGACGTTCACACCTTCTTGCAGCCGAACACCTCCGCTTCCGCTTTTGATGGTATATATTCGGGCATTCGAACCTTTTCTTAGCAGCTTTTTACAAACCATGGTTGAACTTTCACACCTTCTTGTAGCCGAACAACTCCGCTCCCGCTATTGATTGTGTACAGTCAGGTATTTTAACCTTTTCTTACCCGCTTTTTACCAACTATGGTCGGACATTCACACCGTCTTACAGCGGAACACCTCCGCTCCCGCTTTTGATGGTGTGTAGTCAGCCATTTGAACCTTTTCTTACCCGCTTTTTACAAACTATGGTCGGACATTCAAACCTTCTTGTAGCCGAAAACCTCCGCTCCCTCTTTTGATCATACATTGTCGGGCATTCGCACCTTTTCTTACCCTTTTTTTACAAACCATGGTCGGACTGTCACACATTCTTGTAGCCAAACACATCCGCTCCCGCTATTGATTGTGTACAGTCGGGTATTTTAACCTTTTCTTACCCGTTTTTTACCAACTATGGTCGGACATTCACACCTTCTTACAGCGGAACACCTCCGCTCCCTCTTTTGATGGTGTATGTTTGGGCATTCGAACCTTTTCTTACCCGCTTTTTACAAACCATGCTCGGACATTCAAACCTTGTAGCCGAACACATCCACTCCTGCTTTTGATGGTGTATGGTTGGTCATTCAAACCTACTTGTTGCCCGCTTTTCATTAATTTTGGGTGGACATTCACACCTTGTCACAGCCAAACACCTCCGCTCCTTTTTTGATCATGTATGGTTGGACATTCGCACCTTTTCTCACCCGCTTTTTGCCAACTATGGTCGGCTGTTCACAGCTTCCTCTCCACCATACTTGTATGGTGGGATATTCACACCCACTTGCATCCGAAGACCTTTTGTTGATATTTAGTCGGTCATTCGCAGCTTACCCGCTTTTGGCAAACTATGGCCTTCATGCAGCCAAACACCTCGGATCTCGCTTTTCATGATGTAAGGTTGGGCATTCAGACCTTGCTTCACCTGCTTTTCACCAAATATAGTCGGACATTCACACCTTCTTGCAGCCGAACACTTCCGCTCCACCTTTTAGTGTTCTATCACACCTTTTTTTTCACCGCATTTTATAGATTATGGTTGGAAATTCTCAACCACTCTCATCCGAAGACCTCTCCTCCCGCTTTTGTTAATATATTTGAACTTTAGTCGGACATTCACACCTTCTTGCAGCTGAACCACCTCCGCTCCCTGTTTTGATCATGTATGGTCTGGCAATACTACCTTTTCTTACCCGTTCGTTAGTAATTATGGCTGGACATTCACACCTACTTGCAGCCGAACACCACCTCTCCCGCTTTTGATGATGTATGGACCGGCATTCTTACCTTTTCTAACACATTTTTCAGCAATTATGGTCGGAGATTCACACTTACTCACAGCCGAACAACTCCGCTCCCGCATTTGATGGTGTATAGTCGGGCATTCTCACCCTTTCTCATCAGCTTTTTGCAAATTATGATCTGACATTCACACCTGCTTTTGATAATGTATGGTTGGGCATTCGCACCTTTTCTTACCCATTTTTTCAGTAATTATGGGTGGACATTCACACCTTCTTGCAGCTGAACACCTCTCCCGCTATTGATTGTGTACAGTTGGGTATTTTAACCTTTTCTTACCCGCTTTTTACCAAATATGGGTGGACATTCACACCGTCTTACAGCGGAACACCTCTGCTCCCGCTTTTGATGGTGTATAGTCAGGCGCTTGAACCTTTTCTTACCCGCTTTTTACAAACTATGGTCGGACATTCAAACCTTCTTGTAGCCGAAAACCTCCGCTCCCTCTTTTGATTATACATTGTCGGGCATTCGCACCTTATCTTACCCGCTTTTTACAAACTATAGTCAGACATTCACACCTTGGTGCTGAACCACCTCAGCTCCCTGTTTTGATCATGTATAGTCTGGCAATACTACCTTTTCTTTCCCGTTTGTGAGTAATTATGGCTGGACATTCACACCTATTTGCAGTCGAACAGCTCTGCTCCCGCTTTTGATTATGTTTGGTTGGATATTCGAACCTTTTCTTAACTGCTTTTTACAAACTTTGGTCGGACGTTCACACCTTCTTGCAGCCGAACACCTCCGCTTCCGCTTTTGATGGTATATATTCGGGCATTCGAACCTTTTCTTACAAGCTTTTTAAAAACCATGGTTGGACATTCACACCTTCTTACAGCGGAACACCTCCGCTCCCTCTTTTGATGGTGTATGTTTGGGCATTCGAACCTTTTCTTACCCGCTTTTTACAAACCGTGGTCGGACTTTCACACCTTCTTGTAGCCGAACAACTCCGCTCCCGCTATTGATTGTGTACAGTCGGGTATTTTAACCTTTTCTTACCCGCTTTTTACCAACTATGGTCGGACATTTACAACTTCTTACAGCGGAACACCTCCGCTCCCTCTTTTGATGGTCTATGTTTGGGCATTCGAACCTTTTCTTACCCGCTTTTTACAAACTATGGTCGGACATTCAAACCTTCTTCTAGCCGAACACATCCACTCCTGCTTTTGATGATGTATGGTTTGGCATTCGCACCCTTTTTTTACCCATTTTCAGCAATTATGGGTGGACATTCAGACCTTCTTGCAGCCGAAAACCTCCGCTCCCTCTTTTGATCATGCATTGTCGGGCATTCGCACCTTGTCTTACCCGCTTTTTATAAACTTTAGTTGGACATTCACACCTTCTTGCAGCTGAACGACCTCCGCTCCCTGTTTTGATCATGTATGGTCTGGCAATACTACCTTTTCTTACCCGTTTGTGAGTAATTAATCCCAAAATATTGAGCATAAAATAAGTCTTTATGCTGATGATGTATTACTTTTCCTTCAGAACTCACAGACGTCTCTCACTCACACGATCACACTCATAAATAAATTCTCAACACTTTCTGACTACTCTATCAACTGGTCTAAGACCACAGTTCTGCCCATTAACTGTAGGGTCCATAATATACCTGCGATCACTTTACATTCAGGAAATATTAGATATTTAGGCATAAACATTTCCTCCAGGCTCTCAGAGCTAACAAAGCTAAATTATGTGCAATTATTAAAGACAGTAGAGGACGATCTCTCTCGTTGGAAGTCCTTACCTATATCACTTATGGGGAGAATTACATCCATTAAAATGATGATACTACCAAAAGTTAACTATTTGTTCTCAATGATCCCCATAAAACCATCTGCTACTTGGTTTAAGTAACTAGATTCATGCATCTCCAAATTTCTGTGGAAAAACAAACCACCACGTATTAGTTTAAAAACCCTACAGAAGACCAAGGACAATGGTGGATTAGATTTACCTCATTTTCAGCACTATTCCTTAGCCAATAGGTTACAATATATATCAAAATGGTTTAAACCTTTTTTTTTGTCACAGTTTCCAGAGACGTTGTAATCGTTGAGGATTCTATATTCACCCCCTCATTAGAGGCACGTGTTGCAGATTGATGACACTGAATCTTCTTCTCTGTTCATTGCTGGCATCATTCCCAGCATCGTAAGTGTTCGTGGCATTGTTAGCCTCTTCTTCTGGATCTTGATATCGAGAATCCTTTTGTATTTCTGGTTTGTCAGTACTCTCTCTTCGTTCACCGGCGTCTTCGTCTTTTTGTCCTTGAGTTTGGTGATTTTTTCTTCTTTTGATGCCTTGACACAATGTGACAGGTGATACCACGTGGGAGATCCTGTAACTTGGACTGCTGTCCCTGTGCTGCGAAATGGCTGTGCTGCTCAAATGGTCTCTCCTTCATCATGGTTACATGCTGCCATTCCGACATCTCGCCATTCCGACATGGGTCTCCAATTGTCGGAATGGCGACACTTAATTTTTTATCAAACGTCCCACCATTCCGACACTTTTTTCCTCCTATGGTCGGAATGGCGGTATGTTTTTTGTTTTTTTTAACATACCGCCATTCCGACAGTTCCTTTTAATAGCCTATTTTTTACCCAAAACATTTTGCACTAATGATATGCCGGCGCAAATACGCCCTAAAGTTTGGCGCACAAGCTTTGCACATGCAGAGGCCACAGCCTCGCAAACAAACTTTAATAATCTATTATCAAAATCCCCTGAATTTCAAATATAAAAATACAGATATTAATGTAACTCTGGCGAGACTGAAACTGATTAAGCAGAAATACAGTGTCAGTGAGCTGTCACAGCAGCCAGCTGGAGCGGAGCTCTCCAGAGAGCCCATGCGTCTTTTGCACGCTGTCATCATATGCAAAAGTAATAATTGCAATAACAGATATCACGGCTACGGCACAGGACACAGTTGCGAGCACTCTGCCTTGCCTTGCCAATAGGAGAAGAGAGAAATGACAGCATAGAACGTATAAAACACAACAAAATGCAGTAAAAACGTTTATTCATGTTATTCACGTGATTTATGAGTACTCGCTCCAATTTTGGGAAGCGCGGATGGGCTTTGCGCATTTGGCACAAACACACAGCCATTGCGCAAGGCTTTATACAGCCTGTTGATATCTTAAGGACGTAACTGGTCACACCTGGGAGTAAATGTCATGTAGAGATTGTTTTTACATGACATTACAGCTGAACATATAGCTTTCATCCACAAACCAATGTGGGAGAGCCCGAAGAGGCATGTGCCAGACGCACATAGGCATGCGTAAAACCAATTTTGACCACTTCATACTGTTTATTTGCTTTCTTTTAGTTAATTTTCGTTTCTTTTGGATTGTTGTGCGTGTTATGGAGCCGTTTTGGTCCATGTTTGTAAGCCTTTTTTTCCTGGATTAAATTTTCGGAAGTTGAAACAAGTGGCATTGGAGTGTGTGATTGAAAACCACCGCGGACTGCTTCTCCTCCTCCAGTTGCCGAGACTTTGTGTTTTTAATAACGCTTGTCTATAAACATGTGTTGTGCATGAACAGAAAGAAGGGACTCACCTGTTGAGTAACACACATTTCCTTATACAGAAAGCCTTGTCGGAATGGTGGGACATTTGAACGTCGGAATGGTGGGACGTTTGCATGTCGGAATGGTGGTATGTCGGAATGGTGGTATGTCGGAATGGTGGGATGTCGGAATAGCGGGATGTCGGAATGGCGGGATTTCGGAATGGGTGTTGCCACCCCCTCCATCATATACACTTTTATTTATACATCACCTTCCACCATGAAGCGTTGTCCCTTTTTGTTTCTCTCTTTGTTCTTAAAATGCTGTTATGCATGTCTAAACCAATCCATTAAATTAGATCATTTTGGCAGTAAAGCGATCTACAATGTGCTTGGTCGCAAAGCTGCTCATCTGTGGTAAACAGCTCTTCAGAAAGGCATTCTTCAATTGATTTCACTAATTCTATGTAATAATTTTGTGATTTCCTACAAAACTACACTTCTTCTCCCATCTGTCTGAGTATTTAATATTGTCTGGGTCCCGTTAAAACATGTATTTTTCCCATCTAATTCCTTGTTTGCTTTAAAACAAGAATTCCCCATTTTCTATCCCTTCAGTAGCCAACCAGTTTGTATGGAGTACACTGGAGCAACTTGACTGATCAGTAAAACACTGCTTTTGTTGTCACCGCAAGGCATCCCCCGTCGGTTGTTTCACTGAGACACTACTGAGTAACTATAACTCAACACAGTTTATACACATAACATTCATATACATACTAACAAACAAACAAACAATTATTTATCGCGATTTTCTCATCTCTGTTTGAACGTACACCCAGGTAAATATTCCTGTAGTCTTCTCATACCGACTATGGACCCATTCATTGTTTAACTTCACTGTTTTGCAAATCCTAATTGAATATTACACATTGACATTGACCTTTACTGGATAAGCAGGTCTTCATTGCATTCAGCAACCTATATGTGAGCATCTATGTGTAAGCTGTTCTTCTTTGCATTTATCAGCAGCAAGCAATTCTTCATTGCACATGCATATGAAAATAGTAAAACAATTCCAATGCGTTAGCGAAACCTTCTATATCAGGAGTGTCCATCATGATGCTGGGAATAGAACCTCTTTCCCATATAGTTCAACCTTCATTACTCAACTGATCATAACTCCGCAATGAGCACATTTCAAAGTATCATTCCTCTACATGTATTCAAAAATCTATGTGTAAATGTTTAATATTTCTTATATTTGTTGATGTCATTCTGTGTGCATGTGGCCTAAACCCAATCTCTGTGTGGCAATTTTAATTTAAACAAGTTGAACTCTGCCTCTGATCATTTAAAAAAGGTGTGTACCAATATCAACCTGTATGATCAACCTGTAATTACTGATCCTACAAAACCAAAGAGATCCTTCAAGGTTGTCCCTGATTGGCTCAATCTTAACAAATCAAAGGTAGAATATCCGCAGTATCTGAACTTGGTGTTAGTTATCACTGCTCAATAGCCTGTATCAGAATTGCAAAAATGAAAACATTAGGTCCACGCTTGGTATCCAGATCCTGAAACATCTCCATGAGCAGGCTTTTTTTTAACTGATCTGTTGAATAGTTATATGACACTGTTAAAATCCCAGATGAAGATCTAGCACTTGACCATTTTTGTAAATCTTCTAATTCCATAGTTGATAAACATGCCCCTTTTAAAAAGTATAGAACTTAGAACAGGTCTAGTCCCTGACTTTCGGCAGAACTGTCTTCTTTACTTTTTTTTTTTTTTCCCCTTGTCCTGTTCAGCATTATGTCAGAAGAATTGTAGTCTGAATACCTTTGATGCCAAACAGATTTGCTTTGCCAAGGGAAGTTTTATAAATGTAAAGCTCCCCTTGATGCCCATTTATTTATTTCTGTTTACAATATATGACATGAACTGAACTGAACCGGACCGGGGGACAAGGAAAGAAGAAGAGGAAAGAAGAGGAAACAGAACAAAAATAGAAACAAAAACCAGACAACCAGCTGCTACACCTGTAAAAACAAAACAGACAACAATCCATGGCCTCTGAGGGGAATCTAGCCTTAGCGCCACCAGGAGCACCTGAAAGCAGACAAGCAGAGAAAAAACAAACACACAAACAAACAAAAACAAGCACAAGAAGCGGCAATCGCATACAACACAGCTGTGGATATAGATGACCTGAGACGACATGATAATACATCAACTGCTTAGCGACCATGCTACTGGACTAATGAATGTGTGTGTGTGTGTGTGTGTGTGAGAACATGCAACACCCATGGCACAGGACCTACATGATAACCGTGCTTAGTTATGAGTGTATAAGCGTACAGGGCCACAATCCACAGCCCCCCCCAAGCAATCAGAAGCAGGCAGAGAGGGCCACAAGACCCAGGCCACCAGCAGCCCCCACAGAGCACAGAACCCAGGCAGCCCACCGCAGGGGCAACCACGCATCCACCCAGAAGACTGCAGAGGAAGCCCCCGGAAAGAGCCCCCATAAGCATAGGGCAGAGGCCCTCCGGGAGCCAGGGGCAACAGCCCACCGACCCCGACCCCGACCCAGGGGCCCGAGCGCCCCCAAACCCCCCGGCAGAGGCCCCACCCAATACCCAGGAGGGCCAAGCGCCCCAGACAGCCACAAAATGGGTCAGCGCCTGCCCCAGCGCCCCTTGCCAAGTGCCCTGGGAGTCAAGATGTGCCCACAGGTGGGTGAAGTTGCGAGCAGTGGGGAGAGGCAACGCTGACGCCCCATCGGGAGAAGCACAGGCAGGCCAGGCAACAGCAAGTCCCAGATCCAGGCCCAATCATTACCACACACACTTTCACGTCCCATACATCCACACATCCACACGTCCTACCTCCCTCGACTCTGCTGGGGTATAGTGCAGCGGGCACACCAGGGGGCCAGCAACCCCCCAGCCACCACAGACCCCGAACCAGCAGAACAATTAATTAATCCTCCTGGCCCCTTCTGCCCCGAACAGACACCAGGAAGCAGGGGTGTGCGAAGAAGACCCCTCCCCTCACCCTTCTGGCTCTTCAATATTTTCTAATAGTGAGCAATTAAAATTGAGGGGCAGCCAAACTTGTAGAACTGGGAGCGCGGCACTCTGGGCAGCCTACATACCCAAAGAGCCACGCCCACCAGATGCCACTCAGTGTAACCACCCCCCAAGACCTAATGTGTGTGTGTGAGTGTGTTTGATAAGTAGTAATGTCTAAGGTGTAATTAAAACAGGGGCAGGGAACTGCAGAGTGCAACCAAAGGGGACCACCTACGTGGCCCCATCCACTACACCCCACCGAACACACACGCCCCCAAAACCCTTCATGTGTGAGTGTGTGCTGTGTACAGGAGCCAGAAGGGAGAGGGGTATGGGGATATATACCGGGGGAGCTACTCTCCCCCAGAGAGGGCAGCCAGGGACTGGCTGTAATAGGCATCCCTGCTACCTGGGAGCCAACAATGGGCAGGAGGGCCTGATGTCCACCAGGCTCGGGGCCTGCAGCGACCATATTCCGGGAGCTACTGTACCCCCAGAAGGTACCCATCCCGCCCCACCCCCACCCCGGAGGACCTCTACAAAAAACAAACAAACAACATAAAAAAACAATCAAACAAACCACCCGGTCACACCAGTTGCAGCAGCCCGGGCCTGAGACCCACCATCACCCAGCAACCCACCACCACCACTATGTGATAAAACTAATCAGAGGGGACCAGAGAGAATGAAATTCAGCCAATTGATGTTTTGAGGAGGCAGACATTGTTTCCATGCTAATATAATCTAAAAGAAAATTTCTAAACTGGTTAATACACAGATTGTTCTTCGCTTTCCAGTTCATGAGAATAGTTTTCTTTGCGATACATAACACTGTGAGAACCATGTGTGCTGAGTTAATTTCCATGTTGATGTTGTCTAAGTCACCCAGTATGCACAGTGTGGGGCATGCAGGGATGCTACACTTTAGCCATGTTGATAGGTCCTCACAGACTTCAAGCCAGAACTTCTGGACAGGCGCACAAAACCACAAAGCATGTGCATAATCATCAGGTGTGTTATCTGTGCAATGTGAGCAGATGTTTGAGTGTGTTAGACCCATCCTGAACATCCTTTGTCCTGTATAGTGTGTTCTATGAAGGATTTTGTATTGTATGAGCTGTAAATTAGGATTTCGAGTCATTATGAAGGTGTTCAAACATATTTGTGGTTAGAAGCTATGACCAGAACTGATGGATAAATCTGCCTCCCATTTTGAGGATGGAAGAGACATTGTGTCATCTATCTTAGACAATAATTTATATATTTTTGATAGTAGTTTTGGGGTGCAGATGCTTAGAAATTCTGCTACCCTAGTCGGGAGTTGTAAGTCTGGTTGGTGGAGGATATATCCATCCATCCATCCATCATCTGCCGCTTATCCGGGGGTCGGGTCGCGGGGGCAGGAGCTTGAGCAGAGAAACCCAGACGTCTCTGTCCCCAGCCACTTCCTCCAGCTCTTCCGGGGGGACCCCGAGGCGTTCCCAGGCCAGCCGAGAGACATAGTCTCTCCAACGTGTCCTGGGTCTCCCAGTGGGACGTGCCCGGAACACCTCCCCAGGGAGGCGCCCAGGGGGCATCCTAACCAGATGCCCGAGCCACCTCATCTGACTCCTCTCAATGCGGAGGAGCAGCGGTTCTACTCCGAGCCCCTCCCGGAAGACTGACCTTCTCACCCTATCTCTAAGGGAGAGCCCAGACACCCTGCGGAGGAAACCCATTTCGGCTGCTTGTATTCGCGATCTTGTTCTTTCGGTCACTACCCACAACTCGTGACCATAGGTGAGGATGGGAACGTAGATTGACCAGTAAGTAGAGAGCTTCGCCTTCTGGCTCAGCTCCCTCTTCACTACGACGGGTCGGTGCAGAGCCCGCAACACTGCAGACGCCGCACCGATCCGCCCGTCAATCTCCCGCTCCATTCGTCCCTCACTCGTGAACAAGATCCCGAGATACTTGAACTCCTCCACTTGGGGAAGGATCTCATTCCCGACCCGGAGAGAGCATTCCACCCTTTTCCGGCTGAGAACCATAGTCTCGGATTTGGAGGTGCTGATTCTCATCTGGATATTGGCTGGATATTCACACCTACTTGCAGCTGAACACAATCTCTCTCGCTTTTGATGATGTATGGACCGGCATTCTTACCTTTTCTAACACATTTTTCAGCAATTATGGTCGGAGATTCACACCTAATCACAGACGAACAGCTCTGCTCCCACTTTTGATTATGTTTGGTTGGATATTAAAACCTTTTCCTAACTGATTTTTAAAAACTTTGGTTGGACGTTCACACCTTCTCGTAGTCGAACACATCCACTCCTGCTTATGATGATGTATGGGTGGACATTCACACCTTCTTGCAGCTGAACACCCCCTCTCCCACTTATGATCATGTGCGGTTTGATTTTCGGAAATTTTCTTCACACCTCCGGCAGAGCTTCAACCATATCCCGGGGGAGGTGGGGGACATTGAGTCCGAATGGGCCATGTTCCGTGACTCCATTGCCGAGGCAGCTGGTCGGAGTTTTGGCCGTAAGGTGGTCGGTGCCTGTCGTGGCGGCAACCCTCCAACCTGCTGGTGGACACCAGTGGTGAGGGAAGCCGTCAAGCTGAAGAAGGAGTCCTATCGGGCCTTTTTGGCCAGTGGGACCCTGGAAGCAGCTGATAGGTACCGACGGGCCAGACGGGCCGCAGCTTCGGCGGTTGCTGAGGCAAAAACTCGGGCCTGGGAGGAGTTCGGTGAGACCATGGAGAACGATTTCCGGACGGCCTCGAAAAGATTCTGGTCCACCATCCGGCGTCTCAGGGGGGGGAAGCGGCTCACAGTCAACACTGTTTACAGTGGGGACGGGGCTTTGCTGACCTCAACTAGGGATGTTGTGAGTCGGTGGGGGGAGTACTTCGAGGAACTCCTCAATCCTACCAACACGTGCTCGGAAGAGGCAGAGTCGGAGAGCTCAGAGACGGGGCCTCCCATTTCTGGGGCTGAGGTTGCCGAGGTGGTTAAAAAGCTCCTCGGTGGCAAGGCCCCGGGGGTGGATGAGGTCCGTCCTGAGTTTCTCAAGGCTCTGGATGTTGTAGGGCTGTCTTGGCTGACACGCCTCTGCAGTATCGCGTGGACATCGGGGACAGTGCCTCTGGACTGGCAGATTGGGGTGGTGGTCCCCCTCTTTAAAAAGGGGGACCGGAGGGTTCAGCTTTGTGATCAATGTTGGTTCTGTTTATATTAATATGAATATAACTGATGAATGAGGCTGGGTTTCACTGAGGTTCAGCTTTGTGATCAATGTTGGTTCTGTTTATATTGATATGAATATAATTGAGGAATGAGGCTGGGTTTCACTGAGGTTAAACTCATTGATCAATGTTGGTTCTGTATATATCAATATGAATATAATTGAGGAATTAGGCTGCGTTTCACTGAGGTTAAACTCATTGATCAATGTTGGTTCTGTTTATATTAATATGAATATAATTGATGAATGAGGCTGGGTTTCACTGAGGTTCGGCTGTGTGGTCAATGTTGGTTCTGTTTTAATTAATATGAATATAATTGATGAATGAGGCTGGGTTTCACTGAGGTTCAGCTTTGTGATCAATGTTGGTTCTGTTTATATTAATATGAATATTATTGATGAATGAGGCTGGGTTTCAATGAGGTTAAACTCATTGATCAATGTTGGTTCTGTTTATATTAATATGAATATAACTGATGAATGAGGCTGGGCTTCACTGAGGTTCAGCTTTGTGATCAATGTTGGTTCTGTTTATATTAATATGAATATAATTGAGGAATGAGGCTGGGTTTCACTGAGGTTAAACTCATTGATCAATGTTGGTTCTGTTTATATTAATATGACTATAATTGAGGAATGAGGCTGGGTTTCACTGAGGTTCAGCTTTGTGATCAATGTTGGTTCTGTTCATATTAATATGAATATAATTTATGAATGAGGCTGGGTTTTACTGAGGTTCAGCTTTGTGATCAATGTTGGTTCTGTTTATGTTAATATGAATATAATTGATGAATGAGGCTGGGTTTCACTGAGGTTCAGCTTTGTGATCAATGTTGGTTCTGTTCATATTAATATGAATATAATTGATGAATGAGGCTGGGTTTCACTGACATTCAGCTTTGTGGTCAATGTTGGTTCTGTTTATATTAATATGAATATAATTGATGAATGAGGCTGGGTTTCACTGAGGTTCAGCTGTTCGGTCAATGTTGGTTCTGTTTATATTAATATGAATATAATTGATGAATGAGGCTGGGTTTCACTGAGGTTCAGCTTTGTGATCAATGTTGGTTCTGTTTATATTAATATGAATATAACTGATGAATGAGGCTGGGTTTCACTGAGGTTCAGCTTTGTGATCAATGTTGGTTCTTTTTATATTGATATGAATATAATTGAGGAATGAGGCTGGGTTTCAGTGAGGTTAAACTCATTGATCAATGTTGGTTCTGTATATATTAATATGAATATAATTGATGAATGAGGCTGGGTTTCAATGAGGTTAAACTCATTGATCAATGTTGGTTCTGTTTATATTAATATGAATATAACTGATGAATGAGGCTGGGCTTCACTGAGGTTCAGCTTTGTGATCAATGTTGGTTCTGTTTATATTAATATGAATATAATTGAGGAATGTGGCTGGGTTTCACTGAGGTTAAACTCATTGATCAATGTTGGTTCTGTTTATATTAATATGAATATAATTGATGAATGAGGCTGGGTTTCAAAGAAGTTAAACTCATTGATCAATGTTGGTTCTGTTTATATTGATATGAATAAAATTGATGAATGAGAATGGGTTTCACTGAGGTTCAGCTTTGTGATCAATGTTGGTTCTGTTTATATTTATATGAATAAAATTGATGAATGAGGCTGGATTTTACTGAGGTTCAGCTTTGTAGTCAATGCTTGTTCTGTTTATATTAATATGAATATAATTGATGAATGAGGCTGGGTTTCACTGAGGTTCAGCTTTGTGATCAATGTTGGTTCTGTTTATATTAATATGAATATAACTGATGAATGATGCTGGGTTTCACTGAGGTTCAGCTTTTTGATCAATGTTGGTTCTGTTTATATTGATATGAATATAATTGAGGAATGAGGCTGGGTTTCACTGAGGTTAAACTCATTGATCAATGTTGGTTCTGTATATATTAATATGAATATAATTGAGGAATGAGGCTGCGTTTCACTGAGGTTAAACTCATTGATCAATGTTGGTTCTGTTTATATTAATATGAATATAAATGAGGAATGAGGCTGCGTTTCACTGAGGTTAAACTCATTGATCAATGTTGGTTCTGTTTATATTAATATGAATAAAATTGATGAATGAGGCTGGGTTTCACTGAGGTTCAGCTTTGTGATCAATGTTGGTTCTGTTTATATTAATATGAATATAATTGATGAATGAGGCTGGGTTTCACTGAGGTTCGGCTGTGTGGTCAATGTTGGTTCTGTTTTAATTAATATGAATATAATTGATGAATGAGGCTGGGTTTCACTGAGGTTCAGCTTTGTGATCAATGTTGGTTCTGTATATATTAATATGAATATAATTGAGGAATGAGGCTGCGTTTCACTGAGGTTAAACTCATTGATCAATGTTGGTTCTGTTTATATTAATATGAATATAATTAATGAATGAGGCTGGGTTTCACTGAGGTTCAGCTTTGTGATCAATGTTGGTTCTTTTTATATTAATATGAATATAATTGATGAATCAGGCTGGGTTTCACTGAGATTCAGCTTTGTGGTCAATGTTGGTTCTGTTTATATTAATATGAATATAATTGATGAATGAGGCTGGGTTTCACTGAAGTTCAGCTGTTCGGTCAATGTTGGTTCTGTTTATATTAATATGAATATAACTGATGAATGATGCTGGGTTTCACTGAGGTTCAGCTTTGTGATCAATGTTGGTTCTGTTTATATTGATATGAATATAATTGAGGAATGAGGCTGGGTTTCACTGAGGTTAAACTCATTGATCAATGTTGGTTCTGTATATATTAATATTAATATAATTGAGGAATGAGGCTGGGTTTCACTGAGGTGAAACCCAGCCTCATTCATAAATTATATTCATATTAATATGAACAGAACCAACATTGATCACAAAGCTGAACCTCAGTGAAACCCAGCCTCATTCATAAATTATATTCATATTAATATGAACAGAACCAACGTTGATCACAAAGCTGAACCTCAGTGAAACCCAGCCTCATTCCTCAATTATATTTATATAAATATAAACAGAACCAACATAGATCAAAAAGCTGAACCTCAGTGAAACCCATTCTCATTCATCAATTTTATTCATATCAATATAAACAGAACCAACATTGATCAATGAGTTTAACTTCTTTGAAACCCAGCCTCATTCATCAATTTTATTCATATCAATATAAACAGAACCAACATTGATCAATGAGTTTAACTTCTTTGAAACCCAGCCTCATTCATCAATTATATTCATATTAATATAAACAGAACCAACATTGATCAATGAGTTTAACCTCAGTGAAACCCAGCCTCATTCCTCAATTATATTCATATTAATATAAACAGAACCAACATTGATCACAAAGCTGAACCTCAGTGAAGCCCAGCCTCATTCATAAGTTATATTCATATTAATATAAACAGAACCAACATTGATCAATGAGTTTAACCTCATTGAAACCCAGCCTCATTCATCAATTATATTCATATTAATATATACAGAACCAACATTGATCAATGAGTTTAACCTCAGTGAAACCCAGCCTCATTCCTCAATTATATTCATATCAATATAAACAGAACCAACATTGATCACAAAGCTTAACCTCAGTGAAACCCAGCCTCATTCATCAGTTATATTCATATTAATATAAACAGAACCAACATTGATCACAAAGCTGAACCTCAGTGAAACCCAGCCTCATTCATCAATTATATTCATATTAATATAAACAGAGCCAACATTGACCGAACAGCTGAACTTCAGTGAAACCCAGCCTCATTCATCAATTATATTCATATTAATATAATCAGAACTAACATTGACCACAAAGCTGAATCTCAGTGAAACCCAGCCTGATTCATCAATTATATTCATATTAATATAAAAAGAACCAACATTGATCACAAAGCTGAACCTCAGTGAAACCCAGCCTAATTCATCAATTATATTCATATTAATATAAACAGAACCAACATTGATCATTGAGTTTAACCTCAGTGAAACGCAGCTTCATTCCTCAATTATATTCATATTAATATAAACAGAACCAACATTGATCAATGAGTTTAACCTCATTGAAACCGAGCCTCATTCATCAATTATATTCATATTAATATAAACAGAACCAACATTGATCACAAAGCTGAACCTCAGTGAAACCCAGCCTCATTCATCAATTATATTCATATTAATATAAACAGAACCAACATTGAACACAAAGCTGAACATCAGTGAAACCCAGCCTCATTCATCAATTATATTCAAATAAATATAAACAGAACCAACTTTGACCACAAAGCTGAATCTCAGTGAAACCCTGCCTTATTCATCAATTATATTCATATTAATATAAACAGAACCAACATTGAACACAAAGCTGAACCTCAGTGAAACCCAGCCTCATTCATGAATTATATTTATATTAATATAAACAGAACCAACATTGATCAATGAGTTTAACCTCAGTGAAACGCAGCCTCATTCCTCAATTATATTCATATTAATATAAACAGAACCAACATTGATCAATGAGTTTATCCTCAGTGAAACCCAGCCTCATTCCTCAATTATATTCATATTAATATAAACAGAACCAACATTGATCACAAAGCTGAACCTCAGTGAAACCCAGCCCCACTCATCAGTTATATTCATATTAATATAAACAGAACCAACATTGATCAATGAGTTTAACCTCATTGAAACCCAGCCTCATTCATCAATTATATTCATATTAATATAAACAGAACCAACATTGACCACACAGCTTAACCTCATTGAAACCCAGCCTCATTCATCAATTATATTCATATTAATATAAACAGAACCAACATTGATCACAAAGCTGAACCTCAGTGAAACCCAGCCTCATTCATCAGTTATATTCATATTAATATAAACAGAACCAACATTGATCACAAAGCTGAACCTCAGTGAAACCCAGCCTCATTCATCAATTATATTCATATTAATATAAACAGAACCAACGTTGACCGAACAGCTGAACCTCAGTGAAACCCAGCCTCATTCATCAATTATATTCATATTAATATAAACAGAACCAACATTGACCACAAAGCTGAATCTCAGTGAAACCCAGCCTCATTCATCAATTATATTCATATTAATATAAACAGAACCAACATTGATCACAAAGCTGAACCTCAGTGAAACCCAGCCTGATTCCTCAATTATATTCATATTAATTAAAACAGAACCAACATTGACCACACAGCTGAACCTCAGTGAAATCCAGCCTCATTCCTCAATTATATTTATATTAATATAAACAGAACCAACATTTATCACAAAGCTGAACCTCAGTGAAGCCAAGCCTCATTCATCAGTTATATTCATATTAATATAAACAGAACCAACATTGATCAATGAGTTTAACCTCATTTAAACCCAGCCTCATTCATCAATTATATTCATATTAATATAAACAGAACCAACATTGACCACACAGCTGAACCTCAGTGAAACCCAGCCTAATTCATCAATTATATTCATATTAATATAAACAGAACCAACATTGATCATTGAGTTTAACCTCAGTGAAACGCAGCTTCATTCCTCAATTATATTCATATTAATATAAACAGAACCAACATTGATCAATGAGTTTAACCTCATTGAAACCCAGCCTCATTCATCAATTATATTCATATTAATATAAACAGAACCAACATTGATCACAAAGCTGAACCTCAGTGAAACCCAGCCTCATTCATCAATTATATTCATATTAATATAAACAGAACCAACATTGAACACAAAGCTGAACATCAGTGAAACTCAGCCTCATTCATCAATTATATTCATATTAATATAAACAGAACCAACATTGATCACAAAGCTGAACCTCAGTGAAACCCAGCCTCATTCATCAATTATATTCATATTGATATAAACAGAACCTACATTGAACACAAAGCTGAACACCAGTGAAACCCAGCCTCATTCATCAATTATATTCATATAAATATAAACAGAACCAACTTTGACCACAAAGCTGAATCTCAGTGAAACCCTGCCTTATTCATCAATTATATTCATATTAATATAAACAGAACCAACATTGAACACAAAGCTGAACCTCAGTAAAACCCAGCCTCATTCATCAATTATATTCATATTAATATAAAAAGAACCAACATTGATCAATGAGTTTAACTTCTTTGAAACACAGCCTCATTCATCAATTATATCCATATAAATATAAACAGAACCAACATAGATCAAAAAGCTGAACCTCAGTGAAACCCAGCCTCATTCATGAATTATATTTATATTAATATAAACAGAACCAACATTGATCAATGAGTTTAACCTCAGTGAAACGCAGCCTCATTCCTCAATTATATTAATATTAATATAAACAGAACCAACATTGATCAATGAGTTTAGCCTCAGTGAAACCCAGCCTCATTCCTCAATTATATTCATATTAATATAAACAGAACCAACATTGATCACAAAGCTGAACCTCAGTGAAACCCAGCATCATTCATCAGTTATATTCATATTAATATAAACAGAACCAACATTGACCGAACAGCTGAACTTCAGTGAAACCCAGCCTCATTCATCAATTATATTCATATTAATATAAACAGAACCAACATTGACCACAAAGCTGAATCTCAGTGAAACCCAGCCTGATTCATCAATTATATTCATATTAATATAAAAAGAACCAACATTGATCACAAAGCTGAACCTCAGTGAAACCCAGCCTCATTCATTAATTATATTCATATTAATATAAACAGAACCAACATTGATCAATGAGTTTAACCTCAGTGAAACGCAGCCTCATTCCTCAATTATATTCATATTAATATATACAGAACCAACATTGATCACAAAGCTGAACCTCAGTGAAACCCAGCCTCATTCATCAATTATATTCATATTAATTAAAACAGAACCAACATTGACCACACAGCCGAACCTCAGTGAAACCCAGCCTCATTCATCAATTATATTCATATTAATATAAACAGAACCAACATTGATCACAAAGCTGAACCTCAGTGAAACCCAGCCTCATTCATCAATTATATTCATATTAATATAAACAGAACCAACATTGAACACAAAGCTGAACATCAGTGAAACCCAGCCTCATTCATCAATTATATTCAAATAAATATAAACAGAACCAACTTTGACCACAAAGCTGAATCTCAGTGAAACCCTGCCTTATTCATCAATTATATTCATATTAATATAAACAGAACCAACATTGAACACAAAGCTGAACCTCAGTGAAACCCAGCCTCATTCATGAATTATATTTATATTAATATAAACAGAACCAACATTGATCAATGAGTTTAACCTCAGTGAAACGCAGCCTCATTCCTCAATTATATTCATATTAATATAAACAGAACCAACATTGATCAATGAGTTTATCCTCAGTGAAACCCAGCCTCATTCCTCAATTATATTCATATTAATATAAACAGAACCAACATTGATCACAAAGCTGAACCTCAGTGAAACCCAGCCCCACTCATCAGTTATATTCATATTAATATAAACAGAACCAACATTGATCAATGAGTTTAACCTCATTGAAACCCAGCCTCATTCATCAATTATATTCATATTAATATAAACAGAACCAACATTGACCACACAGCTTAACCTCATTGAAACCCAGCCTCATTCATCAATTATATTCATATTAATATAAACAGAACCAACATTGATCACAAAGCTGAACCTCAGTGAAACCCAGCCTCATTCATCAGTTATATTCATATTAATATAAACAGAACCAACATTGATCACAAAGCTGAACCTCAGTGAAACCCAGCCTCATTCATCAATTATATTCATATTAATATAAACAGAACCAACGTTGACCGAACAGCTGAACCTCAGTGAAACCCAGCCTCATTCATCAATTATATTCATATTAATATAAACAGAACCAACATTGACCACAAAGCTGAATCTCAGTGAAACCCAGCCTCATTCATCAATTATATTCATATTAATATAAACAGAACCAACATTGATCACAAAGCTGAACCTCAGTGAAACCCAGCCTGATTCCTCAATTATATTCATATTAATTAAAACAGAACCAACATTGACCACACAGCTGAACCTCAGTGAAATCCAGCCTCATTCCTCAATTATATTTATATTAATATAAACAGAACCAACATTTATCACAAAGCTGAACCTCAGTGAAGCCAAGCCTCATTCATCAGTTATATTCATATTAATATAAACAGAACCAACATTGATCAATGAGTTTAACCTCATTTAAACCCAGCCTCATTCATCAATTATATTCATATTAATATAAACAGAACCAACATTGACCACACAGCTGAACCTCAGTGAAACCCAGCCTAATTCATCAATTATATTCATATTAATATAAACAGAACCAACATTGATCATTGAGTTTAACCTCAGTGAAACGCAGCTTCATTCCTCAATTATATTCATATTAATATAAACAGAACCAACATTGATCAATGAGTTTAACCTCATTGAAACCCAGCCTCATTCATCAATTATATTCATATTAATATAAACAGAACCAACATTGATCACAAAGCTGAACCTCAGTGAAACCCAGCCTCATTCATCAATTATATTCATATTAATATAAACAGAACCAACATTGAACACAAAGCTGAACATCAGTGAAACTCAGCCTCATTCATCAATTATATTCATATTAATATAAACAGAACCAACATTGATCACAAAGCTGAACCTCAGTGAAACCCAGCCTCATTCATCAATTATATTCATATTGATATAAACAGAACCTACATTGAACACAAAGCTGAACACCAGTGAAACCCAGCCTCATTCATCAATTATATTCATATAAATATAAACAGAACCAACTTTGACCACAAAGCTGAATCTCAGTGAAACCCTGCCTTATTCATCAATTATATTCATATTAATATAAACAGAACCAACATTGAACACAAAGCTGAACCTCAGTAAAACCCAGCCTCATTCATCAATTATATTCATATTAATATAAAAAGAACCAACATTGATCAATGAGTTTAACTTCTTTGAAACACAGCCTCATTCATCAATTATATCCATATAAATATAAACAGAACCAACATAGATCAAAAAGCTGAACCTCAGTGAAACCCAGCCTCATTCATGAATTATATTTATATTAATATAAACAGAACCAACATTGATCAATGAGTTTAACCTCAGTGAAACGCAGCCTCATTCCTCAATTATATTCATATTAATATAAACAGAACCAACATTGATCAATGAGTTTAGCCTCAGTGAAACCCAGCCTCATTCCTCAATTATATTCATATTAATATAAACAGAACCAACATTGATCACAAAGCTGAACCTCAGTGAAACCCAGCCCCATTCATCAGTTATATTCATATTAATATAAACAGAACCAACATTGATCAATGAGTTTAACCTCATTGAAACCCAGCCTCATTCATCAATTATATTCATATTAATATAAACAGAACCAACATTGACCACACAGCTTAACCTCATTGAAACCCAGCCTCATTCATCAATTATATTCATATTAATATAAACAGAACCAACATTGATCACAAAGCTGAACCTCAGTGAAACCCAGCCTCATTCATCAATTATATTCATATTAATATAAACAGAACCAACATTGATCACAAAGCTGAACCTCAGTGAAACCCAGCCTCATTCATCAGTTATATTCATATTAATACAAACAGAACCAACATTGATCACAAAGCTGAACCTCAGTGAAACCCAGCCTCATTCATCAATTATATTCATATTAATATAAACAGAACCAACGTTGACCGAACAGCTGAACCTCAGTGAAACCCAGCCTCATTCATCAATTATATTCATATTAATATAAACAGAACCAACATTGACCACAAAGCTGAATCTCAGTGAAACCCAGCCTCATTCATCAATTATATTCATATTAATATATACAGAACCAACATTGATCACAAAGCTGAACCTCAGTGAAACCCAGCCTCATTCATCAGTTATATTCATATTAATATAAACAGAACCAACATTGATCACAAAGCTGAACCTCAGTGAAACCCAGCCTGATTCCTCAATTATATTCATATTAATTAAAACAGAACCAACATTGACCACACAGCTGAACCTCAGTGAAACCCAGCCTCATTCCTCAATTATATTTATATTAATATAAACAGAACCAACATTTATCACAAAGCTGAACCTCAGTGAAGCCAAGCCTCATTCATCAGTTATATTCATATTAATATAAACAGAACCAACATTGATCAATGAGTTTAACCTCATTTAAACCCAGCCTCATTCATCAATTATATTCATATTAATATAAACAGAACCAACATTGACCACACAGCTGAACCTCAGTGAAACCCAGCCTAATTCATCAATTATATTCATATTAATATAAACAGAACCAACATTGATCATTGAGTTTAACCTCAGTGAAACGCAGCTTCATTCCTCAATTATATTCATATTAATATAAACAGAACCAACATTGATCAATGAGTTTAACCTCATTGAAACCCAGCCTCATTCATCAATTATATTCATATTAATATAAACAGAACCAACATTGATCACAAAGCTGAACCTCAGTGAAACCCAGCCTCATTCATCAATTATATTCATATTAATATAAACAGAACCAACATTGACCGAACAGCTGAACCTCAGTGAAACCCAGCCTCATTCATCAATTATATTCATATTAATATAAACAGAACCAACATTGACCACAAAGCTGAATCTCAGTGAAACCCAGCCTCATTCATCAATTATATTCATATTAATATAAACAGAACCAACATTGATCACAAAGCTGAACCTCAGTGAAACCCAGCCCCATTCATCAGTTATATTCATATTAATAGAAACAGAACCAACATTGATCAATGAGTTTAACCTCATTGAAACCCAGCCTCATTCATCAATTATATTCATATTAATATAAACAGAACCAACATTGACCACATAGCTTAACCTCATTGAAACCCAGCCTCATTCATCAATTATATTCATATTAATATAAACAGAACCAACATTGATCACAAAGCTGAACCTCAGTGAAACCCAGCCTCATTCATCAATTATATTCATATTAATATAAACAGAACCAACGTTGACCGAACAGCTGAACCTCAGTGAAACCCAGCCTCATTCATCAATTATATTCATATTAATATAAACAGAACCAACATTGACCACAAAGCTGAATCTCAGTGAAACCCAGCCTCATTCATCAATTATATTCATATTAATATAAACAGAACCAACATTGATCACAAAGCTGAACCTCAGTGAAACCCAGCCTGATTCCTCAATTATATTCATATTAATTAAAACAGAACCAACATTGACCACACAGCTGAACCTCAGTGAAACCCAGCCTCATTCCTCAATTATATTTATATTAATATAAACAGAACCAACATTTATCACAAAGCTGAACCTCAGTGAAGCCAAGCCTCATTCATCAATTATATTCATAATAATATAAACAGAACCAACATTGAACACAAAGCTGAACATCAGTGAAACTCAGCCTCATTCATCAATTGTATTCATATTAATATAAACAGAACCAACATTGATCACAAAGCTGAACCTCAGTGAAACCCAGCCTCATTCATCAATTATATTCATATTAATATAAACAGAACCAACATTGATCAATGAGTTTAGCCTCAGTGAAACCCAGCCTCATTCCTCAATTATATTCATATTAATATAAACAGAACCAACATTGATCACAAAGCTGAACCTCAGTGAAACCCAGCCCCATTCATCAGTTATATTCATATTAATATAAACAGAACCAACATTGATCAATGAGTTTAACCTCATTGAAACCCAGCCTCATTCATCAATTATATTCATATTAATATAAACAGAACCAACGTTGACCGAACAGCTGAACCTCAGTGAAACCCAGCCTCATTCATCAATTATATTCATATTAATATAAACAGAACCAACATTGATCACAAAGCTGAACCTCAGTGAAACCCAGCCTCATTCATCAATTATATTCATATTAATATAAACAGAACCAACATTGAACACAAAGCTGAACATCAGTGAAACTCAGCCTCATTCATCAATTATATTCATATTAATATAAACAGAACCAACATTGATCACAAAGCTGAACCTCAGTGAAACCCAGCCTCATTCCTCAATTATATTCATATCAATATAAACAGAACCAACATTGATCACAAAGCTTAACCTCAGTGAAACCCAGCCTCATTCATCAGTTATATTCATATTAATATAAACAGAACCAACATTGATCACAAAGCTGAACCTCAGTGAAACCCAGCCTCATTAATCAATTATATTCATATTAATATAAACAGAGCCAACATTGACCGAACAGCTGAACTTCAGTGAAACCCAGCCTCATTCATCAATTATATTCATATTAATATAAACAGAACTAACATTGACCACAAAGCTGAATCTCAGTGAAACCCAGCCTGATTCATCAATTATATTCATATTAATATAAAAAGAACCAACATTGATCACAAAGCTGAACCTCAGTGAAACCCAGCCTAATTCATCAATTATATTCATATTAATATAAACAGAACCAACATTGATCATTGAGTTTAACCTCAGTGAAACGCAGCTTCATTCCTCAATTATATTCATATTAATATAAACAGAACCAACATTGATCAATGAGTTTAACCTCATTGAAACCCAGCCTCATTCATCAATTATATTCATATTAATATAAACAGAACCAACATTGATCACAAAGCTGAACCTCAGTGAAACCCAGCCTCATTCATCAATTATATTCATATTAATATAAACAGAACCAACATTGAACACAAAGCTGAACATCAGTGAAACCCAGCCTCATTCATCAATTATATTCAAATAAATATAAACAGAACCAACTTTGACCACAAAGCTGAATCTCAGTGAAACCCTGCCTTATTCATCAATTATATTCATATTAATATAAACAGAACCAACATTGAACACAAAGCTGAACCTCAGTGAAACCCAGCCTCATTCATCAATTATATTCATATTAATATAAAAAGAACCAACATTGATCAATGAGTTTAACCTCATTGAAACCCAGCCTCATTCATCAATTATATTCATATTAATATAAACAGAACCAACATTGACCACACAGCTTAACCTCAGTGAAACCCAGCCTCATTCATCAATTATATTCATATTAATATAAACAGAACCAACATTGACCACAAAGCTGAATCTCAGTGAAACCCAGCCTCATTCATCAATTATATTCATATTAATATAAACAGAACCAACATTGATCACAAAGCTGAACCTCAGTGAAACCCAGCCTGATTCCTCAATTATATTCATATTAATTAAAACAGAACCAACATTGACCACACAGCTGAACCTCAGTGAAATCCAGCCTCATTCCTCAATTCTATTTATATTAATATAAACAGAACCAACATTTATCACAAAGCTGAACCTCAGTGAAGCCAAGCCTCATTCATCAGTTATATTCATATTAATATAAACAGAACCAACATTGATCAATGAGTTTAACCTCATTTAAACCCAGCCTCATTCATCAATTATATTCATATTAATATAAACAGAACCAACATTGACCACACAGCTGAACCTCAGTGAAACCCAGCCTAATTCATCAATTATATTCATATTAATATAAACAGAACCAACATTGATCATTGAGTTTAACCTCAGTGAAACGCAGCTTCATTCCTCAATTATATTCATATTAATATAAACAGAACCAACATTGATCAATGAGTTTAACCTCATTGAAACCCAGCCTCATTCATCAATTATATTCATATTAATATAAACAGAACCAACATTGATCACAAAGCTGAACCTCATTGAAACCCAGCCTCATTCATCAATTATATTCATATTAATATAAACAGAACCAACATTGAACACAAAGCTGAACATCAGTGAAACTCAGCCTCATTCATCAATTATATTCATATTAATATAAACAGAACCAACATTGATCACAAAGCTGAACCTCAGTGAAACCCAGCCTCATTCATCAATTATATTCATATTGATATAAACAGAACCAACATTGAACACAAAGCTGAACACCAGTGAAACCCAGCCTCATTCATCAATTATATTCATATAAATATAAACAGAACCAACTTTGACCACAAAGCTGAATCTCAGTGAAACCCTGCCTTATTCATCAATTATATTCATATTAATATAAACAGAACCAACATTGAACACAAAGCTGAACCTCAGTAAAACCCAGCCTCATTCATCAATTATATTCATATTAATATAAAAAGAACCAACATTGATCAATGAGTTTAACTTCTTTGAAACACAGCCTCATTCATCAATTATATCCATATAAATATAAACAGAACCAACATAGATCAAAAAGCTGAACCTCAGTGAAACCCAGCCTCATTCATGAATTATATTTATATTAATATAAACAGAACCAACATTGATCAATGAGTTTAACCTCAGTGAAACGCAGCCTCATTCCTCAATTATATTCATATTAATATAAACAGAACCAACATTGATCAATGAGTTTAGCCTCAGTGAAACCCAGCCTCATTCCTCAATTATATTCATATTAATATAAACAGAACCAACATTGATCACAAAGCTGAACCTCAGTGAAACCCAGCCCCATTCATCAGTTATATTCATATTAATATAAACAGAACCAACATTGATCAATGAGTTTAACCTCATTGAAACCCAGCCTCATTCATCAATTATATTCATATTAATATAAACAGAACCAACATTGACCACACAGCTTAACCTCATTGAAACCCAGCCTCATTCATCAATTATATTCATATTAATATAAACAGAACCAACATTGATCACAAAGCTGAACCTCAGTGAAACCCAGCCTCATTCATCAATTATATTCATATTAATATAAACAGAACCAACATTGATCACAAAGCTGAACCTCAGTGAAACCCAGCCTCATTCATCAGTTATATTCATATTAATACAAACAGAACCAACATTGATCACAAAGCTGAACCTCAGTGAAACCCAGCCTCATTCATCAATTATATTCATATTAATATAAACAGAACCAACGTTGACCGAACAGCTGAACCTCAGTGAAACCCAGCCTCATTCATCAATTATATTCATATTAATATAAACAGAACCAACATTGACCACAAAGCTGAATCTCAGTGAAACCCAGCCTCATTCATCAATTATATTCATATTAATATATACAGAACCAACATTGATCACAAAGCTGAACCTCAGTGAAACCCAGCCTCATTCATCAGTTATATTCATATTAATATAAACAGAACCAACATTGATCACAAAGCTGAACCTCAGTGAAACCCAGCCTGATTCCTCAATTATATTCATATTAATTAAAACAGAACCAACATTGACCACACAGCTGAACCTCAGTGAAACCCAGCCTCATTCCTCAATTATATTTATATTAATATAAACAGAACCAACATTTATCACAAAGCTGAACCTCAGTGAAGCCAAGCCTCATTCATCAGTTATATTCATATTAATATAAACAGAACCAACATTGATCAATGAGTTTAACCTCATTTAAACCCAGCCTCATTCATCAATTATATTCATATTAATATAAACAGAACCAACATTGACCACACAGCTGAACCTCAGTGAAACCCAGCCTAATTCATCAATTATATTCATATTAATATAAACAGAACCAACATTGATCATTGAGTTTAACCTCAGTGAAACGCAGCTTCATTCCTCAATTATATTCATATTAATATAAACAGAACCAACATTGATCAATGAGTTTAACCTCATTGAAACCCAGCCTCATTCATCAATTATATTCATATTAATATAAACAGAACCAACATTGATCACAAAGCTGAACCTCAGTGAAACCCAGCCTGATTCCTCAATTATATTCATATTAATTAAAACAGAACCAACATTGACCACACAGCTGAACCTCAGTGAAACCCAGCCTCATTCCTCAATTATATTTATATTAATATAAACAGAACCAACATTTATCACAAAGCTGAACCTCAGTGAAGCCAAGCCTCATTCATCAGTTATATTCATATTAATATAAACAGAACCAACATTGATCAATGAGTTTAACCTCATTTAAACCCAGCCCCATTCATCAATTATATTCATATTAATATAAAAAGAACCAACATTGATCAATGAGTTTAACTTCTTTGAAACACAGCCTCATTCATCAATTATATTCATATAAATATAAACAGAACCAACATAGATCAAAAAGCTGAACCTCAGTGAAACCCAGCCTCATTCATGAATTATATTTATATTAATATAAACAGAACCAACATTGATCAATGAGTTTAACCTCAGTGAAACACAGCCTCATTCCTCAATTATATTCATATTAATATAAACAGAACCAACATTGATCAATGAGTTTATCCTCAGTGAAACCCAGCCTCATTCCTCAATTATATTCATATTAATATAAACAGAACCAACATTGATCACAAAGCTGAACCTCAGTGAAACCCAGCCCCACTCATCAGTTATATTCATATTAATATAAACAGAACCAACATTGATCAATGAGTTTAACCTCATTGAAACCCAGCCTCATTCATCAATTATATTCATATTAATATAAACAGAACCAACATTGACCACACAGCTTAACCTCATTGAAACCCAGCCTCATTCATCAATTATATTCATATTAATATAAACAGAACCAACATTGATCACAAAGCTGAACCTCAGTGAAACCCAGCCTCATTCATCAGTTATATTCATATTAATATAAACAGAACCAACATTGATCACAAAGCTGAACCTCAGTGAAACCCAGCCTCATTCATCAATTATATTCATATTAATATAAACAGAACCAACGTTGACCGAACAGCTGAACCTCAGTGAAACCCAGCCTCATTCATCAATTATATTCATATTAATATAAACAGAACCAACATTGACCACAAAGCTGAATCTCAGTGAAACCCAGCCTCATTCATCAATTATATTCATATTAATATAAACAGAACCAACATTGATCACAAAGCTGAACCTCAGTGAAACCCAGCCTGATTCCTCAATTATATTCATATTAATTAAAACAGAACCAACATTGACCACACAGCTGAACCTCAGTGAAATCCAGCCTCATTCCTCAATTATATTTATATTAATATAAACAGAACCAACATTTATCACAAAGCTGAACCTCAGTGAAGCCAAGCCTCATTCATCAGTTATATTCATATTAATATAAACAGAACCAACATTGATCAATGAGTTTAACCTCATTTAAACCCAGCCTCATTCATCAATTATATTCATATTAATATAAACAGAACCAACATTGACCACACAGCTGAACCTCAGTGAAACCCAGCCTAATTCATCAATTATATTCATATTAATATAAACAGAACCAACATTGATCATTGAGTTTAACCTCAGTGAAACGCAGCTTCATTCCTCAATTATATTCATATTAATATAAACAGAACCAACATTGATCAATGAGTTTAACCTCATTGAAACCCAGCCTCATTCATCAATTATATTCATATTAATATAAACAGAACCAACATTGATCACAAAGCTGAACCTCAGTGAAACCCAGCCTCATTCATCAATTATATTCATATTAATATAAACAGAACCAACATTGAACACAAAGCTGAACATCAGTGAAACTCAGCCTCATTCATCAATTATATTCATATTAATATAAACAGAACCAACATTGATCACAAAGCTGAACCTCAGTGAAACCCAGCCTCATTCATCAATTATATTCATATTGATATAAACAGAACCAACATTGAACACAAAGCTGAACACCAGTGAAACCCAGCCTCATTCATCAATTATATTCATATAAATATAAACAGAACCAACTTTGACCACAAAGCTGAATCTCAGTGAAACCCTGCCTTATTCATCAATTATATTCATATTAATATAAACAGAACCAACATTGAACACAAAGCTGAACCTCAGTAAAACCCAGCCTCATTCATCAATTATATTCATATTAATATAAAAAGAACCAACATTGATCAATGAGTTTAACTTCTTTGAAACACAGCCTCATTCATCAATTATATCCATATAAATATAAACAGAACCAACATAGATCAAAAAGCTGAACCTCAGTGAAACCCAGCCTCATTCATGAATTATATTTATATTAATATAAACAGAACCAACATTGATCAATGAGTTTAACCTCAGTGAAACGCAGCCTCATTCCTCAATTATATTCATATTAATATAAACAGAACCAACATTGATCAATGAGTTTAGCCTCAGTGAAACCCAGCCTCATTCCTCAATTATATTCATATTAATATAAACAGAACCAACATTGATCACAAAGCTGAACCTCAGTGAAACCCAGCCCCATTCATCAGTTATATTCATATTAATATAAACAGAACCAACATTGATCAATGAGTTTAACCTCATTGAAACCCAGCCTCATTCATCAATTATATTCATATTAATATAAACAGAACCAACATTGACCACACAGCTTAACCTCATTGAAACCCAGCCTCATTCATCAATTATATTCATATTAATATAAACAGAACCAACATTGATCACAAAGCTGAACCTCAGTGAAACCCAGCCTCATTCATCAATTATATTCATATTAATATAAACAGAACCAACATTGATCACAAAGCTGAACCTCAGTGAAACCCAGCCTCATTCATCAGTTATATTCATATTAATACAAACAGAACCAACATTGATCACAAAGCTGAACCTCAGTGAAACCCAGCCTCATTCATCAATTATATTCATATTAATATAAACAGAACCAACGTTGACCGAACAGCTGAACCTCAGTGAAACCCAGCCTCATTCATCAATTATATTCATATTAATATAAACAGAACCAACATTGACCACAAAGCTGAATCTCAGTGAAACTCAGCCTCATTCATCAATTATATTCATATTAATATATACAGAACCAACATTGATCACAAAGCTGAACCTCAGTGAAACCCAGCCTCATTCATCAGTTATATTCATATTAATATAAACAGAACCAACATTGATCACAAAGCTGAACCTCAGTGAAACCCAGCCTGATTCCTCAATTATATTCATATTAATTAAAACAGAACCAACATTGACCACACAGCTGAACCTCAGTGAAACCCAGCCTCATTCCTCAATTATATTTATATTAATATAAACAGAACCAACATTTATCACAAAGCTGAACCTCAGTGAAGCCAAGCCTCATTCATCAGTTAAATTCATATTAATATAAACAGAACCAACATTGATCAATGAGTTTAACCTCATTTAAACCCAGCCTCATTCATCAATTATATTCATATTAATATAAACAGAACCAACATTGACCACACAGCTGAACCTCAGTGAAACCCAGCCTAATTCATCAATTATATTCATATTAATATAAACAGAACCAACATTGATCATTGAGTTTAACCTCAGTGAAACGCAGCTTCATTCCTCAATTATATTCATATTAATATAAACAGAACCAACATTGATCAATGAGTTTAACCTCATTGAAACCCAGCCTCATTCATCAATTATATTCATATTAATATAAACAGAACCAACATTGATCACAAAGCTGAACCTCAGTGAAACCCAGCCTCATTCATCAATTATATTCATATTAATATAAACAGAACCAACATTGACCGAACAGCTGAACCTCAGTGAAACCCAGCCTCATTCATCAATTATATTCATATTAATATAAACAGAACCAACATTGACCACAAAGCTGAATCTCAGTGAAACCCAGCCTCATTCATCAATTATATTCATATTAATATAAACAGAACCAACATTGATCACAAAGCTGAACCTCAGTGAAACCCAGCCCCATTCATCAGTTATATTCATATTAATAGAAACAGAACCAACATTGATCAATGAGTTTAACCTCATTGAAACCCAGCCTCATTCATCAATTATATTCATATTAATATAAACAGAACCAACATTGACCACATAGCTTAACCTCATTGAAACCCAGCCTCATTCATCAATTATATTCATATTAATATAAACAGAACCAACATTGATCACAAAGCTGAACCTCAGTGAAACCCAGCCTCATTCATCAATTATATTCATATTAATATAAACAGAACCAACGTTGACCGAACAGCTGAACCTCAGTGAAACCCAGCCTCATTCATCAATTATATTCATATTAATATAAACAGAACCAACATTGACCACAAAGCTGAATCTCAGTGAAACCCAGCCTCATTCATCAATTATATTCATATTAATATAAACAGAACCAACATTGATCACAAAGCTGAACCTCAGTGAAACCCAGCCTGATTCCTCAATTATATTCATATTAATTAAAACAGAACCAACATTGACCACACAGCTGAACCTCAGTGAAACCCAGCCTCATTCCTCAATTATATTTATATTAATATAAACAGAACCAACATTTATCACAAAGCTGAACCTCAGTGAAGCCAAGCCTCATTCATCAATTATATTCATAATAATATAAACAGAACCAACATTGAACACAAAGCTGAACATCAGTGAAACTCAGCCTCATTCATCAATTGTATTCATATTAATATAAACAGAACCAACATTGATCACAAAGCTGAACCTCAGTGAAACCCAGCCTCATTCATCAATTATATTCATATTAATATAAACAGAACCAACATTGATCAATGAGTTTAGCCTCAGTGAAACCCAGCCTCATTCCTCAATTATATTCATATTAATATAAACAGAACCAACATTGATCACAAAGCTGAACCTCAGTGAAACCCAGCCCCATTCATCAGTTATATTCATATTAATATAAACAGAACCAACATTGATCAATGAGTTTAACCTCATTGAAACCCAGCCTCATTCATCAATTATATTCATATTAATATAAACAGAACCAACATTGACCACACAGCTTAACCTCATTGAAACCCAGCCTCATTCATCAATTATATTCATATTAATATAAACAGAACCAACATTGATCACAAAGCTGAACCTCAGTGAAACCCAGCCTCATTCATCAGTTATATTCATATTAATATAAACAGAACCAACATTGATCACAAAGCTGAACCTCAGTGAAACCCAGCCTCATTCATCAATTATATTCATATTAATATAAACAGAACCAACGTTGACCGAACAGCTGAACCTCAGTGAAACCCAGCCTCATTCATCAATTATATTCATATTAATATAAACAGAACCAACATTGATCACAAAGCTGAACCTCAGTGAAACCCAGCCTCATTCATCAATTATATTCATATTAATATAAACAGAACCAACATTGAACACAAAGCTGAACATCAGTGAAACTCAGCCTCATTCATCAATTATATTCATATTAATATAAACAGAACCAACATTGATCACAAAGCTGAACCTCAGTGAAACCCAGCCTCATTCCTCAATTATATTCATATCAATATAAACAGAACCAACATTGATCACAAAGCTTAACCTCAGTGAAACCCAGCCTCATTCATCAGTTATATTCATATTAATATAAACAGAACCAACATTGATCACAAAGCTGAACCTCAGTGAAACCCAGCCTCATTAATCAATTATATTCATATTAATATAAACAGAGCCAACATTGACCGAACAGCTGAACTTCAGTGAAACCCAGCCTCATTCATCAATTATATTCATATTAATATAAACAGAACTAACATTGACCACAAAGCTGAATCTCAGTGAAACCCAGCCTGATTCATCAATTATATTCATATTAATATAAAAAGAACCAACATTGATCACAAAGCTGAACCTCAGTGAAACCCAGCCTAATTCATCAATTATATTCATATTAATATAAACAGAACCAACATTGATCATTGAGTTTAACCTCAGTGAAACGCAGCTTCATTCCTCAATTATATTCATATTAATATAAACAGAACCAACATTGATCAATGAGTTTAACCTCATTGAAACCCAGCCTCATTCATCAATTATATTCATATTAATATAAACAGAACCAACATTGATCACAAAGCTGAACCTCAGTGAAACCCAGCCTCATTCATCAATTATATTCATATTAATATAAACAGAACCAACATTGAACACAAAGCTGAACATCAGTGAAACCCAGCCTCATTCATCAATTATATTCAAATAAATATAAACAGAACCAACTTTGACCACAAAGCTGAATCTCAGTGAAACCCTGCCTTATTCATCAATTATATTCATATTAATATAAACAGAACCAACATTGAACACAAAGCTGAACCTCAGTGAAACCCAGCCTCATTCATCAATTATATTCATATTAATATAAAAAGAACCAACATTGATCAATGAGTTTAACTTCTTTGAAACACAGCCTCATTCATCAATTATATTCATATAAATATAAACAGAACCAACGTAGATCAAAAAGCTGAACCTCAGTGAAACCCAGCCTCATTCATGAATTATATTTATATTAATATAAACAGAACCAACATTGATCAATGAGTTTAACCTCAGTGAAACGCAGCCTCATTCCTCAATTATATTCATATTAATATAAACAGAACCAACATTGATCAATGAGTTAATCCTCAGTGAAACCCAGCCTCATTCATCAATTATATTCATATTAATATAAACAGAACCAACATTGATCACAAAGCTGAACCTCAGTGAAACCCAGCCCCACTCATCAGTTATATTCATATTAATATAAACAGAACCAACATTGATCAATGAGTTTAACCTCATTGAAACCCAGCCTCATTCATCAATTATATTCATATTAATATAAACAGAACCAACATTGACCACACAGCTTAACCTCAGTGAAACCCAGCCTCATTCATCAATTATATTCATATTAATATAAACAGAACCAACATTGACCACAAAGCTGAATCTCAGTGAAACCCAGCCTCATTCATCAATTATATTCATATTAATATAAACAGAACCAACATTGATCACAAAGCTGAACCTCAGTGAAACCCAGCCTGATTCCTCAATTATATTCATATTAATTAAAACAGAACCAACATTGACCACACAGCTGAACCTCAGTGAAATCCAGCCTCATTCCTCAATTATATTTATATTAATATAAACAGAACCAACATTTATCACAAAGCTGAACCTCAGTGAAGCCAAGCCTCATTCATCAGTTATATTCATATTAATATAAACAGAACCAACATTGATCAATGAGTTTAACCTCATTTAAACCCAGCCTCATTCATCAATTATATTCATATTAATATAAACAGAACCAACATTGACCACACAGCTGAACCTCAGTGAAACCCAGCCTAATTCATCAATTATATTCATATTAATATAAACAGAACCAACATTGATCATTGAGTTTAACCTCAGTGAAACGCAGCTTCATTCCTCAATTATATTCATATTAATATAAACAGAACCAACATTGATCAATGAGTTTAACCTCATTGAAACCCAGCCTCATTCATCAATTATATTCATATTAATATAAACAGAACCAACATTGATCACAAAGCTGAACCTCATTGAAACCCAGCCTCATTCATCAATTATATTCATATTAATATAAACAGAACCAACATTGAACACAAAGCTGAACATCAGTGAAACTCAGCCTCATTCATCAATTATATTCATATTAATATAAACAGAACCAACATTGATCACAAAGCTGAACCTCAGTGAAACCCAGCCTCATTCATCAATTATATTCATATTGATATAAACAGAACCAACATTGAACACAAAGCTGAACACCAGTGAAACCCAGCCTCATTCATCAATTATATTCATATAAATATAAACAGAACCAACTTTGACCACAAAGCTGAATCTCAGTGAAACCCTGCCTTATTCATCAATTATATTCATATTAATATAAACAGAACCAACATTGAACACAAAGCTGAACCTCAGTAAAACCCAGCCTCATTCATCAATTATATTCATATTAATATAAAAAGAACCAACATTGATCAATGAGTTTAACTTCTTTGAAACACAGCCTCATTCATCAATTATATCCATATAAATATAAACAGAACCAACATAGATCAAAAAGCTGAACCTCAGTGAAACCCAGCCTCATTCATGAATTATATTTATATTAATATAAACAGAACCAACATTGATCAATGAGTTTAACCTCAGTGAAACGCAGCCTCATTCCTCAATTATATTCATATTAATATAAACAGAACCAACATTGATCAATGAGTTTAGCCTCAGTGAAACCCAGCCTCATTCCTCAATTATATTCATATTAATATAAACAGAACCAACATTGATCACAAAGCTGAACCTCAGTGAAACCCAGCCCCATTCATCAGTTATATTCATATTAATATAAACAGAACCAACATTGATCAATGAGTTTAACCTCATTGAAACCCAGCCTCATTCATCAATTATATTCATATTAATATAAACAGAACCAACATTGACCACACAGCTTAACCTCATTGAAACCCAGCCTCATTCATCAATTATATTCATATTAATATAAACAGAACCAACATTGATCACAAAGCTGAACCTCAGTGAAACCCAGCCTCATTCATCAATTATATTCATATTAATATAAACAGAACCAACATTGATCACAAAGCTGAACCTCAGTGAAACCCAGCCTCATTCATCAGTTATATTCATATTAATACAAACAGAACCAACATTGATCACAAAGCTGAACCTCAGTGAAACCCAGCCTCATTCATCAATTATATTCATATTAATATAAACAGAACCAACGTTGACCGAACAGCTGAACCTCAGTGAAACCCAGCCTCATTCATCAATTATATTCATATTAATATAAACAGAACCAACATTGACCACAAAGCTGAATCTCAGTGAAACCCAGCCTCATTCATCAATTATATTCATATTAATATATACAGAACCAACATTGATCACAAAGCTGAACCTCAGTGAAACCCAGCCTCATTCATCAGTTATATTCATATTAATATAAACAGAACCAACATTGATCACAAAGCTGAACCTCAGTGAAACCCAGCCTGATTCCTCAATTATATTCATATTAATTAAAACAGAACCAACATTGACCACACAGCTGAACCTCAGTGAAACCCAGCCTCATTCCTCAATTATATTTATATTAATATAAACAGAACCAACATTTATCACAAAGCTGAACCTCAGTGAAGCCAAGCCTCATTCATCAGTTATATTCATATTAATATAAACAGAACCAACATTGATCAATGAGTTTAACCTCATTTAAACCCAGCCTCATTCATCAATTATATTCATATTAATATAAACAGAACCAACATTGACCACACAGCTGAACCTCAGTGAAACCCAGCCTAATTCATCAATTATATTCATATTAATATAAACAGAACCAACATTGATCATTGAGTTTAACCTCAGTGAAACGCAGCTTCATTCCTCAATTATATTCATATTAATATAAACAGAACCAACATTGATCAATGAGTTTAACCTCATTGAAACCCAGCCTCATTCATCAATTATATTCATATTAATATAAACAGAACCAACATTGATCACAAAGCTGAACCTCAGTGAAACCCAGCCTCATTCATCAATTATATTCATATTAATATAAACAGAACCAACATTGACCGAACAGCTGAACCTCAGTGAAACCCAGCCTCATTCATCAATTATATTCATATTAATATAAACAGAACCAACATTGACCACAAAGCTGAATCTCAGTGAAACCCAGCCTCATTCATCAATTATATTCATATTAATATAAACAGAACCAACATTGATCACAAAGCTGAACCTCAGTGAAACCCAGCCCCATTCATCAGTTATATTCATATTAATAGAAACAGAACCAACATTGATCAATGAGTTTAACCTCATTGAAACCCAGCCTCATTCATCAATTATATTCATATTAATATAAACAGAACCAACATTGACCACATAGCTTAACCTCATTGAAACCCAGCCTCATTCATCAATTATATTCATATTAATATAAACAGAACCAACATTGATCACAAAGCTGAACCTCAGTGAAACCCAGCCTCATTCATCAATTATATTCATATTAATATAAACAGAACCAACGTTGACCGAACAGCTGAACCTCAGTGAAACCCAGCCTCATTCATCAATTATATTCATATTAATATAAACAGAACCAACATTGACCACAAAGCTGAATCTCAGTGAAACCCAGCCTCATTCATCAATTATATTCATATTAATAAAAACAGAACCAACATTGATCACAAAGCTGAACCTCAGTGAAACCCAGCCTGATTCCTCAATTATATTCATATTAATTAAAACAGAACCAACATTGACCACACAGCTGAACCTCAGTGAAACCCAGCCTCATTCCTCAATTATATTTATATTAATATAAACAGAACCAACATTTATCACAAAGCTGAACCTCAGTGAAGCCAAGCCTCATTCATCAATTATATTCATAATAATATAAACAGAACCAACATTGAACACAAAGCTGAACATCAGTGAAACTCAGCCTCATTCATCAATTGTATTCATATTAATATAAACAGAACCAACATTGATCACAAAGCTGAACCTCAGTGAAACCCAGCCTCATTCATCAATTATATTCATATTAATATAAACAGAACCAACATTGATCAATGAGTTTAGCCTCAGTGAAACCCAGCCTCATTCCTCAATTATATTCATATTAATATAAACAGAACCAACATTGATCACAAAGCTGAACCTCAGTGAAACCCAGCCCCATTCATCAGTTATATTCATATTAATATAAACAGAAACAACATTGATCAATGAGTTTAACCTCATTGAAACCCAGCCTCATTCATCAATTATATTCATATTAATATAAACAGAACCAACATTGACCACACAGCTTAACCTCATTGAAACCCAGCCTCATTCATCAATTATATTCATATTAATATAAACAGAACCAACATTGATCACAAAGCTGAACCTCAGTGAAACCCAGCCTCATTCATCAGTTATATTCATATTAATATAAACAGAACCAACATTGATCACAAAGCTGAACCTCAGTGAAACCCAGCCTCATTCATCAATTATATTCATATTAATATAAACAGAACCAACGTTGACCGAACAGCTGAACCTCAGTGAAACCCAGCCTCATTCATCAATTATATTCATATTAATATAAACAGAACCAACATTGATCACAAAGCTGAACCTCAGTGAAACCCAGCCTCATTCATCAATTATATTCATATTAATATAAACAGAACCAACATTGAACACAAAGCTGAACATCAGTGAAACTCAGCCTCATTCATCAATTATATTCATATTAATATAAACAGAACCAACATTGATCACAAAGCTGAACCTCAGTGAAACCCAGCCTCATTCATCAATTATATTCATATTAATATAAACAGAACCAACATTGACCACACAGCTGAACCTCAGTGAAACCCAAACTCATTCCTCAATTATATTTATATTAATATAAACAGAACCAACATTTATCACAAAGCTGAACCTCAGTGAAGCCAAGCCTCATTCATCAGTTATATTCATATTAATATAAACAGAACCAACATTGATCAATGAGTTTAACCTCATTTAAACCCAGCCTCATTCATCAATTATATTCATATTAATATAAACAGAACCACTATTGACCACACAGCTGAACCTCAGTGAAACCCAGCCTAATTCATCAATTATATTCATATTAATATAAACAGAACCAACATTGATCATTGAGTTTAACCTCAGTGAAACGCAGCTTCATTCCTCAAATATATTCATATTAATATAAACAGAACCAACATTGATCAATGAGTTTAACCTCATTGAAACCCAGCCTCATTCATCAATTATATTCATATTAATATAAACAGAACCAACATTGATCACAAAGCTGAACCTCAGTGAAACCCAGCCTCATTCATCAATTATATTCATATTAATATGAACAGAACCAACATTGAACACAAAGCTGAACCTCAGTGAAACTCAGCCTCATTCATCAATTATATTCATATTAATATAAAAAGAACCAACATTGATCACAAAGCTGAACCTCAGTGAAACCCAGCCTCATTCATCAATTATATTCATATTAATATAAACAGAACCAACATTGATCAATGAGTTTAACCTCAGTGAAACGCAGCCTAATTCCTCAATTATATTCATATTAATATATACAGAACCAACATTGATCAATGAGTTTAACCTCAGTGAAACCCAACCTCATTCCTCAATTATATTCATATCAATATAAACAGAACCAACATTGATCACAAAGCTGAACCTCAGTGAAACCCAGCCTCATTCATCAGTTATATTCATATTAATATAAACAGAACCAACATTGATCACAAAGCTGAACCTCAGTGAAACCCAGCCTCATTCACCAATTATATTCATATTAATATAAACAGAACCAACGTTGACCGAACAGCTGAACCTCAGTGAAACCCAGCCTCATTCATCAATTATATTCATATTAATATAAACAGAACCAACATTGATCACAAAGCTGAACCTCAGTGAAACCCAGCCTGATTCCTCAATTATATTCATATTAATTAAAACAGAACCAACATTGACCACACACCTGAATCTCAGTGAAACCCAGCCTCATTCCTCAATTATATTTATATTAATATAAACAGAACCAACATTTATCACAAAGCTGAACCTCAGTGAAGCCAAGCCTCATTCATCAGTTATATTCATATTAATATAAACAGAACCAACATTGATCAATGAGTTTAACCTCATTGAAACCCAGCCTCATTCATCAATTATATTCATATTAATATAAACAGAACCAACATTGACCACACAGCTGAACCTCAGTGAAACCCAGCCTAATTCATCAATTATATTCATATTAATATAAACAGAACCAACATTGATCATTGAGTTTAACCTCAGTGAAACGCAGCTTCATTCCTCAATTATATTCATATTAATATAAACAGAACCAACATTGATCAATGAGTTTAACCTCATTGAAACCCAGCCTCATTCATCAATTATATTCATATTAATATAAACAGAACCAACATTGAACACAAAGCTGAACATCAGTGAAACCCAGCCTCATTCATCAATTATATTCATATTAATATAAACAGAACCAACATTGAACACAAAGCTGAACACCAGTGAAACCCAGCCTCATTCATCAATTATATTCATATAAATATAAACAGAACCAACTTTGACCACAAAGCTGAATCTCAGTGAAACCCTGCCTCATTCATCAATTATATTCATATTAATATAAAAAGAACCAACATTGATCAATGAGTTTAACTTCTTTGAAACACAGCCTCATTCATCAATTATATCCATATAAATATAAACAGAACCAACATAGATCAAAAAGCTGAACCTCAGTGAAACCCAGCCTCATTCATGAATTATATTTATATTAATATAAACAGAACCAACATTGATCAATGAGTTTAACCTCAGTGAAACGCAGCCTCATTCCTCAATTATATTCATATTAATATAAACAGAACCAACATTGATCAATGAGTTTAGCCTCAGTGAAACCCAGCCTCATTCCTCAATTATATTCATATTAATATAAACAGAACCAACATTGATCACAAAGCTGAACCTCAGTGAAACCCAGCCCCATTCATCAGTTATATTCATATTAATATAAACAGAACCAACATTGATCAATGAGTTTAACCTCATTGAAACCCAGCCTCATTCATCAATTATATTCATATTAATATAAACAGAACCAACATTGACCACACAGCTTAACCTCATTGAAACCCAGCCTCATTCATCAATTATATTCATATTAATATAAACAGAACCAACATTGATCAATGAGTTTAACCTCAGTGAAACGCAGCCTAATTCCTCAATTATATTCATATTAATATATACAGAACCAACATTGATCAATGAGTTTAACCTCAGTGAAACCCAACCTCATTCCTCAATTATATTCATATCAATATAAACAGAACCAACATTGATCACAAAGCTGAACCTCAGTGAAACCCAGCCTCATTCATCAGTTATATTCATATTAATATAAACAGAACCAACATTGATCACAAAGCTGAACCTCAGTGAAACCCAGCCTCATTCACCAATTATATTCATATTAATATAAACAGAACCAACGTTGACCGAACAGCTGAACCTCAGTGAAACCCAGCCTCATTCATCAATTATATTCATATTAATATAAACAGAACCAACATTGACCACAAAGCTGAATCTCAGTGAAACCCAGCCTCATTCATCAATTATATTCATATTAATATAAACAGAACCAACATTGATCACAAAGCTGAACCTCAGTGAAACCCAGCCTGATTCCTCAATTATATTCATATTAATTAAAACAGAACCAACATTGACCACACAGCTGAACCTCAGTGAAACCCAGCCTCATTCCTCAATTATATTTATATTAATATAAACAGAACCAACATTTATCACAAAGCTGAACCTCAGTGAAGCCAAGCCTCATTCATCAGTTATATTCATATTAATATAAACAGAACCAACATTGATCAATGAGTTTAACCTCATTGAAACCCAGCCTCATTCATCAATTATATTCATATTAATATAAACAGAACCAACATTGACCACACAGCTGAACCTCAGTGAAACCCAGCCTCATTCATCAGTTATATTCATATTAATATAAACAGAACCAACATTGATCACAAAGCTGAACCTCAGTGAAACCCAGCCTCATTCACCAATTATATTCATATTAATATAAACAGAACCAACGTTGACCGAACAGCTGAACCTCAGTGAAACCCAGCCTCATTCATCAATTATATTCATATTAATATAAACAGAACCAACATTGACCACAAAGCTGAATCTCAGTGAAACCCAGCCTCATTCATCAATTATATTCATATTAATATAAACAGAACCAACATTGATCACAAAGCTGAACCTCAGTGAAACCCAGCCTGATTCCTCAATTATATTCATATTAATTAAAACAGAACCAACATTGACCACACAGCTGAACCTCAGTGAAACCCAGCCTCATTCCTCAATTATATTTATATTAATATAAACAGAACCAACATTTATCACAAAGCTGAACCTCAGTGAAGCCAAGCCTCATTCATCAGTTATATTCATATTAATATAAACAGAACCAACATTGATCAATGAGTTTAACCTCATTGAAACCCAGCCTCATTCATCAATTATATTCATATTAATATAAACAGAACCAACATTGACCACACAGCTGAACCTCAGTGAAACCCAGCCTAATTCATCAATTATATTCATATTAATATAAACAGAACCAACATTGATCATTGAGTTTAACCTCAGTGAAACGCAGCTTCATTCCTCAATTATATTCATATTAATATAAACAGAACCAACATTGATCAATGAGTTTAACCTCATTGAAACCCAGCCTCATTCATCAATTATATTCATATTAATATAAACAGAACCAACATTGATCACAAAGCTGAACCTCAGTGAAACCCAGCCTCATTCATCAATTATATTCATATTAATATAAACAGAACCAACATTGAACACAAAGCTGAACATCAGTGAAACTCAGCCTCATTCATCAATTGTATTCATATTAATATAAACAGAACCAACATTGATCACAAAGCTGAACCTCAGTGAAACCCAGCCTCATTCATCAATTATATTCATATTAATATAAACAGAACCAACATTGAACACAAAGCTGAACACCAGTGAAACCCAGCCTCATTCATCAATTATATTCATATAAATATAAACAGAACCAACTTTGACCACAAAGCTGAATCTCAGTGAAACCCTGCCTTATTCATCAATTATATTCATATTAATATAAACAGAACCAACATTGAACACAAAGCTGAACCTCAGTGAAACCCAGCCTCATTCATCAATTATATTCATATTAATATAAAAAGAACCAACATTGATCAATGAGTTTAACTTCTTTGAAACACAGCCTCATTCATCAATTATATCCATATAAATATAAACAGAACCAACATAGATCAAAAAGCTGAACCTCAGTGAAACCCAGCCTCATTCCTCAATTATATTCATATTAATATAAACAGAACCAACATTGATCAATGAGTTTAGCCTCAGTGAAACCCAGCCTCATTCCTCAATTATATTCATATTAATATAAACAGAACCAACATTGATCACAAAGCTGAACCTCATTGAAACCCAGCCTCATTCATCAATTATATTCATATTAATATAAACAGAACCAACATTGATCACAAAGCTGAACCTCAGTGAAACCCAGCCTCATTCATCAATTATATTCATATTAATATAAACAGAACCAACATTGAACACAAAGCTGAACATCAGTGAAACTCAGCCCCATTCATCAGTTATATTCATATTAATATAAACAGAACCAACAATGATCAATGAGTTTAACCTCATTGAAACCCAGCCTCATTCATCAATTATATTCATATTAATATAAACAGAACCAACATTGACCACACAGCTTAACCTCATTGAAACCCAGCCTCATTCATCAATTATATTCATATTAATATAAACAGAACCAACATTGATCATTGAGTTTAACCTCAGTGAAACGCAGCTTCATTCCTCAATTATATTCATATTAATATAAACAGAACCAACATTGATCAATGAGTTTAACCTCATTGAAACCCAGCCTCATTCATCAATTATATTCATATTAATATAAACAGAACCAACATTGATCACAAAGCTGAACCTCAGTGAAACCCAGCCTCATTCATCAATTATATTCATATTAATATAAACAGAACCAACATTGAACACAAAGCTGAACATCAGTGAAACTCAGCCTCATTCATCAATTGTATTCATATTAATATAAACAGAACCAACATTGATCACAAAGCTGAACCTCAGTGAAACCCAGCCTCATTCATCAATTATATTCATATTAATATAAACAGAACCAACATTGAACACAAAGCTGAACACCAGTGAAACCCAGCCTCATTCATCAATTATATTCATATAAATATAAACAGAACCAACTTTGACCACAAAGCTGAATCTCAGTGAAACCCTGCCTTATTCATCAATTATATTCATATTAATATAAACAGAACCAACATTGAACACAAAGCTGAACCTCAGTGAAACCCAGCCTCATTCATCAATTATATTCATATTAATATAAAAAGAACCAACATTGATCAATGAGTTTAACTTCTTTGAAACACAGCCTCATTCATCAATTATATCCATATAAATATAAACAGAACCAACATAGATCAAAAAGCTGAACCTCAGTGAAACCCAGCCTCATTCATGAATTATATTTATATTAATATAAACAGAACCAACATTGATCAATGAGTTTAACCTCAGTGAAACGCAGCCTCATTCCTCAATTATATTCATATTAATATAAACAGAACCAACATTGATCAATGAGTTTAGCCTCAGTGAAACCCAGCCTCATTCCTCAATTATATTCATATTAATATAAACAGAACCAACATTGATCACAAAGCTGAACCTCATTGAAACCCAGCCTCATTCATCAATTATATTCATATTAATATAAACAGAACCAACATTGATCACAAAGCTGAACCTCAGTGAAACCCAGCCTCATTCATCAATTATATTCATATTAATATAAACAGAACCAACATTGAACACAAAGCTGAACATCAGTGAAACTCAGCCCCATTCATCAGTTATATTCATATTAATATAAACAGAACCAACAATGATCAATGAGTTTAACCTCATTGAAACCCAGCCTCATTCATCAATTATATTCATATTAATATAAACAGAACCAACATTGACCACACAGCTTAACCTCATTGAAACCCAGCCTCATTCATCAATTATATTCATATTAATATAAACAGAACCAACATTGATCATTGAGTTTAACCTCAGTGAAACGCAGCTTCATTCCTCAATTATATTCATATTAATATAAACAGAACCAACATTGATCAATGAGTTTAACCTCATTGAAACCCAGCCTCATTCATCAATTATATTCATATTAATATAAACAGAACCAACATTGATCACAAAGCTGAACCTCAGTGAAACCCAGCCTCATTCATCAATTATATTCATATTAATATAAACAGAACCAACATTGAACACAAAGCTGAACATCAGTGAAACTCAGCCTCATTCATCAATTGTATTCATATTAATATAAACAGAACCAACATTGATCACAAAGCTGAACCTCAGTGAAACCCAGCCTCATTCATCAATTATATTCATATTAATATAAACAGAACCAACATTGAACACAAAGCTGAACACCAGTGAAACCCAGCCTCATTCATCAATTATATTCATATAAATATAAACAGAACCAACTTTGACCACAAAGCTGAATCTCAGTGAAACCCTGCCTTATTCATCAATTATATTCATATTGATATAAACAGAACCAACATTGAACACAAAGCTGAACCTCAGTGAAACCCAGCCTCATTCATCAATTATATTCATATTAATATAAAAAGAACCAACATTGATCAATGAGTTTAACTTCTTTGAAACACAGCCTCATTCATCAATTATATCCATATAAATATAAACAGAACCAACATAGATCAAAAAGCTGAACCTCAGTGAAACCCAGCCTCATTCATGAATTATATTTATATTAATATAAACAGAACCAACATTGATCAATGAGTTTAACCTCAGTGAAACGCAGCCTCATTCCTCAATTATATTCATATTAATATAAACAGAACCAACATTGATCAATGAGTTTAGCCTCAGTGAAACCCAGCCTCATTCCTCAATTATATTCATATTAATATAAACAGAACCAACATTGATCACAAAGCTGAACCTCATTGAAACCCAGCCTCATTCATCAATTATATTCATATTAATATAAACAGAACCAACATTGATCACAAAGCTGAACCTCAGTGAAACCCAGCCTCATTCATCAATTATATTCATATTAATATAAACAGAACCAACATTGAACACAAAGCTGAACATCAGTGAAACTCAGCCCCATTCATCAGTTATATTCATATTAATATAAACAGAACCAACAATGATCAATGAGTTTAACCTCATTGAAACCCAGCCTCATTCATCAATTATATTCATATTAATATAAACAGAACCAACATTGACCACACAGCTTAACCTCATTGAAACCCAGCCTCATTCATCAATTATATTCATATTAATATAAACAGAACCAACATTGATCACAAAGCTGAACCTCAGTGAAACCCAGCCTCATTCATCAATTATATTCATATTAATATAAACAGAACCAACATTGATCACAAAGCTGAACCTCAGTGAAACCAAGCCTCATTCATCAGTTATATTCATATTAATATAAACAGAACCAACATTGATCACAAAGCTGAACCTCAGTGAAACCCAGCCTCATTCATCAATTATATTCATATTAATATAAACAGAACCAACGTTGACCGAACAGCTGAACCTCAGTGAAACCCAGCCTCATTCATCAATTATATTCATATTAATATAAACAGAACCAACATTGATCACAAAGCTGAACCTCAGTGAAACCCAGCCTCATTCATCAATTATATTCATATTAATATAAACAGAACCAACATTGAACACAAAGCTGAACATCAGTGAAACTCAGCCTCATTCATCAATTATATTCATATTAATATAAACAGAACCAACATTGATCACAAAGCTGAACCTCAGTGAAACCCAGCCTCATTCATCAATTATATTTATATTAATATAAACAGAACCAACATTTATCACAAAGCTGAACCTCAGTGAAGCCAAGCCTCATTCATCAGTTATATTCATATTAATATAAACAGAACCAACATTGATCAATGAGTTTAACCTCATTTAAACCCAGCCTCATTCATCAATTATATTCATATTAATATAAACAGAACCAACATTGACCACACAGCTGAACCTCAGTGAAACCCAGCCTAATTCATCAATTATATTCATATTAATATAAACAGAACCAACATTGATCATTGAGTTTAAACTCAGTGAAACGCAGCTTCATTCCTCAATTATATTCATATTAATATAAACAGAACCAACATTGATCAATGAGTTTAACCTCATTGAAACCCAGCCTCATTCATCAATTATATTCATATTAATATAAACAGAACCAACATTGATCACAAAGCTGAACCTCAGTGAAACCCAGCCTCATTCATCAATTATATTCATATTAATATAAACAGAACCAACATTGAACACAAAGCTGAACATCAGTGAAACTCAGCCTCATTCATCAATTATATTCGTATTAATATAAAAAGAACCAACATTGATCACAAAGCTGAACCTCAGTGAAACCCAGCCTCATTCATCAATTATATTCATATTAATATAAACAGAACCAACATTGACCACACAGCTGAACCTCAGTGAAACCCAGCCTAATTCATCAATTATATTCATATTAATATAAACAGAACCAACATTGATCATTGAGTTTAAACTCAGTGAAACGCAGCTTCATTCCTCAATTATATTCATATTAATATAAACAGAACCAACATTGATCAATGAGTTTAACCTCATTGAAACCCAGCCTCATTCATCAATTATATTCATATTAATATAAACAGAACCAACATTGATCACAAAGCTGAACCTCAGTGAAACCCAGCCTCATTCATCAATTATATTCATATTAATATAAACAGAACCAACATTGAACACAAAGCTGAACATCAGTGAAACTCAGCCTCATTCATCAATTATATTCGTATTAATATAAAAAGAACCAACATTGATCACAAAGCTGAACCTCAGTGAAACCCAGCCTCATTCATCAATTATATTCATATTAATATAAACAGAACCAACATTGATCAATGAGTTTAACCTCAGTGAAACCCAGCCTCATTCCTCAATTATATTCATATCAATATAAACAGAACCAACATTGATCACAAAGCTGAACCTCAGTGAAACCCAGCCTCATTCATCAGTTATATTCATATTAATATAAACAGAACCAACATTGACCACACAGCTTAACCTCATTGAAACCCAGCCTCATTCATCAATTATATTCATATTAATATAAACAGAACCAACATTGACCGAACAGCTGAACCTCAGTGAAACCCAGCCTCATTCATCAATTATATTCATATTAATATAAACAGAACCAACATTGATCACAAAGCTGAACCTCAGTGAAACCAAGCCTCATTCATCAGTTATATTCATATTAATATAAACAGAACCAACATTGATCACAAAGCTGAACCTCAGTGAAACCCAGCCTCATTCATCAATTATATTCATATTAATATAAACAGAACCAACGTTGACCGAACAGCTGAACCTCAGTGAAACCCAGCCTCATTCATCAATTATATTCATATTAATATAAACAGAACCAACATTGATCACAAAGCTGAACCTCAGTGAAACCCAGCCTCATTCATCAATTATATTCATATTAATATAAACAGAACCAACATTGAACACAAAGCTGAACATCAGTGAAACTCAGCCTCATTCATCAATTATATTCATATTAATATAAACAGAACCAACATTGATCACAAAGCTGAACCTCAGTGAAACCCAGCCTCATTCATCAATTATATTTATATTAATATAAACAGAACCAACATTTATCACAAAGCTGAACCTCAGTGAAGCCAAGCCTCATTCATCAGTTATATTCATATTAATATAAACAGAACCAACATTGATCAATGAGTTTAACCTCATTTAAACCCAGCCTCATTCATCAATTATATTCATATTAATATAAACAGAACCAACATTGACCACACAGCTGAACCTCAGTGAAACCCAGCCTAATTCATCAATTATATTCATATTAATATAAACAGAACCAACATTGATCATTGAGTTTAACCTCAGTGAAACGCAGCTTCATTCCTCAATTATATTCATATTAATATAAACAGAACCAACATTGATCAATGAGTTTAACCTCATTGAAACCCAGCCTCATTCATCAATTATATTCATATTAATATAAACAGAACCAACATTGATCACAAAGCTGAACCTCAGTGAAACCCAGCCTCATTCATCAATTATATTCATATTAATATAAACAGAACCAACATTGAACACAAAGCTGAACATCAGTGAAACTCAGCCTCATTCATCAATTATATTCGTATTAATATAAAAAGAACCAACATTGATCACAAAGCTGAACCTCAGTGAAACCCAGCCTCATTCATCAATTATATTCATATTAATATAAACAGAACCAACATTGATCAATGAGTTTAACCTCAGTGAAACCCAGCCTCATTCCTCAATTATATTCATATCAATATAAACAGAACCAACATTGATCACAAAGCTGAACCTCAGTGAAACCCAGCCTCATTCATCAGTTATATTCATATTAATATAAACAGAACCAACATTGATCACAAAGCTGAACCTCAGTGAAACCCAGCCTCATTCATCAATTATATTCATATTAATATAAACAGAACCAACATTGACCGAACAGCTGAACCTCAGTGAAACCCAGCCTCATTCATCAATTATATTCATATTAATATAAACAGAACCAACATTGACCACAAAGCTGAATCTCAGTGAAACCCAGCCTCATTCATCAATTATATTCATATTAATATGAACAGAACCAACATTGATCACAAAGCTGAGCCTCAGTGAAACCCAGCCTCATTCATCAATTATATTCATATTAACATAAACAGAACCAACACTGATCACAAAGCTGAACCTCAGTGAAACCCAGCCTCATTCATCAATTATATTCATATTAATATAAACAGAACCAACGTTGACCGAACAGCTGAACCTCAGTGAAACCCAGCCTCATTCATCAATTATATTCATATTAATATAAACAGAACCAACATTGATCACAAAGCTGAACCTCAGTGAAACCCAGCCTCATTCATCAATTATATTCATATTAATATAAAAAGAACCAACATTGAACACAAAGCTGAACATCAGTGAAACTCAGCCTCATTCATCAATTATATTCATATTAATATAAACAGAACCAACATTGAACACAAAGCTGAACACCAGTGAAACCCAGCCTCATTCATCAATTATAATCATATAAATATAAACAGAACCAACTTTGACCACAAAGCTGAATCTCAGTGAAACCCTGCCTTATTCATCAATTATATTCATATTAATATAAACAGAACCAACATTGAACACAAAGCTGAACCTCAGTGAAACCCAGCCTCATTCATCAATTACATTCATATTAATATAAAAAGAACCAACATTGATCAATGAGTTTAACTTCTTTGAAACACAGCCTCATTCATCAATTATATCCATATAAATATAAACAGAACCAACATAGATCAAAAAGCTGAACCTCAGTGAAACCCAGCCTCATTCATGAATTATATTTATATTAATATAAACAGAACCAACATTGATCAATGAGTTTAACCTCAGTGAAACCCAGCCTCATTCATAATTATATTCATATTAATATAAACAGAACCAACGTTGACCGAACAGCTGAACCTCAGTGAAACCCAGCCTCATTCATCAATTATATTCATATTAATATAAACAGAACCAACATTGACCACAAAGCTGAATCTCAGTGAAACCCAGCCTTATTCATCAATTATATTCATATTAATATAAACAGAACCAACATTGATCACAAAGCTGAACCTCAGTGAAACCCAGCCTCATTCATCAGTTATATTCATATTAATATAAACAGAACCAACATTGATCACAAAGCTGAACCTCAGTGAAACCCAGCCTGATTCCTCAATTATATTCATATTAATTAAAACAGAACCAACATTGACCACACAGCTGAACCTCAGTGAAACCCAGCCTCATTCCTCAATTATATTTATATTAATATAAACAGAACCAACATTTATCACAAAGCTGAACCTCAGTGAAGCCAAGCCTCATTCATCAGTTATATTCATATTAATATAAACAGAACCAACATTGATCAATGAGTTTAACCTCATTTAAACCCAGCCTCATTCATCAATTATATTCATATTAATATAAACAGAACCAACATTGACCACACAGCTGAACCTCAGTGAAACCCAGCCTAATTCATCAATTATATTCATATTAATATAAACAGAACCAACATTGACCACACAGCTGAACCTCAGTGAAACGCAGCTTCATTCCTCAATTATATTCATATTAATATAAACAGAACCAACATTGATCAATGAGTTTAACCTCATTGAAACCCAGCCTCATTCATCAATTATATTCATATTAATATAAACAGAACCAACATTGATCACAAAGCTGAACCTCAGTGAAACCCAGCCTCATTCATCAATTATATTCATATTAATATAAACAGAACCAACATTGACCGAACAGCTGTACCTCAGTGAAACCCAGCCTCATTCATCAATTATATTCATATTAATATAAACAGAACCAACATTGACCACAAAGCTGAATCTCAGTGAAACCCAGCCTCATTCATCAATTATATTCATATTAATATAAACAGAACCAACATTGATCACAAAGCTGAACCTCAGTGAAACCCAGCCCCATTCATCAGTTATATTCATATTAATAGAAAAGGAACCAACATTGATCAATGAGTTTAACCTCATTGAAACCCAGCCTCATTCATCAATTATATCCATATAAATATAAACAGAACCAACATAGATCAAAAAGCTGAACCTCAGTGAAACCCAGCCTCATTCATGAATTATATTTATATTAATATAAACAGAACCAACATTGATCAATGAGTTTAACCTCAGTGAAACGCAGCCTCATTCCTCAATTATATTCATATTAATATAAACAGAACCAACATTGATCAATGAGTTTAGCCTCAGTGAAACCCAGCCTCATTCCTCAATTATATTCATATTAATATAAACAGAACCAACATTGATCACAAAGCTGAACCTCAGTGAAACCCAGCCCCATTCATCAGTTATATTCATATTAATATAAACAGAACCAACAATGATCAATGAGTTTAACCTCATTGAAACCCAGCCTCATTCATCAATTATATTCATATTAATATAAACAGAACCAACATTGACCACACAGCTTAACCTCATTGAAACCCAGCCTCATTCATCAATTATATTCATATTAATATAAACAGAACCAACATTGATCACAAAGCTGAACCTCAGTGAAACCCAGCCTCATTCATCAATTATATTCATATTAATATAAACAGAACCAACATTGATCACAAAGCTGAACCTCAGTGAAACCAAGCCTCATTCATCAGTTATATTCATATTAATATAAACAGAACCAACATTGATCACAAAGCTGAACCTCAGTGAAACCCAGCCTCATTCATCAATTATATTCATATTAATATAAACAGAACCAACGTTGAACACAAAGCTGAACATCAGTGAAACTCAGCCTCATTCATCAATTATATTCATATTAATATAAACAGAACCAACATTGATCACAAAGCTGAACCTCAGTGAAACCCAGCCTCATTCATCAATTATATTTATATTAATATAAACAGAACCAACATTTATCACAAAGCTGAACCTCAGTGAAGCCAAGCCTCATTCATCAGTTATATTCATATTAATATAAACAGAACCAACATTGATCAATGAGTTTAACCTCATTTAAACCCAGACTCATTCATCAATTATATTCATATTAATATAAACAGAACCAACATTGACCACACAGCTGAACCTCAGTGAAACCCAGCCTAATTCATCAATTATATTCATATTAATATAAAAAGAACCAACATTGATCACAAAGCTGAACTTCAGTGAAACCCAGCCTCATTCATGAATTATATTTATATTAATATAAACAGAACCAACATTGATCAATGAGTTTAACCTCAGTGAAACCCAGCCTCATTCATAATTATATTCATATTAATATAAACAGAACCAACGTTGACCGAACAGCTGAACCTCAGTGAAACCCAGCCTCATTCATCAATTATATTCATATTAATATAAACAGAACCAACATTGACCACAAAGCTGAATCTCAGTGAAACCCAGCCTTATTCATCAATTATATTCATATTAATATAAACAGAACCAACATTGATCACAAAGCTGAACCTCAGTGAAACCCAGCCTCATTCATCAGTTATATTCATATTAATATAAACAGAACCAACATTGATCACAAAGCTGAACCTCAGTGAAACCCAGCCTGATTCCTCAATTATATTCATATTAATTAAAACAGAACCAACATTGACCACACAGCTGAACCTCAGTGAAACCCAGCCTCATTCCTCAATTATATTTATATTAATATAAACAGAACCAACATTTATCACAAAGCTGAACCTCAGTGAAGCCAAGCCTCATTCATCAGTTATATTCATATTAATATAAACAGAACCAACATTGATCAATGAGTTTAACCTCATTTAAACCCAGCCTCATTCATCAATTATATTCATATTAATATAAACAGAACCAACATTGACCACACAGCTGAACCTCAGTGAAACCCAGCCTAATTCATCAATTATATTCATATTAATATAAACAGAACCAACATTGACCACACAGCTGAACCTCAGTGAAACGCAGCTTCATTCCTCAATTATATTCATATTAATATAAACAGAACCAACATTGATCAATGAGTTTAACCTCATTGAAACCCAGCCTCATTCATCAATTATATTCATATTAATATAAACAGAACCAACATTGATCACAAAGCTGAACCTCAGTGAAACCCAGCCTCATTCATCAATTATATTCATATTAATATAAACAGAACCAACATTGACCGAACAGCTGTACCTCAGTGAAACCCAGCCTCATTCATCAATTATATTCATATTAATATAAACAGAACCAACATTGACCACAAAGCTGAATCTCAGTGAAACCCAGCCTCATTCATCAATTATATTCATATTAATATAAACAGAACCAACATTGATCACAAAGCTGAACCTCAGTGAAACCCAGCCCCATTCATCAGTTATATTCATATTAATAGAAAAGGAACCAACATTGATCAATGAGTTTAACCTCATTGAAACCCAGCCTCATTCATCAATTATATCCATATAAATATAAACAGAACCAACATAGATCAAAAAGCTGAACCTCAGTGAAACCCAGCCTCATTCATGAATTATATTTATATTAATATAAACAGAACCAACATTGATCAATGAGTTTAACCTCAGTGAAACGCAGCCTCATTCCTCAATTATATTCATATTAATATAAACAGAACCAACATTGATCAATGAGTTTAGCCTCAGTGAAACCCAGCCTCATTCCTCAATTATATTCATATTAATATAAACAGAACCAACATTGATCACAAAGCTGAACCTCAGTGAAACCCAGCCCCATTCATCAGTTATATTCATATTAATATAAACAGAACCAACAATGATCAATGAGTTTAACCTCATTGAAACCCAGCCTCATTCATCAATTATATTCATATTAATATAAACAGAACCAACATTGACCACACAGCTTAACCTCATTGAAACCCAGCCTCATTCATCAATTATATTCATATTAATATAAACAGAACCAACATTGATCACAAAGCTGAACCTCAGTGAAACCCAGCCTCATTCATCAATTATATTCATATTAATATAAACAGAACCAACATTGATCACAAAGCTGAACCTCAGTGAAACCAAGCCTCATTCATCAGTTATATTCATATTAATATAAACAGAACCAACATTGATCACAAAGCTGAACCTCAGTGAAACCCAGCCTCATTCATCAATTATATTCATATTAATATAAACAGAACCAACGTTGAACACAAAGCTGAACATCAGTGAAACTCAGCCTCATTCATCAATTATATTCATATTAATATAAACAGAACCAACATTGATCACAAAGCTGAACCTCAGTGAAACCCAGCCTCATTCATCAATTATATTTATATTAATATAAACAGAACCAACATTTATCACAAAGCTGAACCTCAGTGAAGCCAAGCCTCATTCATCAGTTATATTCATATTAATATAAACAGAACCAACATTGATCAATGAGTTTAACCTCATTTAAACCCAGACTCATTCATCAATTATATTCATATTAATATAAACAGAACCAACATTGACCACACAGCTGAACCTCAGTGAAACCCAGCCTAATTCATCAATTATATTCATATTAATATAAAAAGAACCAACATTGATCACAAAGCTGAACTTCAGTGAAACCCAGCCTAATTCATCAATTATATTCATATTAATATAAACAGAACCAACATTGATCATTGAGTTTAACCTCAGTGAAACGCAGCTTCATTCCTCAATTATATTCATATTAATATAAACAGAACCAACATTGATCAATGAGTTTAACCTCATTGAAACCCAGCCTCATTCATCAATTATATTCATATTAATATAAACAGAACCAACATTGATCACAAAGCTGAACCTCAGTGAAACCCAGCCTCATTCATTAATTATATTCATATTAATATAAACAGAACCAACATTGAACACAAAGCTGAACATCAGTGAAACCCAGCCTCATTCATCAATTATATTCAAATAAATATAAACAGAACCAACTTTGACCACAAAGCTGAATCTCAGTGAAACCCTGCCTTATTCATCAATTATATTCATATTAATATAAACAGAACCAACATTGAACACAAAGCTGAACCTCAGTGAAACCCAGCCTCATTCATCAATTATATTCATATTAATATAAACAGAACCAACATTGACCACACAGCTGAACCTCAGTGAAACCCAGCCTAATTCATCAATTATATTCATATTAATATAAACAGAACCAACATTGACCACACAGCTGAACCTCAGTGAAACGCAGCTTCATTCCTCAATTATATTCATATTAATATAAACAGAACCAACATTGATCAATGAGTTTAACCTCATTGAAACCCAGCCTCATTCATCAATTATATTCATATTAATATAAACAGAACCAACATTGATCACAAAGCTGAACCTCAGTGAAACCCAGCCTCATTCATCAATTATATTCATATTAATATAAACAGAACCAACATTGACCGAACAGCTGTACCTCAGTGAAACCCAGCCTCATTCATCAATTATATTCATATTAATATAAACAGAACCAACATTGACCACAAAGCTGAATCTCAGTGAAACCCAGCCTCATTCATCAATTATATTCATATTAATATAAACAGAACCAACATTGATCACAAAGCTGAACCTCAGTGAAACCCAGCCCCATTCATCAGTTATATTCATATTAATAGAAAAGGAACCAACATTGATCAATGAGTTTAACCTCATTGAAACCCAGCCTCATTCATCAATTATATCCATATAAATATAAAAAGAACCAACATAGATCAAAAAGCTGAACCTCAGTGAAACCCAGCCTCATTCATGAATTATATTTATATTAATATAAACAGAACCAACATTGATCAATGAGTTTAACCTCAGTGAAACGCAGCCTCATTCCTCAATTATATTCATATTAATATAAACAGAACCAACATTGATCAATGAGTTTAGCCTCAGTGAAACCCAGCCTCATTCCTCAATTATATTCATATTAATATAAACAGAACCAACATTGATCACAAAGCTGAACCTCAGTGAAACCCAGCCCCATTCATCAGTTATATTCATATTAATATAAACAGAACCAACAATGATCAATGAGTTTAACCTCATTGAAACCCAGCCTCATTCATCAATTATATTCATATTAATATAAACAGAACCAACATTGACCACACAGCTTAACCTCATTGAAACCCAGCCTCATTCATCAATTATATTCATATTAATATAAACAGAACCAACATTGATCACAAAGCTGAACCTCAGTGAAACCCAGCCTCATTCATCAATTATATTCATATTAATATAAACAGAACCAACATTGATCACAAAGCTGAACCTCAGTGAAACCAAGCCTCATTCATCAGTTATATTCATATTAATATAAACAGAACCAACATTGATCACAAAGCTGAACCTCAGTGAAACCCAGCCTCATTCATCAATTATATTCATATTAATATAAACAGAACCAACGTTGAACACAAAGCTGAACATCAGTGAAACTCAGCCTCATTCATCAATTATATTCATATTAATATAAACAGAACCAACATTGATCACAAAGCTGAACCTCAGTGAAACCCAGCCTCATTCATCAATTATATTTATATTAATATAAACAGAACCAACATTTATCACAAAGCTGAACCTCAGTGAAGCCAAGCCTCATTCCTCAATTATATTTATATTAATATAAACAGAACCAACATTTATCACAAAGCTGAACCTCAGTGAAGCCAAGCCTCATTCATCAGTTATATTCATATTAATATAAACAGAACCAACATTGATCAATGAGTTTAACCTCATTTAAACCCAGCCTCATTCATCAATTATATTCATATTAATATAAACAGAACCAACATTGACCACACAGCTGAACCTCAGTGAAACCCAGCCTAATTCATCAATTATATTCATATTAATATAAACAGAACCAACATTGATCATTGAGTTTAACCTCAGTGAAACGCAGCTTCATTCCTCAATTATATTCATATTAATATAAACAGAACCAACATTGATCAATGAGTTTAACCTCATTGAAACCCAGCCTCATTCATCAATTATATTCATATTAATATAAACAGAACCAACATTGATCACAAAGCTGAACCTCAGTGAAACCCAGCCTCATTCATCAATTATATTCATATTAATATAAACAGAACCAACATTGAACACAAAGCTGAACATCAGTGAAACTCAGCCTCATTCATCAATTATATTCATATTAATATAAACAGAACCAACATTTATCACAAAGCTGAACCTCAGTGAAGCCAAGCCTCATTCATCAGTTATATTCATATTAATATAAACAGAACCAACATTGAACACAAAGCTGAACACCAGTGAAACCCAGCCTCATTCATCAATTATATTCATATAAATATAAACAGAACCAACTTTGACCACAAAGCTGAATCTCAGTGAAACCCTGCCTTATTCATCAATTATATTCATATTAATATAAACAGAACCAACATTGAACACAAAGCTGAACCTCAGTAAAACCCAGCCTCATTCATCAATTATATTCATATTAATATAAAAAGAACCAACATTGATCAATGAGTTTAACTTCTTTGAAACACAGCCTCATTCATCAATTATATCCATATAAATATAAACAGAACCAACATAGATCAAAAAGCTGAACCTCAGTGAAACCCAGCCTCATTCATGAATTATATTTATATTAATATAAACAGAACCAACATTGATCAATGAGTTTAACCTCAGTGAAACGCAGCCTCATTCCTCAATTATATTCATATTAATATAAACAGAACCAACATTGATCAATGAGTTTAGCCTCAGTGAAACCCAGCCTCATTCCTCAATTATATTCATATTAATATAAACAGAACCAACATTGATCACAAAGCTGAACCTCAGTGAAACCCAGCCCCATTCATCAGTTATATTCATATTAATATAAACAGAACCTACATTGATCAATGAGTTTAACCTCATTGAAACCCAGCCTCATTCATCAATTATATTCATATTAATATAAACAGAACCAACATTGACCACACAGCTTAACCTCATTGAAACCCAGCCTCATTCATCAATTATATTCATATTAATATAAACAGAACCAACATTGATCACAAAGCTGAACCTCAGTGAAACCCAGCCTCATTCATCAATTATATTCATATTAATATAAACAGAACCAACATTGATCACAAAGCTGAACCTCAGTGAAACCCAGCCTCATTCATCAGTTATATTCATATTAATACAAACAGAACCAACATTGATCACAAAGCTGAACCTCAGTGAAACCCAGCCTCATTCTTCAATTATATTCATATTAATATAAACAGAACCAACGTTGACCGAACAGCTGAACCTCAGTGAAACCCAGCCTCATTCATCAATTATATTCATATTAATATAAACAGAACCAACATTGACCACAAAGCTGAATCTCAGTGAAACCCAGCCTCATTCATCAATTATATTCATATTAATATAAACAGAACCAACATTGATCACAAAGCTGAACCTCAGTGAAACCCAGCCTCATTCATCAGTTATATTCATATTAATATAAACAGAACCAACATTGATCACAAAGCTGAACCTCAGTGAAACCCAGCCTGATTCCTTAATTATATTCATATTAATTAAAACAGAACCAACATTGACCACACAGCTGAACCTCAGTGAAACCCAGCCTCATTCCTCAATTATATTTATATTAATATAAACAGAACCAACATTTATCACAAAGCTGAACCTCAGTGAAGCCAAGCCTCATTCATCAGTTATATTCATATTAATATAAACAGAACCAACATTGATCAATGAGTTTAACCTCATTTAAACCCAGCCTCATTCATCAATTATATTCATATTAATATAAACAGAACCAACATTGACCACACAGCTGAACCTCAGTGAAACCCAGCCTAATTCATCAATTATATTCATATTAATATAAACAGAACCAACATTGATCATTGAGTTTAACCTCAGTGAAACGCAGCTTCATTCCTCAATTATATTCATATTAATATAAACAGAACCAACATTGATCAATGAGTTTAACCTCATTGAAACCCAGCCTCATTCATCAATTATATTCATATTAATATAAACAGAACCAACATTGATCACAAAGCTGAACCTCAGTGAAACCCAGCCTCATTCATCAATTATATTCATATTAATATAAACAGAACCAACATTGACCGAACAGCTGAACCTCAGTGAAACCCAGCCTCATTCATCAATTATATTCATATTAATATAAACAGAACCAACATTGACCACAAAGCTGAATCTCAGTGAAACCCAGCCTCATTCATCAATTATATTCATATTAATATAAACAGAACCAACATTGATCACAAAGCTGAACCTCAGTGAAACCCAGCCCCATTCATCAGTTATATTCATATTAATAGAAACAGAACCAACATTGATCAATGAGTTTAACCTCATTGAAACCCAGCCTCATTCATCAATTATATTCATATTAATATAAACAGAACCAACATTGACCACATAGCTTAACCTCATTGAAACCCAGCCTCATTCATCAATTATATTCATATTAATATAAACAGAACCAACATTGATCACAAAGCTGAACCTCAGTGAAACCCAGCCTCATTCATCAATTATATTCATATTAATATAAACAGAACCAACGTTGACCGAACAGCTGAACCTCAGTGAAACCCAGCCTCATTCATCAATTATATTCATATTAATATAAACAGAACCAACATTGACCACAAAGCTGAATCTCAGTGAAACCCAGCCTCATTCATCAATTATATTCATATTAATATAAACAGAACCAACATTGATCACAAAGCTGAACCTCAGTGAAACCCAGCCTGATTCCTCAATTATATTCATTTTTAATTAAAACAGAACCAACATTGACCACACAGCTGAACCTCAGTGAAACCCAGCCTCATTCCTCAATTATATTTATATTAATATAAACAGAACCAACATTTATCACAAAGCTGAACCTCAGTGAAGCCAAGCCTCATTCATCAATTATATTCATATTAATATAAACAGAACCAACATTGAACACAAAGCTGAACATCAGTGAAACTCAGCCTCATTCATCAATTGTATTCATATTAATATAAACAGAACCAACATTGATCACAAAGCTGAACCTCAGTGAAACCCAGCCTCATTCATCAATTATATTCATATTAATATAAACAGAACCAACATTGATCAATGAGTTTAGCCTCAGTGAAACCCAGCCTCATTCCTCAATTATATTCATATTAATATAAACAGAACCAACATTGATCACAAAGCTGAACCTCAGTGAAACCCAGCCCCATTCATCAGTTATATTCATATTAATATAAACAGAACCAACATTGATCAATGAGTTTAACCTCATTGAAACCCAGCCTCATTCATCAATTATATTCATATTAATATAAACAGAACCAACATTGACCACACAGCTTAACCTCATTGAAACCCAGCCTCATTCATCAATTATATTCATATTAATATAAACAGAACCAACATTGATCACAAAGCTGAACCTCAGTGAAACCCAGCCTCATTCATCAGTTATATTCATATTAATATAAACAGAACCAACATTGATCACAAAGCTGAACCTCAGTGAAACCCAGCCTCATTCATCAATTATATTCATATTAATATAAACAGAACCAACGTTGACCGAACAGCTGAACCTCAGTGAAACCCAGCCTCATTCATCAATTATATTCATATTAATATAAACAGAACCAACATTGATCACAAAGCTGAACCTCAGTGAAACCCAGCCTCATTCATCAATTATATTCATATTAATATAAACAGAACCAACATTGAACACAAAGCTGAACATCAGTGAAACTCAGCCTCATTCATCAATTATATTCATATTAATATAAACAGAACCAACATTGATCACAAAGCTGAACCTCAGTGAAACCCAGCCTCATTCATCAATTATATTCATATTAATATAAACAGAACCAACATTGACCACACAGCTGAACCTCAGTGAAACCCAAACTCATTCCTCAATTATATTTATATTAATATAAACAGAACCAACATTTATCACAAAGCTGAACCTCAGTGAAGCCAAGCCTCATTCATCAGTTATATTCATATTAATATAAACAGAACCAACATTGATCAATGAGTTTAACCTCATTTAAACCCAGCCTCATTCATCAATTATATTCATATTAATATAAACAGAACCAACATTGACCACACAGCTGAACCTCAGTGAAACCCAGCCTAATTCATCAATTATATTCATATTAATATAAAAAGAAACAACATTGATCACAAAGCTGAACCTCAGTGAAACCCAGCCTCATTCATCAATTATATTCATATTAATATAAACAGAACCAACATTGATCAATGAGTTTAACCTCAGTGAAACGCAGCCTAATTCCTCAATTATATTCATATTAATATATACAGAACCAACATTGATCAATGAGTTTAACCTCAGTGAAACCCAACCTCATTCCTCAATTATATTCATATCAATATAAACAGAACCAACATTGATCACAAAGCTGAACCTCAGTGAAACCCAGCCTCATTCATCAGTTATATTCATATTAATATAAACAGAACCAACATTGATCACAAAGCTGAACCTCAGTGAAACCCAGCCTCATTCACCAATTATATTCATATTAATATAAACAGAACCAACGTTGACCGAACAGCTGAACCTCAGTGAAACCCAGCCTCATTCATCAATTATATTCATATTAATATAAACAGAACCAACATTGATCACAAAGCTGAACCTCAGTGAAACCCAGCCTGATTCCTCAATTATATTCATATTAATTAAAACAGAACCAACATTGACCACACACCTGAATCTCAGTGAAACCCAGCCTCATTCCTCAATTATATTTATATTAATATAAACAGAACCAACATTTATCACAAAGCTGAACCTCAGTGAAGCCAAGCCTCATTCATCAGTTATATTCATATTAATATAAACAGAACCAACATTGATCAATGAGTTTAACCTCATTGAAACCCAGCCTCATTCATCAATTATATTCATATTAATATAAACAGAACCAACATTGACCACACAGCTGAACCTCAGTGAAACCCAGCCTAATTCATCAATTATATTCATATTAATATAAACAGAACCAACATTGATCATTGAGTTTAACCTCAGTGAAACGCAGCTTCATTCCTCAATTATATTCATATTAATATAAACAGAACCAACATTGATCAATGAGTTTAACCTCATTGAAACCCAGCCTCATTCATCAATTATATTCATATTAATATAAACAGAACCAACATTGAACACAAAGCTGAACATCAGTGAAACCCAGCCTCATTCATCAATTATATTCATATTAATATAAACAGAACCAACTTTGACCACAAAGCTGAATCTCAGTGAAACCCTGCCTCATTCATCAATTATATTCATATTAATATAAAAAGAACCAACATTGATCAATGAGTTTAACTTCTTTGAAACACAGCCTCATTCATCAATTATATCCATATTAATATAAACAGAACCAACATAGATCAAAAAGCTGAACCTCAGTGAAACCCAGCCTCATTCATGAATTATATTTATATTAATATAAACAGAACCAACATTGATCAATGAGTTTAACCTCAGTGAAACGCAGCCTCATTCCTCAATTATATTCATATTAATATAAACAGAACCAACATTGATCAATGAGTTTAGCCTCAGTGAAACCCAGCCTCATTCCTCAATTATATTCATATTAATATAAACAGAACCAACATTGATCACAAAGCTGAACCTCAGTGAAACCCAGCCCCATTCATCAGTTATATTCATATTAATATAAACAGAACCAACATTGATCAATGAGTTTAACCTCATTGAAACCCAGCCTCATTCATCAATTATATTCATATTAATATAAACAGAACCAACATTGACCACACAGCTTAACCTCATTGAAACCCAGCCTCATTCATCAATTATATTCATATTAATATAAACAGAACCAACATTGATCACAAAGCTGAACCTCAGTGAAACCCAGCCTCATTCATCAATTATATTCATATTAATATAAACAGAACCAACATTGATCACAAAGCTGAACCTCAGTGAAACCAAGCCTCATTCATCAGTTATATTCATATTAATATAAACAGAACCAACATTGATCACAAAGCTGAACCTCAGTGAAACCCAGCCTCATTCATCAATTATATTCATATTAATATAAACAGAACCAACGTTGACCGAACAGCTGAACCTCAGTGAAACCCAGCCTCATTCATCAATTATATTCATATTAATATAAACAGAACCAACATTGATCACAAAGCTGAACCTCAGTGAAACCCAGCCTCATTCATCAATTATATTCATATTAATATAAACAGAACCAACATTGAACACAAAGCTGAACATCAGTGAAACTCAGCCTCATTCATCAATTATATTCATATTATTATAAACAGAACCAACATTGATCACAAAGCTGAACCTCAGTGAAACCCAGCCTCATTCATCAATTATATTTATATTAATATAAACAGAACCAACATTTATCACAAAGCTGAACCTCAGTGAAGCCAAGCCTCATTCATCAGTTATATTCATATTAATATAAACAGAACCAACATTGATCAATGAGTTTAACCTCATTTAAACCCAGCCTCATTCATCAATTATATTCATATTAATATAAACAGAACCAACATTGAACACAAAGCTGAACATCAGTGAAACTCAGCCTCATTCATCAATTATATTCATATTAATATAAACAGAACCAACATTGACCACAAAGCTGAATCTCAGTGAAACCCAGCCTCATTCATCAATTATATTCATATTAATATAAACGGAACCAACATTGATCACAAAGCTGAACCTCAGTGAAACCCAGCCTCATTCATCAATTATATTCATATTAATATAAACAGAACCAACGTTGACCGAACAGCTGAACCTCAGTGAAACCCAGCCTCATTCATCAATTATATTCATATTAATATAAACAGAACCAACATTGATCACAAAGCTGAACCTCAGTGAAACCCAGCCTCATTCATCAATTATATTCATATTAATATAAACAGAACCAACATTGAACACAAAGCTGAACATCAGTGAAACTCAGCCTCATTCATCAATTATATTCATATTATTATAAACAGAACCAACATTGATCACAAAGCTGAACCTCAGTGAAACCCAGCCTCATTCATCAATTATATTTATATTAATATAAACAGAACCAACATTTATCACAAAGCTGAACCTCAGTGAAGCCAAGCCTCATTCATCAGTTATATTCATATTAATATAAACAGAACCAACATTGATCAATGAGTTTAACCTCATTTAAACCCAGCCTCATTCATCAATTATATTCATATTAATATAAACAGAACCAACATTGAACACAAAGCTGAACATCAGTGAAACTCAGCCTCATTCATCAATTATATTCATATTAATATAAAAAGAACCAACATTGATCACAAAGCTGAACCTCAGTGAAACCCAGCCTCATTCATCAATTATATTCATATTAATATAAACAGAACCAACATTGATCAATGAGTTTAACCTCAGTGAAACGCAGCCTAATTCCTCAATTATATTCATATTAATATATACAGAACCAACATTGATCAATGAGTTTAACCTCAGTGAAACCCAACCTCATTCCTCAATTATATTCATATCAATATAAACAGAACCAACATTGATCACAAAGCTGAACCTCAGTGAAACCCAGCCTCATTCATCAGTTATATTCATATTAATATAAACAGAACCAACATTGATCACAAAGCTGAACCTCAGTGAAACCCAGCCTCATTCACCAATTATATTCATATTAATATAAACAGAACCAACGTTGACCGAACAGCTGAACCTCAGTGAAACCCAGCCTCATTCATCAATTATATTCATATTAATATAAACAGAACAAACATTGACCACAAAGCTGAATCTCAGTGAAACCCAGCCTCATTCATCAATTATATTCATATTAATATAAACAGAACCAACATTGATCACAAAGCTGAACCTCAGTGAAACCCAGCCTGATTCCTCAATTATATTCATATTAATTAAAACAGAACCAACATTGACCACACAGCTGAACCTCAGTGAAACCCAGCCTCATTCCTCAATTATATTTATATTAATATAAACAGAACCAACAATTATCACAAAGCTGAACCTCAGTGAAGCCAAGCCTCATTCATCAGTTATATTCATATTAATATAAACAGAACCAACATTGATCAATGAGTTTAACCTCATTGAAACCCAGCCTCATTCATCAATTATATTCATATTAATATAAACAGAACCAACATTGACCACACAGCTGAACCTCAGTGAAACCCAGCCTAATTCATCAATTATATTCATATTAATATAAACAGAACCAACATTGATCATTGAGTTTAACCTCAGTGAAACGCAGCTTCATTCCTCAATTATATTCATATTAATATAAACAGAACCAACATTGATCAATGAGTTTAACCTCATTGAAACCCAGCCTCATTCATCAATTATATTCATATTAATATAAACAGAACCAACATTGATCACAAAGCTGAACCTCAGTGAAACCCAGCCTCATTCATCAATTATATTCATATTAATATAAACAGAACCAACATTGAACACAAAGCTGAACATCAGTGAAACTCAGCCTCATTCATCAATTGTATTCATATTAATATAAACAGAACCAACATTGATCACAAAGCTGAACCTCAGTGAAACCCAGCCTCATTCATCAATTATATTCATATTAATATAAACAGAACCAACATTGAACACAAAGCTGAACACCAGTGAAACCCAGCCTCATTCATCAATTATATTCATATAAATATAAACAGAACCAACTTTGACCACAAAGCTGAATCTCAGTGAAACCCTGCCTTATTCATCAATTATATTCATATTAATATAAACAGAACCAACATTGAACACAAAGCTGAACCTCAGTGAAACCCAGCCTCATTCATCAATTATATTCATATTAATATAAAAAGAACCAACATTGATCAATGAGTTTAACTTCTTTGAAACACAGCCTCATTCATCAATTATATCCATATAAATATAAACAGAACCAACATAGATCAAAAAGCTGAACCTCAGTGAAACCCAGCCTCATTCATGAATTATATTTATATTAATATAAACAGAACCAACATTGATCAATGAGTTTAACCTCAGTGAAACGCAGCCTCATTCCTCAATTATATTCATATTAATAAAAACAGAACCAACATTGATCAATGAGTTTAGCCTCAGTGAAACCCAGCCTCATTCCTCAATTATATTCATATTAATATAAACAGAACCAACATTGATCACAAAGCTGAACCTCAGTGAAACCCAGCCCCATTCATCAGTTATATTCATATTAATATAAACAGAACCAACAATGATCAATGAGTTTAACCTCATTGAAACCCAGCCTCATTCATCAATTATATTCATATTAATATAAACAGAACCAACATTGACCACACAGCTTAACCTCATTGAAACCCAGCCTCATTCATCAATTATATTCATATTAATATAAACAGAACCAACATTGATCACAAAGCTGAACCTCAGTGAAACCCAGCCTCATTCATCAATTATATTCATATTAATATAAACAGAACCAACATTGATCACAAAGCTGAACCTCAGTGAAACCAAGCCTCATTCATCAGTTATATTCATATTAATATAAACAGAACCAACATTGATCACAAAGCTGAACCTCAGTGAAACCCAGCCTCATTCATCAATTATATTCATATTAATATAAACAGAACCAACGTTGACCGAACAGCTGAACCTCAGTGAAACCCAGCCTCATTCATCAATTATATTCATATTAATATAAACAGAACCAACATTTATCACAAAGCTGAACCTCAGTGAAACCCAGCCTCATTCATCAATTATATTCATATTAATATAAACAGAACCAACATTGAACACAAAGCTGAACATCAGTGAAACTCAGCCTCATTCATCAATTATATTCATATTAATATAAACAGAACCAACATTGATCACAAAGCTGAACCTCAGTGAAACCCAGCCTCATTCATCAATTATATTTATATTAATATAAACAGAACCAACATTTATCACAAAGCTGAACCTCAGTGAAGCCAAGCCTCATTCATCAGTTATATTCATATTAATATAAACAGAACCAACATTGATCAATGAGTTTAACCTCATTTAAACCCAGCCTCATTCATCAATTATATTCATATTAATATAAACAGAACCAACATTGACCACACAGCTGAACCTCAGTGAAACCCAGCCTAATTCATCAATTATATTCATATTAATATAAACAGAACCAACATTGATCATTGAGTTTAAACTCAGTGAAACGCAGCTTCATTCCTCAATTATATTCATATTAATATAAACAGAACCAACATTGATCAATGAGTTTAACCTCATTGAAACCCAGCCTCATTCATCAATTATATTCATATTAATATAAACAGAACCAACATTGATCACAAAGCTGAACCTCAGTGAAACCCAGCCTCATTCATCAATTATATTCATATTAATATAAACAGAACCAACATTGAACACAAAGCTGAACATCAGTGAAACTCAGCCTCATTCATCAATTATATTCGTATTAATATAAAAAGAACCAACATTGATCACAAAGCTGAACCTCAGTGAAACCCAGCCTCATTCATCAATTATATTCATATTAATATAAACAGAACCAACATTGATCAATGAGTTTAACCTCAGTGAAACCCAGCCTCATTCCTCAATTATATTCATATCAATATAAACAGAACCAACATTGATCACAAAGCTGAACCTCAGTGAAACCCAGCCTCATTCATCAGTTATATTCATATTAATATAAACAGAACCAACATTGACCACACAGCTTAACCTCATTGAAACCCAGCCTCATTCATCAATTATATTCAAATTAATATAAACAGAACCAACATTGACCGAACAGCTGAACCTCAGTGAAACCCAGCCTCATTCATCAATTATATTCATATTAATATAAACAGAACCAACATTGATCAAAAAACTGAACCTCAGTGAAACCAAGCCTCATTCATCAGTTATATTCATATTAATATAAACAGAACCAACATTGATCACAAAGCTGAACCTCAGTGAAACCCAGCCTCATTCATCAATTATATTCATATTAATATAAACAGAACCAACGTTGACCGAACAGCTGAACCTCAGTGAAACCCAGCCTCATTCATCAATTATATTCATATTAATATAAACAGAACCAACATTGATCACAAAGCTGAACCTCAGTGAAACCCAGCCTCATTCATCAATTATATTCATATTAATATAAACAGAACCAACATTGAACACAAAGCTGAACATCAGTGAAACTCAGCCTCATTCATCAATTATATTCATATTAATATAAACAGAACCAACATTGATCACAAAGCTGAACCTCAGTGAAACCCAGCCTCATTCATCAATTATATTTATATTAATATAAACAGAACCAACATTTATCACAAAGCTGAACCTCAGTGAAGCCAAGCCTCATTCATCAGTTATATTCATATTAATATAAACAGAACCAACATTGATCAATGAGTTTAACCTCATTTAAACCCAGCCTCATTCATCAATTATATTCATATTAATATAAACAGAACCAACATTGACCACACAGCTGAACCTCAGTGAAACCCATTCTAATTCATCAATTATATTCATATTAATATAAACAGAACCAACATTGATCATTCAGTTTAACCTCAGTGAAACGCAGCTTCATTCCTCAATTATATTCATATTAATATAAACAGAACCAACATTGATCAATGAGTTTAACCTCATTGAAACCCAGCCTCATTCATCAATTATATTCATATTAATATAAACAGAACCAACATTGATCACAAAGCTGAACCTCAGTGAAACCCAGCCTCATTCATCAATTATATTCATATTAATATAAACAGAACCAACATTGAACACAAAGCTGAACATCAGTGAAACTCAGCCTCATTCATCAATTATATTCGTATTAATATAAAAAGAACCAACATTGATCACAAAGCTGAACCTCAGTGAAACCCAGCCTCATTCATCAATTATATTCATATTAATATAAACAGAACCAACATTGATCAATGAGTTTAACCTCAGTGAAACCCAGCCTCATTCCTCAATTATATTCATATCAATATAAACAGAACCAACATTGATCACAAAGCTGAACCTCAGTGAAACCCAGCCTCATTCATCAGTTATATTCATATTAATATAAACAGAACCAACATTGATCACAAAGCTGAACCTCAGTGAAACCCAGCCTCATTCATCAATTATATTCATATTAATATAAACAGAACCAACATTGACCGAACAGCTGAACCTCAGTGAAACCCAGCCTCATTCATCAATTATATTCATATTAATATAAACAGAACCAACATTGACCACAAAGCTGAATCTCAGTGAAACCCAGCCTCATTCATCAATTATATTCATATTAATATGAACAGAACCAACATTGATCACAAAGCTGAGCCTCAGTGAAACCCAGCCTCATTCATCAATTATATTCATATTAACATAAACAGAACCAACACTGATCACAAAGCTGAACCTCAGTGAAACCCAGCCTCATTCATCAATTATATTCATATTAATATAAACAGAACCAACGTTGACCGAACAGCTGAACCTCAGTGAAACCCAGCCTCATTCATCAATTATATTCATATTAATATAAACAGAACCAACATTGATCACAAAGCTGAACCTCAGTGAAACCCAGCCTCATTCATCAATTATATTCATATTAATATAAAAAGAACCAACATTGAACACAAAGCTGAACATCAGTGAAACTCAGCCTCATTCATCAATTATATTCATATTAATATAAACAGAACCAACATTGAACACAAAGCTGAACACCAGTGAAACCCAGCCTCATTCATCAATTATAATCATATAAATATAAACAGAACCAACTTTGACCACAAAGCTGAATCTCAGTGAAACCCTGCCTTATTCATCAATTATATTCATATTAATATAAACAGAACCAACATTGAACACAAAGCTGAACCTCAGTGAAACCCAGCCTCATTCATCAATTACATTCATATTAATATAAAAAGAACCAACATTGATCAATGAGTTTAACTTCTTTGAAACACAGCCTCATTCATCAATTATATCCATATAAATATAAACAGAACCAACATAGATCAAAAAGCTGAACCTCAGTGAAACCCAGCCTCATTCATGAATTATATTTATATTAATATAAACAGAACCAACATTGATCAATGAGTTTAACCTCAGTGAAACGCAGCCTTATTCCTCAATTATATTCATATTAATATAAACAGAACCAACATTGATCAATGAGTTTAGCCTCAGTGAAACCCAGCCTCATTCCTCAATTATATTCATATTAATATAAACAGAACCAACATTGATCACAAAGCTGAACCTCAGTGAAACCCAGCCCCATTCATCAGTTATATTCATATTAATACAAACAGAACCAACATTGATCACAAAGCTGAACCTCAGTGAAACCCAGCCTCATTCATAATTATATTCATATTAATATAAACAGAACCAACGTTGACCGAACAGCTGAACCTCAGTGAAACCCAGCCTCATTCATCAATTATATTCATATTAATATAAACAGAAACAACATTGACCACAAAGCTGAATCTCAGTGAAACCCAGCCTTATTCATCAATTATATTCATATTAATATAAACAGAACCAACATTGATCACAAAGCTGAACCTCAGTGAAACCCAGCCTGATTCCTCAATTATATTCATATTAATTAAAACAGAACCAACATTGACCACACAGCTGAACCTCAGTGAAACCCAGCCTCATTCCTCAATTATATTTATATTAATATAAACAGAACCAACATTTATCACAAAGCTGAACCTCAGTGAAGCCAAGCCTCATTCATCAGTTATATTCATATTAATATAAACAGAACCAACATTGATCAATGAGTTTAACCTCATTTAAACCCTGCCTCATTCATCAATTATATTCATATTAATATAAACAGAACCAACATTGACCACACAGCTGAACCTCAGTGAAACCCAGCCTAATTCATCAATTATATTCATATTAATATAAACAGAACCAACATTGACCACACAGCTGAACCTCAGTGAAACGCAGCTTCATTCCTCAATTATATTCATATTAATATAAACAGAACCAACATTGATCAATGAGTTTAACTTCATTGAAACCCAGCCTCATTCATCAATTATATTCATATTAATATAAACAGAACCAACATTGATCACAAAGCTGAACCTCAGTGAAACCCAGCCTCATTCATCAATTATATTCATATTAATATAAACAGAACCAACATTGACCGAACAGCTGTACCTCAGTGAAACCCAGCCTCATTCATCAATTATATTCATATTAATATAAACAGAACCAACATTGACCACAAAGCTGAATCTCAGTGAAACCCAGCCTCATTCATCAATTATATTCATATTAATATAAACAGAACCAACATTGATCACAAAGCTGAACCTCAGTGAAACCCAGCCCCATTCATCAGTTATATTCATATTAATAGAAAAGGAACCAACATTGATCAATGAGTTTAACCTCATTGAAACCCAGCCTCATTCATCAATTATATCCATATAAATATAAACAGAACCAACATAGATCAAAAAGCTGAACCTCAGTGAAACCCAGCCTCATTCATGAATTATATTTATATTAATATAAACAGAACCAACATTGATCAATGAGTTTAACCTCAGTGAAACGCAGCCTCATTCCTCAATTATATTCATATTAATATAAACAGAACCAACATTGATCAATGAGTTTAGCCTCAGTGAAACCCAGCCTCATTCCTCAATTATATTCATATTAATATAAACAGAACCAACATTGATCACAAAGCTGAACCTCAGTGAAACCCAGCCCCATTCATCAGTTATATTCATATTAATATAAACAGAACCAACAATAATCAATGAGTTTAACCTCATTGAAACCCAGCCTCATTCATCAATTATATTCATATTAATATAAACAGAACCAACATTGATCACAAAGCTGAACCTCAGTGAAACCCAGCCTCATTCATCAGTTATATTCATATTAATATAAACAGAACCAACATTGATCACAAAGCTGAACCTCAGTGAAACCCAGCCTCATTCATCAATTATATTCATATTAATATAAACAGAACCAACGTTGACCGAACAGCTGAACCTCAGTGAAACCCAGCCTCATTCATCAATTATATTCATATTAATATAAACAGAACCAACATTGATCACAAAGCTGAACCTCAGTGAAACCCAGCCTCATTCATCAATTATATTCATATTAATATAAACAGAACCAACATTGAACACAAAGCTGAACATCAGTGAAACTCAGCCTCATTCATCAATTATATTCATATTAATATAAACAGAACCAACATTGATCACAAAGCTGAACCTCAGTGAAACCCAGCCTCATTCATCAATTATATTTATATTAATATAAACAGAACCAACATTTATCACAAAGCTGAACCTCAGTGAAGCCAAGCCTCATTCATCAGTTATATTCATATTAATATAAACAGAACCAACATTGATCAATGAGTTTAACCTCATTTAAACCCAGCCTCATTCATCAATTATATTCATATTAATATAAACAGAACCAACATTGACCACACAGCTGAACCTCAGTGAAACCCAGCCTAATTCATCAATTATATTCATATTAATATAAACAGAACCAACATTGATCACAAAGCTGAACCTCAGTGAAACCCAGCCTCATTCATCAATTATATTCATATTAATATAAACAGAACCAACATTGAACACAAAGCTGAACATCAGTGAAACTCAGCCTCATTCATCAATTATATTCGTATTAATATAAAAAGAACCAACATTGATCACAAAGCTGAACCTCAGTGAAACCCAGCCTCATTCATCAATTATATTCATATTAATATAAACAGAACCAACATTGATCAATGAGTTTAACCTCAGTGAAACCCAGCCTCATTCCTCAATTATATTCATATCAATATAAACAGAACCAACATTGATCACAAAGCTGAACCTCAGTGAAACCCAGCCTCATTCATCAGTTATATTCATATTAATATAAACAGAACCAACATTGACCACACAGCTTAACCTCATTGAAACCCAGCCTCATTCATCAATTATATTCATATTAATATAAACAGAACCAACATTGACCGAACAGCTGAACCTCAGTGAAACCCAGCCTCATTCATCAATTATATTCATATTAATATAAACAGAACCAACATTGATCACAAAGCTGAACCTCAGTGAAACCAAGCCTCATTCATCAGTTATATTCATATTAATATAAACAGAACCAACATTGATCACAAAGCTGAACCTCAGTGAAACCCAGCCTCATTCATCAATTATATTCATATTAATATAAACAGAACCAACGTTGACCGAACAGCTGAACCTCAGTGAAACCCAGCCTCATTCATCAATTATATTCATATTAATATAAACAGAACCAACATTGATCACAAAGCTGAACCTCAGTGAAACCCAGCCTCATTCATCAATTATATTCATATTAATATAAACAGAACCAACATTGAACACAAAGCTGAACATCAGTGAAACTCAGCCTCATTCATCAATTATATTCATATTAATATAAACAGAACCAACATTGATCACAAAGCTGAACCTCAGTGAAACCCAGCCTCATTCATCAATTATATTTATATTAATATAAACAGAACCAACATTTATCACAAAGCTGAACCTCAGTGAAGCCAAGCCTCATTCATCAGTTATATTCATATTAATATAAACAGAACCAACATTGATCAATGAGTTTAACCTCATTTAAACCCAGCCTCATTCATCAATTATATTCATATTAATATAAACAGAACCAACATTGACCACACAGCTGAACCTCAGTGAAACCCAGCCTAATTCATCAATTATATTCATATTAATATAAACAGAACCAAAATTGATCATTGAGTTTAACCTCAGTGAAACGCAGCTTCATTCCTCAATTATATTCATATTAATATAAACAGAACCAACATTGATCAATGAGTTTAACCTCATTGAAACCCAGCCTCATTCATCAATTATATTCATATTAATATAAACAGAACCAACATTGATCAATGAGTTTAACCTCAGTGAAACCCAGCCTCATTCCTCAATTATATTCATATCAATATAAACAGAACCAACATTGATCACAAAGCTGAACCTCAGTGAAACCCAGCCTCATTCATCAGTTATATTCATATTAATATAAACAGAACCAACATTGAACACAAAGCTGAACATCAGTGAAACCCAGCCTCATTCATCAATTATATTCATATTAATATAAACAGAACCAACATTGATCACAAAGCTGAACCTCAGTGAAACCCAGCCTCATTCATCAATTATATTCATATTAATATAAACAGAACCAACGTTGACCGAACAGCTGAACCTCAGTGAAACCCAGCCTCATTCATCAATTATATTCATATTAATATAAACAGAACCAACATTGATCACAAAGCTGAACCTCAGTGAAACCCAGCCTCATTCATCAATTATATTCATATTAATATAAACAGAACCAACATTGAACACAAAGCTGAACATCAGTGAAACTCAGCCTCATTCATCAATTATATTCATATTAATATAAACAGAACCAACATTGATCACAAAGCTGAACCTCAGTGAAACCCAGCCTCATTCATCAATTATATTTATATTAATATAAACAGAACCAACATTTATCACAAAGCTGAACCTCAGTGAAGCCAAGCCTCATTCATCAGTTATATTCATATTAATATAAACAGAACCAACATTGATCAATGAGTTTAACCTCATTTAAACCCAGCCTCATTCATCAATTATATTCATATTAATATAAACAGAACCAACATTGACCACACAGCTGAACCTCAGTGAAACCCAGCCTAATTCATCAATTATATTCATATTAATATAAACAGAACCAACATTGATCATTGAGTTTAACCTCAGTGAAACGCAGCTTCATTCCTCAATTATATTCATATTAATATAAACAGAACCAACATTGATCAATGAGTTTAACCTCATTGAAACCCAGCCTCATTCATCAATTATATTCATATTAATATAAACAGAACCAACATTGATCAATGAGTTTAACCTCAGTGAAACCCAGCCTCATTCCTCAATTATATTCATATCAATATAAACAGAACCAACATTGATCACAAAGCTGAACCTCAGTGAAACCCAGCCTCATTCATCAGTTATATTCATATTAATATAAACAGAACCAACATTGATCACAAAGCTGAACCTCAGTGAAACCCAGCCTCATTCATCAATTATATTCATATTAATATAAACAGAACCAACATTGACCGAACAGCTGAACCTCAGTGAAACCCAGCCTCATTCATCAATTATATTCATATTAATATAAACAGAACCAACATTGACCACAAAGCTGAATCTCAGTGAAACCCAGCCTCATTCATCAATTATATTCATATTAATATGAACAGAACCAACATTGATCACAAAGCTGAGCCTCAGTGAAACCCAGCCTCATTCATCAATTATATTCATATTAACATAAACAGAACCAACACTGATCACAAAGCTGAACCTCAGTGAAACCCAGCCTCATTCATCAATTATATTCATATTAATATAAACAGAACCAACGTTGACCGAACAGCTGAACCTCAGTGAAACCCAGCCTCATTCATCAATTATATTCATATTAATATAAACAGAACCAACATTGATCACAAAGCTGAACCTCAGTGAAACCCAGCCTCATTCATCAATTATATTCATATTAATATAAAAAGAACCAACATTGAACACAAAGCTGAACATCAGTGAAACTCAGCCTCATTCATCAATTATATTCATATTAATATAAACAGAACCAACATTGAACACAAAGCTGAACACCAGTGAAACCCAGCCTCATTCATCAATTATAATCATATAAATATAAACAGAACCAACTTTGACCACAAAGCTGAATCTCAGTGAAACCCTGCCTTATTCATCAATTATATTCATATTAATATAAACAGAACCAACATTGAACACAAAGCTGAACCTCAGTGAAACCCAGCCTCATTCATCAATTACATTCATATTAATATAAAAAGAACCAACATTGATCAATGAGTTTAACTTCTTTGAAACACAGCCTCATTCATCAATTATATCCATATAAATATAAACAGAACCAACATAGATCAAAAAGCTGAACCTCAGTGAAACCCAGCCTCATTCATGAATTATATTTATATTAATATAAACAGAACCAACATTGATCAATGAGTTTAACCTCAGTGAAACGCAGCCTCATTCCTCAATTATATTCATATTAATATAAACAGAACCAACATTGATCAATGAGTTTAGCCTCAGTGAAACCCAGCCTCATTCCTCAATTATATTCATATTAATATAAACAGAACCAACATTGATCACAAAGCTGAACCTCAGTGAAACCCAGCCCCATTCATCAGTTATATTCATATTAATACAAACAGAACCAACATTGATCACAAAGCTGAACCTCAGTGAAACCCAGCCTCATTCATAATTATATTCATATTAATATAAACAGAACCAACGTTGACCGAACAGCTGAACCTCAGTGAAACCCAGCCTCATTCATCAATTATATTCATATTAATATAAACAGAACCAACATTGAAAACAAAGCTGAATCTCAGTGAAACCCAGCCTTATTCATCAATTATATTCATATTAATATAAACAGAACCAACATTGATCACAAAGCTGAACCTCAGTGAAACCCAGCCTCATTCATCAGTTATATTCATATTAATATAAACAGAACCAACATTGATCACAAAGCTGAACCTCAGTGAAACCCAGCCTGATTCCTCAATCATATTCATATTAATTAAAACAGAACCAACATTGACCACACAGCTGAACCTCAGTGAAACCCAGCCTCATTCCTCAATTATATTTATATTAATATAAACAGAACCAACATTTATCACAAAGCTGAACCTCAGTGAAGCCAAGCCTCATTCATCAGTTATATTCATATTAATATAAACAGAACCAACATTGATCAATGAGTTTAACCTCATTTAAACCCAGCCTCATTCATCAATTATATTTATATTAATATAAACAGAACCAACATTGACCACACAGCTGAACCTCAGTTAAACCCAGCCTAATTCATCAATTATATTCATATTAATATAAACAGAACCAACATTGACCACACAGCTGAACCTCAGTGAAACGCAGCTTCATTCCTCAATTATATTCATATTAATATAAACAGAACCAACATTGATCAATGAGTTTAACCTCATTGAAACCCAGCCTCATTCATCAATTATATTCATATTAATATAAACAGAACCAACATTGATCACAAAGCTGAACCTCAGTGAAACCCAGCCTCATTCATCAATTATATTCATATTAATATAAACAGAACCAACATTGACCGAACAGCTGTACCTCAGTGAAACCCAGCCTCATTCATCAATTATATTCATATTAATATAAACAGAACCAACATTGACCACAAAGCTGAATCTCAGTGAAACCCAGCCTCATTCATCAATTATATTGATATTAATATAAACAGAACCAACATTGATCACAAAGCTGAACCTCAGTGAAACCCAGCCCCATTCATCAGTTATATTCATATTAATAGAAAAGGAACCAACATTGATCAATGAGTTTAACCTCATTGAAACCCAGCCTCATTCATCAATTATATTCATATTAATATAAACAGAACCAACATTGACCACATAGCTTAACCTCATTGAAACCCAGCCTCATTCATCAATTATATTCATATTAATATAAACAGAACCAACATTGATCACAAAGCTGAACCTCAGTGAAACCCAGCCTCATTCATTAATTATATTCATATTAATATAAACAGAACCAACATTGATCACAAAGCTGAACCTCAGTGAAACCCAGCCTCATTCATCAATTATATTCATATTAATATAAACAGAACCAACGTTAACCGAACAGCTGAACCTCAGTGAAACCCAGCCTCATTCATCAATTATATTCATATTAATATAAACAGAACCAACATTGACCACAAAGCTGAATCTCAGTGAAACCCAGCCTCATTCATCAATTATATTCATATTAATATAAAAAGAACCAACATTGATCACAAAGCTGAACCTCAGTGAAACCAAGCCTGATTCCTCAATTATATTCATATTAATTAAAACAGAACCAACATTGACCACACAGCTGAACCTCAGTGAAACCCAGCCTAAATCATCAATTATATTCATATTAATATAAACAGAACCAACATTGATCATTGAGTTTAACCTCAGTGAAACGCAGCTTCATTCCTCAATTATATTCATATTAATATAAACAGAACCAACATTGATCAATGAGTTTAACCTCATTGAAACCCAGCCTCATTCATCAATTATATTCATATTAATATAAACAGAACCAACATTGATCACAAAGCTGAACCTCAGTGAAACCCAGCCTCATTCATCAATTATATTCATATTAATATAAACAGAACCAACATTGAACACAAAGCTGAACATCAGTGAAACTCAGCCTCATTCATCAATTGTATTCATATTAATATAAACAGAACCAACATTGATCACAAAGCTGAACCTCAGTAAAACCCAGCCTCATTCATCAATCATATTCATATAAATATAAACAGAACCAACTTTGACCACAAAGCTGAATCTCAGTGAAACCCTGCCTTATTCATCAATTATATTCATATTAATATAAACAGAACCAACATTGAACACAAAGCTGAACCTCAGTGAAACCCAGCCTCATTCATCAATTATATTCATATTAATATAAAAAGAACCAACATTGATCAATGAGTTTAACTTCTTTGAAACACAGCCTCATTCATCAATTATATCCATATAAATATAAACAGAACCAACATAGATCAAAAAGCTGAACCTCAGTGAAACCCAGCCTCATTCATGAATTATATTTATATTAATATAAACAGAACCAACATTGATCAATGAGTTTAACCTCAGTGAAACGCAGCCTCATTCCTCAATTATATTCATATTAATATAAACAGAACCAACATTGATCAATGAGTTTAGCCTCAGTGAAACCCAGCCTCATTCCTCAATTATATTCATAGTAATATAAACAGAACCAACATTGATCACAAAGCTGAACCTCAGTGAAACCCAGCCCCATTCATCAGTTATATTCATATTAATATAAACAGAACCAACATTGATCAATGAGTTTAACCTCATTGAAACCCAGCCTCATTCATCAATTATATTCATATTAATATAAACAGAACCAACATTGACCACACAGCTTAACCTCATTGAAACCCAGCCTCATTCATCAATTATATTCATATTAATATAAACAGAACCAACATTGATCACAAAGCTGAACCTCAGTGAAACCCAGCCTCATTCATCAATTATATTCATATTAATATAAACAGAACCAACATTGATCACAAAGCTGAACCTCAGTGAAACCCAGCCTCATTCATCAGTTATATTCATATTAATATAAACAGAACCAACATTGATCACAAAGCTGAACCTCAGTGAAACCCAGCCTCATTCATCAGTTATATTCATATTAATATAAACAGAACCAACATTGATCACAAAGCTGAACCTCAGTGAAACCCAGCCTCATTCATCAGTTATATTCATATTAATATAAACAGAACCAACATTGATCACAAAGCTGAACCTCAGTGAAACCCAGCCTCATTCATCAATTATATTCATATTAATATAAACAGAACCAACATTGATCAATGAGTTTAGCCTCAGTGAAACCCAGCCTCATTCCTCAATTATATTCATATTAATATAAACAGAACCAACATTGATCACAAAGCTGAACCTCAGTGAAACCCAGCCCCATTCATCAGTTATATTCATATTAATATAAACAGAACCAACATTGATCAATGAGTTTAACCTCATTGAAACCCAGCCTCATTCATCAATTATATTCATATTAATATAAACAGAACCAATATTGACCACACAGCTTAACCTCATTGAAACCCAGCCTCATTCATCAATTATATTCATATTAATATAAACAGAACCAACATTGATCACAAAGCTGAACCTCAGTGAAACCCAGCCTCATTCATCAGTTATATTCATATTAATATAAACAGAACCAACATTGATCACAAAGCTGAACCTCAGTGAAACCCAGCCTCATTCATCAATTATATTCATATTAATATAAACAGAACCAACGTTGACCGAACAGCTGAACCTCAGTGAAACCCAGCCTCATTCATCAATTATATTCATATTAATATAAACAGAACCAACATTGATCACAAAGCTGAACCTCAGTGAAACCCAGCCTCATTCATCAATTATATTCATATTAATATAAACAGAACCAACATTGAACACAAAGCTGAACATCAGTGAAACTTAGCCTCATTCATCAATTATATTCATATTAATATAAACAGAACCAACATTGATCACAAAGCTGAACCTCAGTGAAACCCAGCCTCATTCATCAATTATATTCATATTAATATAAACAGAACCAACATTGACCACACAGCTGAACCTCAGTGAAACCCAGCCTCATTACTCAATTATATTTATATTAATATAAACAGAACCAACATTTATCACAAAGCTGAACCTCAGTGAAGCCAAGCCTCATTCATCAGTTATATTCATATTAATATAAACAGAACCAACATTGATCAATGAGTTTAACCTCATTTAAACCCAGCCTCATTCATCAATTATATTCATATTAATATAAACAGAACCAACATTGACCACACAGCTGAACCTCAGTGAAACCCAGCCTAATTCATCAATTATATTCATATTAATATAAACAGAACCAACATTGATCATTGAGTTTAACCTCAGTGAAACGCAGCTTCATTCCTCAATTATATTCATATTAATATAAACAGAACCAACATTGATCAATGAGTTTAACCTCATTAAAACCCAGCCTCATTCATCAATTATATTAATATTAATATAAACAGAACCAACATTGATCACAAAGCTGAACCTCAGTGAAACCCAGCCTCATTCATCAATTATATTCATATTAATATAAACAGAACCAACATTGAACACAAAGCTGAACATCAGTGAAACTCAGCCTCATTCATCAATTATATTCATATTAATATAAAAAGAACCAACATTGATCACAAAGCTGAACCTCAGTGAAACCCAGTCTCATTCATCAATTATATTCATATTAATATAAACAGAACCAACATTGATCACAAAGCTGAACCTCAGTGAAACCCAGCCTCATTCATCAGTTATATTCATATTAATATAAACAGAACCAACATTGATCACAAAGCTGAACCTCAGTGAAACCCAGCCTCATTCATCAATTATATTCATATTAATATAAACAGAACCAACGTTGACCGAACAGCTGAACCTCAGTGAAACCCAGCCTCATTCATCAATTATATTCATATTAATATAAACAGAACCAACATTGATCACAAAGCTGAACCTCAGTGAAACCCAGCCTCATTCATCAATTATATTCATATTAATATAAACAGAACCAACATTGAACACAAAGCTGAACATCAGTGAAACTCAGCCTCATTCATCAATTATATTCATATTAATATAAACAGAACCAACATTGATCACAAAGCTGAACCTCAGTGAAACCCAGCCTCATTCATCAATTATATTAATATTAATATAAACAGAACCAACATTGACCACACAGCTGAACCTCAGTGAAACCCAGCCTCATTACTCAATTATATTTATATTAATATAAACAGAACCAACATTTATCACAAAGCTGAACCTCAGTGAAGCCAAGCCCCATTCATCAGTTATATTCATATTAATATAAACAGAACCAACATTGATCAATGAGTTTAACCTCATTTAAACCCAGCCTCATTCATCAATTATATTCATATTAATATAAACAGAACCAACATTGACCACACAGCTGAACCTCAGTGAAACCCAGCCTAATTCATCAATTATATTCATATTAATATAAACAGAACCAACATTGATCATTGAGTTTAACCTCAGTGAAACGCAGCTTCATTCCTCAATTATATTCATATTAATATAAACAGAACCAACATTGATCAATGAGTTTAACCTCATTAAAACCCAGCCTCATTCATCAATTATATTCATATTAATATAAACAGAACCAACATTGATCACAAAGCTGAACCTCAGTGAAACCCAGCCTCATTCATCAATTATATTCATATTAATATAAACAGAACCAACATTGAACACAAAGCTGAACATCAGTGAAACTCAGCCTCATTCATCAATTATATTCATATTAATATAAAAAGAACCAACATTGATCACAAAGCTGAACCTCAGTGAAACCCAGCCTCATTCATCAATTATATTCATATTAATATAAACAGAACCAACATTGATCAATGAGTTTAACCTCAGTGAAACGCAGCCTAATTCCTCAATTATATTCATATTAATATATACAGAACCAACATTGATCAATGAGTTTAACCTCAGTGAAACCCAACCTCATTCCTCAATTATATTCATATCAATATAAACAGAACCAACATTGATCACAAAGCTGAACCTCAGTGAAACCCAGCCTCATTCATCAGTTATATTCATATTAATATAAACAGAACCAACATTGATCACAAAGCTGAACCTCAGTGAAACCCAGCCTCATTCATTAATTATATTCATATTAATATAAACAGAACCAACGTTGACCGAACAGCTGAACCTCAGTGAAACCCAGCCTCATTCATCAATTATATTCATATTAATATAAACAGAACCAACATTGACCACAAAGCTGAATCTCAGTGAAACCCAGCCTCATTCATCAATTATATTCATATTAATATAAACAGAACCAACATTGATCACAAAGCTGAACCTCAGTGAAACCCAGCCTGATTCCTCAATTATATTCATATTAATTAAAACAGAACCAACATTGACCACACAGCTGAACCTCAGTGAAACCCAGCCTCATTCCTCAATTATATTTATATTAATATAAACAGAACCAACATTTATCACAAAGCTGAACCTCAGTGAAGCCAAGCCTCATTCATCAGTTATATTCATATTAATATAAACAGAACCAACATTGACCACACAGCTGAACCTCAGTGAAACCCAGCCTAATTCATCAATTATATTCATATTAATATAAACAGAACCAACATTGATCATTGAGTTTAACCTCAGTGAAACGCAGCTTCATTCATCAATTATATTCATATTAATATAAACAGAACCAACATTGATCACAAAGCTGAACCTCAGTGAAACCCAGCCTCATTCATCAATTATATTCATATTAATATAAACAGAACCAACATTGAACACAAAGCTGAACATCAGTGAAACTCAGCCTCATTCATCAATTGTATTCATATTAATATAAACAGAACCAACATTGAACACAAAGCTGAACACCAGTGAAACCCAGCCTCATTCATCAATTATATTCATATAAATATAAACAGAACCAACTTTGACCACAAAGCTGAATCTCAGTGAAACCCTGCCTTATTCATCAATTATATTCATATTAATATAAACAGAACCAACATTGAACACAAAGCTGAACCTCAGTGAAACCCAGCCTCATTCATCAATTATATTCATATTAATATAAAAAGAACCAACATTGATCAATGAGTTTAACTTCTTTGAAACACAGCCTCATTCATCAATTATATCCATATAAATATAAACAGAACCAACATAGATCAAAAAGCTGAACCTCAGTGAAACCCAGCCTCATTCATGAATTATATTTATATTAATATAAACAGAACCAACATTGATCAATGAGTTTAACCTCAGTGAAACGCAGCCTCATTCCTCAATTATATTCATATTAATATAAACAGAACCAACATTGATCAATGAGTTTAACCTCATTGAAACCCAGCCTCATTCATCAATTATATTCATATTAATATAAACAGAACCAACATTGATCAAAAAGCTGAACCTCAGTGAAACCCAGCCTCATTCATCAATTATATTCATATTAAAATAAACAGAACCAACATTGAACACAAAGCTGAACATCAGTGAAACTCAGCCTCATTCATCAATTATATTCGTATTAATATAAAAAGAACCAACATTGATCACAAAGCTGAACATCAGTGAAACTCAGCCTCATTCATCAATTATATTCATATTAATATAAACAGAACCAACATTGAACACAAAGCTGAACACCAGTGAAACCCAGCCTCATTCATCAATTATATTCATATTAATATAAACAGAACCAACATTGATCACAAAGCTGAACCTCAGTGAAACCCAGCCTCATTCATCAGTTATATTCATATTAATATAAACAGAACCAACATTGATCACAAAGCTGAACCTCAGTGAAACCCAGCCTCATTCATCAATTATATTCATATTAATATAAACAGAACCAACGTTGACCGAACAGCTGAACCTCAGTGAAACCCAGCCTCATTCATCAATTATATTCATATTAATATAAACAGAACCAACATTGATCACAAAGCTGAACATCAGTGAAACTCAGCCTCATTCATCAATTATATTCATATTAATATAAACAGAACCAACATTGATCACAAAGCTGAACCTCAGTGAAACCCAGCCTCATTCATCAATTATATTGATATTAATATAAACAGAACCAACATTGACCACACAGCTGAACCTCAGTGAAACCCAGCCTCATTCCTCAATTATATTTATATTAATATAAACAGAACCAACATTTATCACAAAGCTGAACCTCAGTGAAGCCAAGCCTCATTCATCAGTTATATTCATATTAATATAAACAGAACCAACATTGATCAATGAGTTTAACCTCATTTAAACCCAGCCTCATTCATCAATTATATTCATATTAATATAAACAGAACCAACATTGACCACACAGCTGAACCTCAGTGAAACCCAGCCTAATTCATCAATTATATTCATATTAATATAAACAGAACCAACATTGATCATTGAGTTTAACCTCAGTGAAACGCAGCTTCATTCTTCAATTATATTCATATTAATATAAACAGAACCAACATTGATCAATGAGTTTAACCTCATTAAAACCCAGCCTCATTCATCAATTATATTCATATTAATATAAACAGAACCAACATTGATCACAAAGCTGAACCTCAGTGAAACCCAGCCTCATTCATCAATTATATTCATATTAATATAAACAGAACCAACATTGAACACAAAGCTGAACATCAGTGAAACTCAGCCTCATTCATCAATTATATTCATATTAATATAAAAAGAACCAACATTGATCACAAAGCTGAACCTCAGTGAAACCCAGCCTCATTCATCAATTATATTCATATTAATATAAACAGAACCAACATTGATCAATGAGTTTAACCTCAGTGAAACGCAGCCTAATTCCTCAATTATATTCATATTAATATATACAGAACCAACATTGATCAATGAGTTTAACCTCAGTGAAACCCAACCTCATTCCTCAATTATATTCATATCAATATAAACAGAACCAACATTGATCATAAAGCTGAACGTCAGTGAAACCCAGCCTCATTCATCAGTTATATTCATATTAATATAAACAGAACCAACATTGATCACAAAGCTGAACCTCAGTGAAACCCAGCCTGATTCCTCAATTATATTCATATTAATTAAAACAGAACCAACATTGACCACACAGCTGAACCTCAGTGAAACCCAGCCTCATTCCTCAATTATATTTATATTAATATAAACAGAACCAACATTTATCACAAAGCTGAACCTCAGTGAAGCCAAGCCTCATTCCTCAATTATATTCATATTAATATATACAGAACCAACATTGATCAATGAGTTTAACCTCAGTGAAACCCAACCTCATTTCTCAATTATATTCATATCAATATAAACAGAACCAACATTGATCACAAAGCTGAACCTCAGTGAAACCCAGCCTCATTCATCAGTTATATTCATATTAATATAAACAGAACCAACATTGATCACAAAGCTGAACCTCAGTGAAACCCAGCCTCATTCATCAATTATATTCATATTAATATAAACAGAACCAACGTTGACCGAACAGCTGAACCTCAGTGAAACCCAGCCTCATTCATCAATTATATTCATATTAATATAAACAGAACCAACATTGACCACAAAGCTGAATCTCAGTGAAACCCAGCCTCATTCATCAATTATATTCATATTAATATAAACAGAACCAACATTGATCACAAAGCTGAACCTCAGTGAAACCCAGCCTGATTCCTCAATTATATTCATATTAATTAAAACAGAACCAACATTGACCACACAGCTGAACCTCAGTGAAACCCAGCCTCATTCCTCAATTATATTTATATTAATATAAACAGAACCAACATTTATCACAAAGCTGAACCTCAGTGAAGCCAAGCCTCATTCATCAGTTATATTCATATTAATATAAACAGAACCAACATTGATCAATGAGTTTAACCTCATTGAAACCCAGCCTCATTCATCAATTATATTCATATTAATATAAACAGAACCAACATTGACCACACAGCTGAACCTCAGTGAAACCCAGCCTAATTCATCAATTATATTCATATTAATATAAACAGAACCAACATTGATCATTGAGTTTAACCTCAGTGAAACGCAGCTTCATTCCTCAATTATATTCATATTAATATAAACAGAACCAACATTGATCAATGAGTTTAACCTCATTGAAACCCAGCCTCATTCATCAATTATATTCATATTAATATAAACAGAACCAACATTGATCACAAAGCTGAACCTCAGTGAAACCCAGCCTCATTCATCAATTATATTCATATTAATATAAACAGAACCAACATTGAACACAAAGCTGAACATCAGTGAAACTCAGCCTCATTCATCAATTGTATTCATATTAATATAAACAGAACCAACATTGATCACAAAGCTGAACCTCAGTGAAACCCAGCCTCATTCATCAATTATATTCATATTAATATAAACAGAACCAACATTGAACACAAAGCTGAACACCAGTGAAACCCAGCCTCATTCATCAATTATATTCATATAAATATAAACAGAACCAACTTTGACCACAAAGCTGAATCTCAGTGAAACCCTGCCTTATTCATCAATTATATTCATATTAATATAAACAGAACCAACATTGAACACAAAGCTGAACCTCAGTGAAACCCAGCCTCATTCATCAATTATATTCATATTAATATAAAAAGAACCAACATTGATCAATGAGTTTAACTTCTTTGAAACACAGCCTCATTCATCAATTATATCCATATAAATATAAACAGAACCAACATAGATCAAAAAGCTGAACCTCAGTGAAACCCAGCCTCATTCATGAATTATATTTATATTAATATAAACAGAACCAACATTGATCAATGAGTTTAACCTCAGTGAAACGCAGCCTCATTCCTCAAATATATTCATATTAATATAAACAGAACCAACATTGATCAATGAGTTTAGCCTCAGTGAAACCCAGCCTCATTCCTCAATTATATTCATATTAATATAAACAGAACCAACATTGATCACAAAGCTGAACCTCAGTGAAACCCAGCCCCATTCATCAGTTATATTCATATTAATATAAACAGAACCAACATTGATCAATGAGTTTAACCTCATTGAAACCCAGCCTCATTCATCAATTATATTCATATTAATATAAACAGAACCAACATTGACCACACAGCTTAACCTCATTGAAACCCAGCCTCATTCATCAATTATATTCATATTAATATAAACAGAACCAACATTGAACACAAAGCTGAACACCAGTGAAACCCAGCCTCATTCATCAATTATATTCATATTAATATAAACAGAACCAACATTGATCACAAAGCTGAACCTCAGTGAAACCCAGCCTCATTCATCAGTTATATTCATATTAATATAAACAGAACCAACATTGATCACAAAGCTGAACCTCAGTGAAACCCAGCCTCATTCATCAATTATATTCATATTAATATAAACAGAACCAACGTTGACCGAACAGCTGAACCTCAGTGAAACCCAGCCTCATTCATCAATTATATTCATATTAATATAAACAGAACCAACATTGATCACAAAGCTGAACCTCAGTGAAACCCAGCCTCATTCATCAATTATATTCATATTAATAAAAACAGAACCAACATTGAACACAAAGCTGAACATCAGTGAAACTCAGCCTCATTCATCAATTATATTCATATTAATATAAACAGAACCAACATTGATCACAAAGCTGAACCTCAGTGAAACCCAGCCTCATTCATCAATTATATTCATATTAATATAAACAGAACCAACATTGACCACACAGCTGAACCTCAGTGAAACCCAGCCTCATTCCTCAATTATATTTATATTAATATAAACAGAACCAACATTTATCACAAAGCTGAACCTCAGTGAAGCCAAGCCTCATTCATCAGTTATATTCATATTAATATAAACAGAACCAACATTGATCAATGAGTTTAACCTCATTTAAACCCAGCCTCATTCATCAATTATATTCATATTAATATAAACAGAACCAACATTGACCACACAGCTGAACCTCAGTGAAACCCAGCCTATTTCATCAATTATATTCATATTAATATAAACAGAACCAACATTGATCATTGAGTTTAACCTCAGTGAAATGCAGCTTCATTCCTCAATTATATTCATATTAATATAAACAGAACCAACATTGATCAATGAGTTTAACCTCATTGAAACCCAGCCTCATTCATCAATTATATTCATATTAATATAAACAGAACCAACATTGATCACAAAGCTGAACCTCAGTGAAACCCAGCCTCATTCATCAATTATATTCATATTAATATAAACAGAACCAACATTGAACACAAAGCTGAACATCAGTGAAACTCAGCCTCATTCATCAATTATATTCGTATTAATATAAAAAGAACCAACATTGATCACAAAGCTGAACATCAGTGAAACTCAGCCTCATTCATCAATTATATTCATATTAATATAAACAGAACCAACATTGAACACAAAGCTGAACACCAGTGAAACCCAGCCTCATTCATCAATTATATTCATATTAATATAAACAGAACCAACATTGAACACAAAGCTGAACACCAGTGAAACCCAGCCTCATTCATCAATTATATTCATATAAATATAAACAGAACCAACTTTGACCACAAAGCTGAATCTCAGTGAAACCCTGCCTTATTCATCAATTATATTCATATTAATATAAACAGAACCAACATTGAACACAAAGCTGAACCTCAGTGATACCCAGCCTCATTCATCAATTACATTCATATTAATATAAAAAGAACCAACATAGATCAATGAGTTTAACTTCTTTGAAACACAGCCTCATTCATCAATTATATCCAAAAAAATTTAAACAGAACCAACATAGATCAAAAAGCTGAACCTCAGTGAAACCCAGCCTCATTCATGAATTATATTTATATTAATATAAACAGAACCAACATTGATCAATGAGTTTAACCTCAGTGAAACGCAGCCTCATTCTTCAATTATATTCATATTAATATAAACAGAACCAACATTGATCAATGAGTTTAGCCTAAGTGAAACCCAGCCTCATTCCTCAATTATATTCATATTAATATAAACAGAACCAACATTGATCACAAAGCTGAACCTCAGTGAAACCCAGCCCCATTCATCAGTTATATTCATATTAATATAAACAGAACCAACATTGATCAATGAGTTTAACCTCATTGAAACCCAGCCTCATTCATCAATTATATTGATATTAATATAAACAGAACCAACATTGATCACAAAGCTGAACCTCAGTGAAACCCAGCCCCATTCATCAGTTATATTCATATTAATACAAACAGAACCAACATTAATCACAAAGCTGAACCTCAGTGAAACCCAGCCTCATTCATAATTATATTCATATTAATATAAACAGAACCAACGTTGACCGAACAGCTGAACCTCAGTGAAACCCAGCCTCATTCATCAATTATATTCATATTAATATAAACAGAACCAACATTGACCACAAAGCTGAATCTCAGTGAAACCCAGCCTTATTCATCAATTATATTCATATTAATATAAACAGAACCAACATTGATCACAAAGCTGAACCTCAGTGAAACCCAGCCTGATTCCTCAATTATATTCATATTAATTAAAACAGAACCAACATTGACCACACAGCTGAACCTCAGTGAAACCCAGCCTCATTCCTCAATTATATTTATATTAATATAAACAGAACCAACATTTATCACAAAGCTGAACCTCAGTGAAGCCAAGCCTCATTCATCAGTTATATTCATATTAATATAAACAGAACCAACATTGATCAATGAGTTTAACCTCATTTAAACCCAGCCTCATTCATCAATTATATTCATATTAATATAAACAGAACCAACATTGACCACACAGCTGAACCTCAGTGAAACCCAGCCTAATTCATCAATTATATTCATATTAATATAAACAGAACCAACATTGACCACACAGCTGAACCTCAGTGAAACGCAGCTTCATTCCTCAATTATATTCATATTAATATAAACAGAACCAACATTGATCAATGAGTTTAACCTCATTGAAACCCAGCCTCATTCATCAATTATATTCATATTAATATAAACAGAACCAACATTGATCACAAAGCTGAACCTCAGTGAAACCCAGCCTCATTCATCAATTATATTCATATTAATATAAACAGAACCAACATTGACCGAACAGCTGTACCTCAGTGAAACCCAGCCTCATTCATCAATTATATTCATATTAATATAAACAGAACCAACATTGACCACAAAGCTGAATCTCAGTGAAACCCAGCCTCATTCATCAATTATATTCATATTAATATAAACAGAACCAACATTGATCACAAAGCTGAACCTCAGTGAAACCCAGCCCCATTCATCAGTTATATTCATATTAATAGAAAAGGAACCAACATTGATCAATGAGTTTAACCTCATTGAAACCCAGCCTCATTCATCAATTATATCCATATAAATATAAACAGAACCAACATAGATCAAAAAGCTGAACCTCAGTGAAACCCAGCCTCATTCATGAATTATATTTATATTAATATAAACAGAACCAACATTGATCAATGAGTTTAACCTCAGTGAAACGCAGCCTCATTCCTCAATTATATTCATATTAATATAAACAGAACCAACATTGATCAATGAGTTTAGCCTCAGTGAAACCCAGCCTCATTCCTCAATTATATTCATATTAATATAAACAGAACCAACATTGATCACAAAGCTGAACCTCAGTGAAACCCAGCCCCATTCATCAGTTATATTCATATTAATATGAACAGAACCAACAATAATCAATGAGTTTAACCTCATTGAAACCCAGCCTCATTCATCAATTATATTCATATTAATATAAACAGAACCAACATTGACCACACAGCTTAACCTCATTGAAACCCAGCCTCATTCATCAATTATATTCATATTAATATAAACAGAACCAACATTGATCACAAAGCTGAACCTCAGTGAAACCCAGCCTCATTCATCAATTATATTCATATTAATATAAACAGAACCAACATTGATCACAAAGCTGAACCTCAGTGAAACCAAGCCTCATTCATCAGTTATATTCATATTAATATAAACAGAACCAACATTGATCACAAAGCTGAACCTCAGTGAAACCCAGCCTCATTCATCAATTATATTCATATTAATATAAACAGAACCAACGTTGACCGAACAGCTGAACCTCAGTGAAACCCAGCCTCATTCATCAATTATATTCATATTAATATAAACAGAACCAACATTGATCACAAAGCTGAACCTCAGTGAAACCCAGCCTCATTCATCAATTATATTCATATTAATATAAACAGAACCAACATTGAACACAAAGCTGAACATCAGTGAAACTCAGCCTCATTCATCAATTATATTCGTATTAATATAAAAAGAACCAACATTGATCACAAAGCTGAACCTCAGTGAAACCCAGCCTCATTCATCAATTATATTCATATTAATATAAACAGAACCAACATTGATCAATGAGTTTAACCTCAGTGAAACCCAGCCTCATTCATCAATTATATTCATATAAATATAAACAGAACCAACATTGACCACAAAGCTGAATCTCAGTGAAACCCAGCCTTATTCATCAATTATATTCATATTAATATAAACAGAACCAACATTGATCACAAAGCTGAACCTCAGTGAAACCCAGCCTGATTCCTCAATTATATTCATATTAATTAAAACAGAACCAACATTGACCACACAGCTGAACCTCAGTGAAACCCAGCCTCATTCCTCAATTATATTTATATTAATATAAACAGAACCAACATTTATCACAAAGCTGAACCTCAGTGAAGCCAAGCCTCATTCATCAGTTATATTCATATTAATATAAACAGAACCAACATTGATCAATGAGTTTAACCTCATTTAAACCCAGCCTCATTCATCAATTATATTCATATTAATATAAACAGAACCAACATTGACCACACAGCTGAACCTCAGTGAAACCCAGCCTAATTCATCAATTATATTCATATTAATATAAACAGAACCAACATTGACCACACAGCTGAACCTCAGTGAAACGCAGCTTCATTCCTCAATTATATTCATATTAATATAAACAGAACCAACATTGATCAATGAGTTTAACCTCATTGAAACCCAGCCTCATTCATCAATTATATTCATATTAATATAAACAGAACCAACATTGATCACAAAGCTGAACCTCAGTGAAACCCAGCCTCATTCATCAATTATATTCATATTAATATAAACAGAACCAACATTGACCGAACAGCTGTACCTCAGTGAAACCCAGCCTCATTCATCAATTATATTCATATTAATATAAACAGAACCAACATTGACCACAAAGCTGAACCTCAGTGAAACCCAGCCCCATTCATCAGTTATATTCATATTAATAGAAAAGGAACCAACATTGATCAATGAGTTTAACCTCATTGAAACCCAGCCTCATTCATCAATTATATCCATATAAATATAAACAGAACCAACATAGATCAAAAAGCTGAACCTCAGTGAAACCCAGCCTCATTCATGAATTATATTTATATTAATATAAACAGAACCAACATTGATCAATGAGTTTAACCTCAGTGAAACGCAGCCTCATTCCTCAATTATATTCATATTAATATAAACAGAACCAACATTGATCAATGAGTTTAGCCTCAGTGAAACCCAGCCTCATTCCTCAATTATATTCATATTAATATAAACAGAACCAACATTGATCACAAAGCTGAACCTCAGTGAAACCCAGCCCCATTCATCAGTTATATTCATATTAATATGAACAGAACCAACAATAATCAATGAGTTTAACCTCATTGAAACCCAGCCTCATTCATCAATTATATTCATATTAATATAAACAGAACCAACATTGACCACACAGCTTAACCTCATTGAAACCCAGCCTCATTCATCAATTATATTCATATTAATATAAACAGAACCAACATTGATCACAAAGCTGAACCTCAGTGAAACCCAGCCTCATTCATCAATTATATTCATATTAATATAAACAGAACCAACATTGATCACAAAGCTGAACCTCAGTGAAACCAAGCCTCATTCATCAGTTATATTCATATTAATATAAACAGAACCAACATTGATCACAAAGCTGAACCTCAGTGAAACCCAGCCTCATTCATCAATTATATTCATATTAATATAAACAGAACCAACGTTGACCGAACAGCTGAACCTCAGTGAAACCCAGCCTCATTCATCAATTATATTCATATTAATATAAACAGAACCAACATTGATCACAAAGCTGAACCTCAGTGAAACCCAGCCTCATTCATCAATTATATTCATATTAATATAAACAGAACCAACATTGAACACAAAGCTGAACATCAGTGAAACTCAGCCTCATTCATCAATTATATTCGTATTAATATAAAAAGAACCAACATTGATCACAAAGCTGAACCTCAGTGAAACCCAGCCTCATTCATCAATTATATTCATATTAATATAAACAGAACCAACATTGATCAATGAGTTTAACCTCAGTGAAACCCAGCCTCATTCCTCAATTATATTCATATCAATATAAACAGAACCAACATTGAACACAAAGCTGAACACCAGTGAAACCCAGCCTCATTCATCAATTATATTCATATAAATATAAACAGAACCAACTTTGACCACAAAGCTGAATCTCAGTGAAACCCTGCCTTATTCATCAATTATATTCATATTAATATAAACAGAACCAACATTGAACACAAAGCTGAACCTCAGTGAAACCCAGCCTCATTCATCAATTATATTCATATTAATATAAAAAGAACCAACATTGATCAATGAGTTTAACTTCTTTGAAACACAGCCTCATTCATCAATTATATCCATATAAATATAAACAGAACCAACATAGATCAAAAAGCTGAACCTCAGTGAAACCCAGCCTCATTCATGAATTATATTTATATTAATATAAACAGAACCAACATTGATCAATGAGTTTAACCTCAGTGAAACGCAGCCTCATTCCTCAATTATATTCATATTAATATAAACAGAACCAACATTGATCAATGAGTTTAGCCTCAGTGAAACCCAGCCTCATTCCTCAATTATATTCATATTAATATAAACAGAACCAACATTGATCACAAAGCTGAACCTCAGTGAAACCCAGCCCCATTCATCAGTTATATTCATATTAATATAAACAGAACCAACATTGATCAATGAGTTTAACCTCATTGAAACCCAGCCTCATTCATCAATTATATTCATATTAATATAAACAGAACCAACATTGACCACACAGCTTAACCTCATTGAAACCCAGCCTCATTCATCAATTATATTCATATTAATATAAACAGAACCAACATTGAACACAAAGCTGAACACCAGTGAAACCCAGCCTCATTCATCAATTATATTCATATTAATATAAACAGAACCAACATTGATCACAAAGCTGAACCTCAGTGAAACCCAGCCTCATTCATCAGTTATATTCATATTAATATAAACAGAACCAACATTGATCACAAAGCTGAACCTCAGTGAAACCCAGCCTCATTCATCAATTATATTCATATTAATATAAACAGAACCAACGTTGACCGAACAGCTGAACCTCAGTGAAACCCAGCCTCATTCATCAATTATATTCATATTAATATAAACAGAACCAACATTGATCACAAAGCTGAACCTCAGTGAAACCCAGCCTCATTCATCAATTATATTCATATTAATATAAACAGAACCAACATTGAACACAAAGCTGAACATCAGTGAAACTCAGCCTCATTCATCAATTATATTCATATTAATATAAACAGAACCAACATTGATCACAAAGCTGAACCTCAGTGAAACCCAGCCTCATTCATCAATTATATTCATATTAATATAAACAGAACCAACATTGACCACACAGCTGAACCTCAGTGAAACCCAGCCTCATTCCTCAATTATATTTATATTAATATAAACAGAACCAACATTTATCACAAAGCTGAACCTCAGTGAAGCCAAGCCTCATTCATCAGTTATATTCATATTAATATAAACAGAACCAACATTGATCAATGAGTTTAACCTCATTTAAATCCAGCCTCATTCATCAATTATATTCGTATTAATATAAAAAGAACCAACATTGATCACAAAGCTGAACCTCAGTGAAACCCAGCCTCATTCATCAATTATATTCATATTAATATAAACAGAACCAACATTGATCAATGAGTTTAACCTCAGTGAAACCCAGCCTCATTCCTCAATTATATTCATATCAATATAAACAGAACCAACATTGAACACAAAGCTGAACACCAGTGAAACCCAGCCTCATTCATCAATTATATTCATATAAATATAAACAGAACCAACTTTGACCACAAAGCTGAATCTCAGTGAAACCCTGCCTTATTCATCAATTATATTCATATTAATATAAACAGAACCAACATTGAACACAAAGCTGAACCTCAGTGAAACCCAGCCTCATTCATCAATTATATTCATATTAATATAAAAAGAACCAACATTGATCAATGAGTTTAACTTCTTTGAAACACAGCCTCATTCATCAATTATATCCATATAAATATAAACAGAACCAACATAGATCAAAAAGCTGAACCTCAGTGAAACCCAGCCTCATTCATGAATTATATTTATATTAATATAAACAGAACCAACATTGATCAATGAGTTTAACCTCAGTGAAACGCAGCCTCATTCCTCAATTATATTCATATTAATATAAACAGAACCAACATTGATCAATGAGTTTAGCCTCAGTGAAACCCAGCCTCATTCCTCAATTATATTCATATTAATATAAACAGAACCAACATTGATCACAAAGCTGAACCTCAGTGAAACCCAGCCCCATTCATCAGTTATATTCATATTAATATAAACAGAACCAACATTGATCAATGAGTTTAACCTCATTGAAACCCAGCCTCATTCATCAATTATATTCATATTAATATAAACAGAACCAACATTGACCACACAGCTTAACCTCATTGAAACCCAGCCTCATTCATCAATTATATTCATATTAATATAAACAGAACCAACATTGAACACAAAGCTGAACACCAGTGAAACCCAGCCTCATTCATCAATTATATTCATATTAATATAAACAGAACCAACATTGATCACAAAGCTGAACCTCAGTGAAACCCAGCCTCATTCATCAGTTATATTCATATTAATATAAACAGAACCAACATTGATCACAAAGCTGAACCTCAGTGAAACCCAGCCTCATTCATCAATTATATTCATATTAATATAAACAGAACCAACGTTGACCGAACAGCTGAACCTCAGTGAAACCCAGCCTCATTCATCAATTATATTCATATTAATATAAACAGAACCAACATTGATCACAAAGCTGAACCTCAGTGAAACCCAGCCTCATTCATCAATTATATTCATATTAATATAAACAGAACCAACATTGAACACAAAGCTGAACATCAGTGAAACTCAGCCTCATTCATCAATTATATTCATATTAATATAAACAGAACCAACATTGATCACAAAGCTGAACCTCAGTGAAACCCAGCCTCATTCATCAATTATATTCATATTAATATAAACAGAACCAACATTGACCACACAGCTGAACCTCAGTGAAACCCAGCCTCATTCCTCAATTATATTTATATTAATATAAACAGAACCAACATTTATCACAAAGCTGAACCTCAGTGAAGCCAAGCCTCATTCATCAGTTATATTCATATTAATATAAACAGAACCAACATTGATCAATGAGTTTAACCTCATTTAAACCCAGCCTCATTCATCAATTATATTCATATTAATATAAACAGAACCAACATTGACCACACAGCTGAACCTCAGTGAAACCCAGCCTAATTCATCAATTATATTCATATTAATATAAACAGAACCAACATTGATCATTGAGTTTAACCTCAGTGAAATGCAGCTTCATTCCTCAATTATATTCATATTAATATAAACAGAACCAACATTGATCAATGAGTTTAACCTCATTGAAACCCAGCCTCATTCATCAATTATATTCATATTAATATAAACAGAACCAACATTGATCACAAAGCTGAACCTCAGTGAAACCCAGCCTCATTCATCAATTATATTCATATTAATATAAACAGAACCAACATTGAACACAAAGCTGAACATCAGTGAAACTCAGCCTCATTCATCAATTATATTCGTATTAATATAAAAAGAACCAACATTGATCACAAAGCTGAACATCAGTGAAACTCAGCCTCATTCATCAATTATATTCATATTAATATAAACAGAACCAACATTGAACACAAAGCTGAACACCAGTGAAACCCAGCCTCATTCATCAATTATATTCATATTAATATAAACAGAACCAACATTGAACACAAAGCTGAACACCAGTGAAACCCAGCCTCATTCATCAATTATATTCATATAAATATAAACAGAACCAACTTTGACCACAAAGCTGAATCTCAGTGAAACCCTGCCTTATTCATCAATTATATTCATATTAATATAAACAGAACCAACATTGAACACAAAGCTGAACCTCAGTGATACCCAGCCTCATTCATCAATTACATTCATATTAATATAAAAAGAACCAACATAGATCAATGAGTTTAACTTCTTTGAAACACAGCCTCATTCATCAATTATATCCAAAAAAATCAAAACAGAACCAACATAGATCAAAAAGCTGAACCTCAGTGAAACCCAGCCTCATTCATGAATTATATTTATATTAATATAAACAGAACCAACATTGATCAATGAGTTTAACCTCAGTGAAACGCAGCCTCATTCTTCAATTATATTCATATTAATATAAACAGAACCAACATTGATCAATGAGTTTAGCCTAAGTGAAACCCAGCCTCATTCCTCAATTATATTCATATTAATATAAACAGAACCAACATTGATCACAAAGCTGAACCTCAGTGAAACCCAGCCCCATTCATCAGTTATATTCATATTAATATAAACAGAACCAACATTGATCAATGAGTTTAACCTCATTGAAACCCAGCCTCATTCATCAATTATATTGATATTAATATAAACAGAACCAACATTGATCACAAAGCTGAACCTCAGTGAAACCCAGCCCCATTCATCAGTTATATTCATATTAATACAAACAGAACCAACATTGATCACAAAGCTGAACCTCAGTGAAACCCAGCCTCATTCATAATTATATTCATATTAATATAAACAGAACCAACGTTGACCGAACAGCTGAACCTCAGTGAAACCCAGCCTCATTCATCAATTATATTCATATTAATATAAACAGAACCAACATTGACCACAAAGCTGAATCTCAGTGAAACCCAGCCTTATTCATCAATTATATTCATATTAATATAAACAGAACCAACATTGATCACAAAGCTGAACCTCAGTGAAACCCAGCCTGATTCCTCAATTATATTCATATTAATTAAAACAGAACCAACATTGACCACACAGCTGAACCTCAGTGAAACCCAGCCTCATTCCTCAATTATATTTATATTAATATAAACAGAACCAACATTTATCACAAAGCTGAACCTCAGTGAAGCCAAGCCTCATTCATCAGTTATATTCATATTAATATAAACAGAACCAACATTGATCAATGAGTTTAACCTCATTTAAACCCAGCCTCATTCATCAATTATATTCATATTAATATAAACAGAACCAACATTGACCACACAGCTGAACCTCAGTGAAACCCAGCCTAATTCATCAATTATATTCATATTAATATAAACAGAACCAACATTGACCACACAGCTGAACCTCAGTGAAACGCAGCTTCATTCCTCAATTATATTCATATTAATATAAACAGAACCAACATTGATCAATGAGTTTAACCTCATTGAAACCCAGCCTCATTCATCAATTATATTCATATTAATATAAACAGAACCAACATTGATCACAAAGCTGAACCTCAGTGAAACCCAGCCTCATTCATCAATTATATTCATATTAATATAAACAGAACCAACATTGACCGAACAGCTGTACCTCAGTGAAACCCAGCCTCATTCATCAATTATATTCATATTAATATAAACAGAACCAACATTGACCACAAAGCTGAATCTCAGTGAAACCCAGCCTCATTCATCAATTATATTGATATTAATATAAACAGAACCAACATTGATCACAAAGCTGAACCTCAGTGAAACCCAGCCCCATTCATCAGTTATATTCATATTAATAGAAAAGGAACCAACATTGATCAATGAGTTTAACCTCATTGAAACCCAGCCTCATTCATCAATTATATCCATATAAATATAAACAGAACCAACATAGATCAAAAAGCTGAACCTCAGTGAAACCCAGCCTCATTCATGAATTATATTTATATTAATATAAACAGAACCAACATTGATCAATGAGTTTAACCTCAGTGAAACGCAGCCTCATTCCTCAATTATATTCATATTAATATAAACAGAACCAACATTGATCAATGAGTTTAGCCTCAGTGAAACCCAGCCTCATTCCTCAATTATATTCATATTAATATAAACAGAACCAACATTGATCACAAAGCTGAACCTCAGTGAAACCCAGCCCCATTCATCAGTTATATTCATATTAATATAAACAGAACCAACAATAATCAATGAGTTTAACCTCATTGAAACCCAGCCTCATTCATCAATTATATTCATATTAATATAAACAGAACCAACATTGACCACACAGCTTAACCTCATTGAAACCCAGCCTCATTCATCAATTATATTCATATTAATATAAACAGAACCAACATTGATCACAAAGCTGAACCTCAGTGAAACCCAGCCTCATTCATCAATTATATTCATATTAATATAAACAGAACCAACATTGATCACAAAGCTGAACCTCAGTGAAACCAAGCCTCATTCATCAGTTATATTCATATTAATATAAACAGAACCAACATTGATCACAAAGCTGAACCTCAGTGAAACCCAGCCTCATTCATCAATTATATTCATATTAATATAAACAGAACCAACGTTGACCGAACAGCTGAACCTCAGTGAAACCCAGCCTCATTCATCAATTATATTCATATTAATATAAACAGAACCAACATTGATCACAAAGCTGAACCTCAGTGAAACCCAGCCTCATTCATCAATTATATTCATATTAATATAAACAGAACCAACATTGAACACAAAGCTGAACATCAGTGAAACTCAGCCTCATTCATCAATTATATTCATATTAATATAAACAGAACCAACATTGATCACAAAGCTGAACCTCAGTGAAACCCAGCCTCATTCATCAATTATATTTATATTAATATAAACAGAACCAACATTTATCACAAAGCTGAACCTCAGTGAAGCCAAGCCTCATTCATCAGTTATATTCATATTAATATAAACAGAACCAACATTGATCAATGAGTTTAACCTCATTTAAACCCAGCCTCATTCATCAATTATATTCATATTAATATAAACAGAACCAACATTGACCACACAGCTGAACCTCAGTGAAACCCAGCCTAATTCATCAATTATATTCATATTAATATAAACAGAACCAACATTGATCATTCAGTTTAACCTCAGTGAAACGCAGCTTCATTCCTCAATTATATTCATATAAATATAAACAGAACCAACTTTGACCACAAAGCTGAATCTCAGTGAAACCCTGCCTTATTCATCAATTATATTCATATTAATATAAACAGAACCAACATTGAACACAAAGCTGAACCTCAGTGAAACCCAGCCTCATTCATCAATTATATTCATATTAATATAAAAAGAACCAACATTGATCAATGAGTTTAACTTCTTTGAAACACAGCCTCATTCATCAATTATATCCATATAAATATAAACAGAACCAACATAGATCAAAAATCTGAACCTCAGTGAAACCCAGCCTCATTCATGAATTATATTTATATTAATATAAACAGAACCAACATTGATCAATGAGTTTAACCTCAGTGAAACGCAGCCTCATTCCTCAATTATATTCATATTAATATAAACAGAACCAACATTGATCAATGAGTTTAGCCTCAGTGAAACCCAGCCTCATTCCTCAATTATATTCATATTAATATAAACAGAACCAACATTGATCACAAAGCTGAACCTCAGTGAAACCCAGCCCCATTCATCAGTTATATTCATATTAATATAAACAGAACCAACATTGATCAATGAGTTTAACCTCATTGAAACCCAGCCTCATTCATCAATTATATTCATATTAATATAAACAGAACCAACATTGACCACACAGCTTAACCTCATTGAAACCCAGCCTCATTCATCAATTATATTCATATTAATATAAACAGAACCAACATTGAACACAAAGCTGAACACCAGTGAAACCCAGCCTCATTCATCAATTATATTCATATTAATATAAACAGAACCAACATTGATCACAAAGCTGAACCTCAGTGAAACCCAGCCTAATTCATCAATTATATTCATATTAATATAAACAGAACCAACATTGACCACACAGCTGAACCTCAGTGAAACCCAGCCTCATTCATCAATTATATTCATATTAATATAAACAGAACCAACGTTGACCGAACAGCTGAACCTCAGTGAAACCCAGCCTCATTCATCAATTATATTCATATTAATATAAACAGAACCAACATTGATCACAAAGCTGAACCTCAGTGAAACCCAGCCTCATTCATCAATTATATTCATATTAATATAAACAGAACCAACATTGAACACAAAGCTGAACATCAGTGAAACTCAGCCTCATTCATCAATTATATTCATATTAATATAAACAGAACCAACATTGATCACAAAGCTGAACCTCAGTGAAACCCAGCCTCATTCATCAATTATATTCATATTAATATAAACAGAACCAACATTGACCACACAGCTGAACCTCAGTGAAACCCAGCCTCATTCCTCAATTATATTTATATTAATATAAACAGAACCAACATTTATCACAAAGCTGAACCTCAGTGAAGCCAAGCCTCATTCATCAGTTATATTCATATTAATATAAACAGAACCAACATTGATCAATGAGTTTAACCTCATTTAAACCCAGCCTCATTCATCAATTATATTCATATTAATATAAACAGAACCAACATTGACCACACAGCTGAACCTCAGTGAAACCCAGCCTAATTCATCAATTATATTCATATTAATATAAACAGAACCAACATTGATCATTGAGTTTAACCTCAGTGAAATGCAGCTTCATTCCTCAATTATATTCATATTAATATAAACAGAACCAACATTGATCAATGAGTTTAACCTCATTGAAACCTAGCCTCATTCATCAATTATATTCATATTAATATAAACAGAACCAACATTGATCACAAAGCTGAACCTCAGTGAAACCCAGCCTCATTCATCAATTATATTCATATTAATATAAACAGAACCAACATTGAACACAAAGCTGAACATCAGTGAAACTCAGCCTCATTCATCAATTATATTCGTATTAATATAAAAAGAACCAACATTGATCACAAAGCTGAACATCAGTGAAACTCAGCCTCATTCATCAATTATATTCATATTAATATAAACAGAACCAACATTGAACACAAAGCTGAACACCAGTGAAACCCAGCCTCATTCATCAATTATATTCATATTAATATAAACAGAACCAACATTGAACACAAAGCTGAACACCAGTGAAACCCAGCCTCATTCATCAATTATATTCATATAAATATAAACAGAACCAACTTTGACCACAAAGCTGAATCTCAGTGAAACCCTGCCTTATTCATCAATTATATTCATATTAATATAAACAGAACCAACATTGAACACAAAGCTGAACCTCAGTGATACCCAGCCTCATTCATCAATTACATTCATATTAATATAAAAAGAACCAACATAGATCAATGAGTTTAACTTCTTTGAAACACAGCCTCATTCATCAATTATATCCAAAAAAATCAAAACAGAACCAACATAGATCAAAAAGCTGAACCTCAGTGAAACCCAGCCTCATTCATGAATTATATTTATATTAATATAAACAGAACCAACATTGATCAATGAGTTTAACCTCAGTGAAACGCAGCCTCATTCTTCAATTATATTCATATTAATATAAACAGAACCAACATTGATCAATGAGTTTAGCCTAAGTGAAACCCAGCCTCATTCCTCAATTATATTCATATTAATATAAACAGAACCAACATTGATCACAAAGCTGAACCTCAGTGAAACCCAGCCCCATTCATCAGTTATATTCATATTAATATAAACAGAACCAACATTGATCAATGAGTTTAACCTCATTGAAACCCAGCCTCATTCATCAATTATATTGATATTAATATAAACAGAACCAACATTGATCACAAAGCTGAACCTCAGTGAAACCCAGCCCCATTCATCAGTTATATTCATATTAATACAAACAGAACCAACATTGATCACAAAGCTGAACCTCAGTGAAACCCAGCCTCATTCATAATTATATTCATATTAATATAAACAGAACCAACGTTGACCGAACAGCTGAACCTCAGTGAAACCCAGCCTCATTCATCAATTATATTCATATTAATATAAACAGAACCAACATTGACCACAAAGCTGAATCTCAGTGAAACCCAGCCGTATTCATCAATTATATTCATATTAATATAAACAGAACCAACATTGATCACAAAGCTGAACCTCAGTGAAACCCAGCCTGATTCCTCAATTATATTCATATTAATTAAAACAGAACCAACATTGACCACACAGCTGAACCTCAGTGAAACCCAGCCTCATTCCTCAATTATATTTATATTAATATAAACAGAACCAACATTTATCACAAAGCTGAACCTCAGTGAAGCCAAGCCTCATTCATCAGTTATATTCATATTAATATAAACAGAACCAACATTGATCAATGAGTTTAACCTCATTTAAACCCAGCCTCATTCATCAATTATATTCATATTAATATAAACAGAACCAACATTGACCACACAGCTGAACCTCAGTGAAACCCAGCCTAATTCATCAATTATATTCATATTAATATAAACAGAACCAACATTGACCACACAGCTGAACCTCAGTGAAACGCAGCTTCATTCCTCAATTATATTCATATTAATATAAACAGAACCAACATTGATCAATGAGTTTAACCTCATTGAAACCCAGCCTCATTCATCAATTATATTCATATTAATATAAACAGAACCAACATTGATCACAAAGCTGAACCTCAGTGAAACCCAGCCTCATTCATCAATTATATTCATATTAATATAAACAGAACCAACATTGACCGAACAGCTGTACCTCAGTGAAACCCAGCCTCATTCATCAATTATATTCATATTAATATAAACAGAACCAACATTGACCACAAAGCTGAATCTCAGTGAAACCCAGCCTCATTCATCAATTATATTGATATTAATATAAACAGAACCAACATTGATCACAAAGCTGAACCTCAGTGAAACCCAGCCCCATTCATCAGTTATATTCATATTAATAGAAAAGGAACCAACATTGATCAATGAGTTTAACCTCATTGAAACCCAGCCTCATTCATCAATTATATCCATATAAATATAAACAGAACCAACATAGATCAAAAAGCTGAACCTCAGTGAAACCCAGCCTCATTCATGAATTATATTTATATTAATATAAACAGAACCAACATTGATCAATGAGTTTAACCTCAGTGAAACGCAGCCTCATTCCTCAATTATATTCATATTAATATAAACAGAACCAACATTGATCAATGAGTTTAGCCTCAGTGAAACCCAGCCTCATTCCTCAATTATATTCATATTAATATAAACAGAACCAACATTGATCACAAAGCTGAACCTCAGTGAAACCCAGCCCCATTCATCAGTTATATTCATATTAATATAAACAGAACCAACAATAATCAATGAGTTTAACCTCATTGAAACCCAGCCTCATTCATCAATTATATTCATATTAATATAAACAGAACCAACATTGACCACACAGCTTAACCTCATTGAAACCCAGCCTCATTCATCAATTATATTCATATTAATATAAACAGAACCAACATTGATCACAAAGCTGAACCTCAGTGAAACCCAGCCTCATTCATCAATTATATTCATATTAATATAAACAGAACCAACATTGATCACAAAGCTGAACCTCAGTGAAACCAAGCCTCATTCATCAGTTATATTCATATTAATATAAACAGAACCAACATTGATCACAAAGCTGAACCTCAGTGAAACCCAGCCTCATTCATCAATTATATTCATATTAATATAAACAGAACCAACGTTGACCGAACAGCTGAACCTCAGTGAAACCCAGCCTCATTCATCAATTATATTCATATTAATATAAACAGAACCAACATTGATCACAAAGCTGAACCTCAGTGAAACCCAGCCTCATTCATCAATTATATTCATATTAATATAAACAGAACCAACATTGAACACAAAGCTGAACATCAGTGAAACTCAGCCTCATTCATCAATTATATTCATATTAATATAAACAGAACCAACATTGATCACAAAGCTGAACCTCAGTGAAACCCAGCCTCATTCATCAATTATATTTATATTAATATAAACAGAACCAACATTTATCACAAAGCTGAACCTCAGTGAAGCCAAGCCTCATTCATCAGTTATATTCATATTAATATAAACAGAACCAACATTGATCAATGAGTTTAACCTCATTTAAACCCAGCCTCATTCATCAATTATATTCATATTAATATAAACAGAACCAACATTGACCACACAGCTGAACCTCAGTGAAACCCAGCCTAATTCATCAATTATATTCATATTAATATAAACAGAACCAACATTGATCACAAAGCTGAACCTCAGTGAAACCCAGCCTCATTCATCAATTATATTCATATTAATATAAACAGAACCAACATTGAACACAAAGCTGAACATCAGTGAAACTCAGCCTCATTCATCAATTATATTCGTATTAATATAAAAAGAACCAACATTGATCACAAAGCTGAACCTCAGTGAAACCCAGCCTCATTCATCAATTATATTCATATTAATATAAACAGAACCAACATTGATCAATGAGTTTAACCTCAGTGAAACCCAGCCTCATTCCTCAATTATATTCATATCAATATAAACAGAACCAACATTGATCACAAAGCTGAACCTCAGTGAAACCCAGCCTCATTCATCAGTTATATTCATATTAATATAAACAGAACCAACATTGACCACACAGCTTAACCTCATTGAAACCCAGCCTCATTCATCAATTATATTCATATTAATATAAACAGAACCAACATTGACCGAACAGCTGAACCTCAGTGAAACCCAGCCTCATTCATCAATTATATTCATATTAATATAAACAGAACCAACATTGATCACAAAGCTGAACCTCAGTGAAACCAAGCCTCATTCATCAGTTATATTCATATTAATATAAACAGAACCAACATTGATCACAAAGCTGAACCTCAGTGAAACCCAGCCTCATTCATCAATTATATTCATATTAATATAAACAGAACCAACGTTGACCGAACAGCTGAACCTCAGTGAAACCCAGCCTCATTCATCAATTATATTCATATTAATATAAACAGAACCAACATTGATCACAAAGCTGAACCTCAGTGAAACCCAGCCTCATTCATCAATTATATTCATATTAATATAAACAGAACCAACATTGAACACAAAGCTGAACATCAGTGAAACTCAGCCTCATTCATCAATTATATTCATATTAATATAAACAGAACCAACATTGATCACAAAGCTGAACCTCAGTGAAACCCAGCCTCATTCATCAATTATATTTATATTAATATAAACAGAACCAACATTTATCACAAAGCTGAACCTCAGTGAAGCCAAGCCTCATTCATCAGTTATATTCATATTAATATAAACAGAACCAACATTGATCAATGAGTTTAACCTCATTTAAACCCAGCCTCATTCATCAATTATATTCATATTAATATAAACAGAACCAACATTGACCACACAGCTGAACCTCAGTGAAACCCAGCCTAATTCATCAATTATATTCATATTAATATAAACAGAACCAACATTGATCATTGAGTTTAACCTCAGTGAAACGCAGCTTCATTCCTCAATTATATTCATATTAATATAAACAGAACCAACATTGATCAATGAGTTTAACCTCATTGAAACCCAGCCTCATTCATCAATTATATTCATATTAATATAAACAGAACCAACATTGATCAATGAGTTTAACCTCAGTGAAACCCAGCCTCATTCCTCAATTATATTCATATCAATATAAACAGAACCAACATTGATCACAAAGCTGAACCTCAGTGAAACCCAGCCTCATTCATCAGTTATATTCATATTAATATAAACAGAACCAACATTGATCACAAAGCTGAACCTCAGTGAAACCCAGCCTCATTCATCAATTATATTCATATTAATATAAACAGAACCAACATTGACCGAACAGCTGAACCTCAGTGAAACCCAGCCTCATTCATCAATTATATTCATATTAATATAAACAGAACCAACATTGACCACAAAGCTGAATCTCAGTGAAACCCAGCCTCATTCATCAATTATATTCATATTAATATGAACAGAACCAACATTGATCACAAAGCTGAGCCTCAGTGAAACCCAGCCTCATTCATCAATTATATTCATATTAACATAAACAGAACCAACACTGATCACAAAGCTGAACCTCAGTGAAACCCAGCCTCATTCATCAATTATATTCATATTAATATAAACAGAACCAACGTTGACCGAACAGCTGAACCTCAGTGAAACCCAGCCTCATTCATCAATTATATTCATATTAATATAAACAGAACCAACATTGATCACAAAGCTGAACCTCAGTGAAACCCAGCCTCATTCATCAATTATATTCATATTAATATAAAAAGAACCAACATTGAACACAAAGCTGAACATCAGTGAAACTCAGCCTCATTCATCAATTATATTCATATTAATATAAACAGAACCAACATTGAACACAAAGCTGAACACCAGTGAAACCCAGCCTCATTCATCAATTATAATCATATAAATATAAACAGAACCAACTTTGACCACAAAGCTGAATCTCAGTGAAACCCTGCCTTATTCATCAATTATATTCATATTAATATAAACAGAACCAACATTGACCACACAGCTGAACCTCAGTGAAACCCAGCCTAATTCATCAATTATATTCATATTAATATAAACAGAACCAACATTGATCACAAAGCTGAACCTCAGTGAAACCCAGCCTCATTCATCAATTATATTCATATTAATATAAACAGAACCAACATTGAACACAAAGCTGAACATCAGTGAAACTCAGCCTCATTCATCAATTATATTCGTATTAATATAAAAAGAACCAACATTGATCACAAAGCTGAACCTCAGTGAAACCCAGCCTCATTCATCAATTATATTCATATTAATATAAACAGAACCAACATTGATCAATGAGTTTAACCTCAGTGAAACCCAGCCTCATTCCTCAATTATATTCATATCAATATAAACAGAACCAACATTGATCACAAAGCTGAACCTCAGTGAAACCCAGCCTCATTCATCAGTTATATTCATATTAATATAAACAGAACCAACATTGACCACACAGCTTAACCTCATTGAAACCCAGCCTCATTCATCAATTATATTCATATTAATATAAACAGAACCAACATTGACCGAACAGCTGAACCTCAGTGAAACCCAGCCTCATTCATCAATTATATTCATATTAATATAAACAGAACCAACATTGATCACAAAGCTGAACCTCAGTGAAACCAAGCCTCATTCATCAGTTATATTCATATTAATATAAACAGAACCAACATTGATCACAAAGCTGAACCTCAGTGAAACCCAGCCTCATTCATCAATTATATTCATATTAATATAAACAGAACCAACGTTGACCGAACAGCTGAACCTCAGTGAAACCCAGCCTCATTCATCAATTATATTCATATTAATATAAACAGAACCAACATTGATCACAAAGCTGAACCTCAGTGAAACCCAGCCTCATTCATCAATTATATTCATATTAATATAAACAGAACCAACATTGAACACAAAGCTGAACATCAGTGAAACTCAGCCTCATTCATCAATTATATTCATATTAATATAAACAGAACCAACATTGATCACAAAGCTGAACCTCAGTGAAACCCAGCCTCATTCATCAATTATATTTATATTAATATAAACAGAACCAACATTTATCACAAAGCTGAACCTCAGTGAAGCCAAGCCTCATTCATCAGTTATATTCATATTAATATAAACAGAACCAACATTGATCAATGAGTTTAACCTCATTTAAACCCAGCCTCATTCATCAATTATATTCATATTAATATAAACAGAACCAACATTGACCACACAGCTGAACCTCAGTGAAACCCAGCCTAATTCATCAATTATATTCATATTAATATAAACAGAACCAACATTGATCATTGAGTTTAACCTCAGTGAAACGCAGCTTCATTCCTCAATTATATTCATATTAATATAAACAGAACCAACATTGATCAATGAGTTTAACCTCATTGAAACCCAGCCTCATTCATCAATTATATTCATATTAATATAAACAGAACCAACATTGATCAATGAGTTTAACCTCAGTGAAACCCAGCCTCATTCCTCAATTATATTCATATCAATATAAACAGAACCAACATTGATCACAAAGCTGAACCTCAGTGAAACCCAGCCTCATTCATCAGTTATATTCATATTAATATAAACAGAACCAACATTGATCACAAAGCTGAACCTCAGTGAAACCCAGCCTCATTCATCAATTATATTCATATTAATATAAACAGAACCAACATTGACCGAACAGCTGAACCTCAGTGAAACCCAGCCTCATTCATCAATTATATTCATATTAATATAAACAGAACCAACATTGACCACAAAGCTGAATCTCAGTGAAACCCAGCCTCATTCATCAATTATATTCATATTAATATGAACAGAACCAACATTGATCACAAAGCTGAGCCTCAGTGAAACCCAGCCTCATTCATCAATTATATTCATATTAACATAAACAGAACCAACACTGATCACAAAGCTGAACCTCAGTGAAACCCAGCCTCATTCATCAATTATATTCATATTAATATAAACAGAACCAACGTTGACCGAACAGCTGAACCTCAGTGAAACCCAGCCTCATTCATCAATTATATTCATATTAATATAAACAGAACCAACATTGATCACAAAGCTGAACCTCAGTGAAACCCAGCCTCATTCATCAATTATATTCATATTAATATAAAAAGAACCAACATTGAACACAAAGCTGAACATCAGTGAAACTCAGCCTCATTCATCAATTATATTCATATTAATATAAACAGAACCAACATTGAACACAAAGCTGAACACCAGTGAAACCCAGCCTCATTCATCAATTATAATCATATAAATATAAACAGAACCAACTTTGACCACAAAGCTGAATCTCAGTGAAACCCTGCCTTATTCATCAATTATATTCATATTAATATAAACAGAACCAACATTGAACACAAAGCTGAACCTCAGTGAAACCCAGCCTCATTCATCAATTACATTCATATTAATATAAAAAGAACCAACATTGATCAATGAGTTTAACTTCTTTGAAACACAGCCTCATTCATCAATTATATCCATATAAATATAAACAGAACCAACATAGATCAAAAAGCTGAACCTCAGTGAAACCCAGCCTCATTCATGAATTATATTTATATTAATATAAACAGAACCAACATTGATCAATGAGTTTAACCTCATTTAAACCCAGCCTCATTCATCAATTATATTCATATTAATATAAACAGAACCAACATTGACCACACAGCTGAACCTCAGTGAAACCCAGCCTAATTCATCAATTATATTCATATTAATATAAACAGAACCAACATTGATCATTGAGTTTAACCTCAGTGAAACGCAGCTTCATTCCTCAATTATATTCATATTAATATAAACAGAACCAACATTGATCAATGAGTTTAACCTCATTGAAACCCAGCCTCATTCATCAATTATATTCATATTAATATAAACAGAACCAACATTGATCAATGAGTTTAACCTCAGTGAAACCCAGCCTCATTCCTCAATTATATTCATATCAATATAAACAGAACCAACATTGATCACAAAGCTGAACCTCAGTGAAACCCAGCCTCATTCATCAGTTATATTCATATTAATATAAACAGAACCAACATTGATCACAAAGCTGAACCTCAGTGAAACCCAGCCTCATTCATCAATTATATTCATATTAATATAAACAGAACCAACATTGACCGAACAGCTGAACCTCAGTGAAACCCAGCCTCATTCATCAATTATATTCATATTAATATAAACAGAACCAACATTGACCACAAAGCTGAATCTCAGTGAAACCCAGCCTCATTCATCAATTATATTCATATTAATATGAACAGAACCAACATTGATCACAAAGCTGAGCCTCAGTGAAACCCAGCCTCATTCATCAATTATATTCATATTAACATAAACAGAACCAACACTGATCACAAAGCTGAACCTCAGTGAAACCCAGCCTCATTCATCAATTATATTCATATTAATATAAACAGAACCAACGTTGACCGAACAGCTGAACCTCAGTGAAACCCAGCCTCATTCATCAATTATATTCATATTAATATAAACAGAACCAACATTGATCACAAAGCTGAACCTCAGTGAAACCCAGCCTCATTCATCAATTATATTCATATTAATATAAAAAGAACCAACATTGAACACAAAGCTGAACATCAGTGAAACTCAGCCTCATTCATCAATTATATTCATATTAATATAAACAGAACCAACATTGAACACAAAGCTGAACACCAGTGAAACCCAGCCTCATTCATCAATTATAATCATATAAATATAAACAGAACCAACTTTGACCACAAAGCTGAATCTCAGTGAAACCCTGCCTTATTCATCAATTATATTCATATTAATATAAACAGAACCAACATTGAACACAAAGCTGAACCTCAGTGAAACCCAGCCTCATTCATCAATTACATTCATATTAATATAAAAAGAACCAACATTGATCAATGAGTTTAACTTCTTTGAAACACAGCCTCATTCATCAATTATATCCATATAAATATAAACAGAACCAACATAGATCAAAAAGCTGAACCTCAGTGAAACCCAGCCTCATTCATGAATTATATTTATATTAATATAAACAGAACCAACATTGATCAATGAGTTTAACCTCAGTGAAACGCAGCCTCATTCCTCAATTATATTCATATTAATATAAACAGAACCAACATTGATCAATGAGTTTAGCCTCAGTGAAACCCAGCCTCATTCCTCAATTATATTCATATTAATATAAACAGAACCAACATTGATCACAAAGCTGAACCTCAGTGAAACCCAGCCCCATTCATCAGTTATATTCATATTAATACAAACAGAACCAACATTGATCACAAAGCTGAACCTCAGTGAAACCCAGCCTCATTCATAATTATATTCATATTAATATAAACAGAACCAACGTTGACCGAACAGCTGAACCTCAGTGAAACCCAGCCTCATTCATCAATTATATTCATATTAATATAAACAGAACCTACATTGACCACAAAGCTGAATCTCAGTGAAACCCAGCCTTATTCATCAATTATATTCATATTAATATAAACAGAACCAACATTGATCACAAAGCTGAACCTCAGTGAAACCCAGCCTCATTCATCAGTTATATTCATATTAATATAAACAGAACCAACATTGATCACAAAGCTGAACCTCAGTGAAACCCAGCCTGATTCCTCAATTATATTCATATTAATTAAAACAGAACCAACATTGACCACACAGCTGAACCTCAGTGAAACCCAGCCTCATTCCTCAATTATATTTATATTAATATAAACAGAACCAACATTTATCACAAAGCTGAACCTCAGTGAAGCCAAGCCTCATTCATCAGTTATATTCATATTAATATAAACAGAACCAACATTGATCAATGAGTTTAACCTCATTTAAACCCAGCCTCATTCATCAATTATATTTATATTAATATAAACAGAACCAACATTGACCACACAGCTGAACCTCAGTGAAACCCAGCCTAATTCATCAATTATATTCATATTAATATAAACAGAACCAACATTGACCACACAGCTGAACCTCAGTGAAACGCAGCTTCATTCCTCAATTATATTCATATTAATATAAACAGAACCAACATTGATCAATGAGTTTAACCTCATTGAAACCCAGCCTCATTCATCAATTATATTCATATTAATATAAACAGAACCAACATTGATCACAAAGCTGAACCTCAGTGAAACCCAGCCTCATTCATCAATTATATTCATATTAATATAAACAGAACCAACATTGACCGAACAGCTGTACCTCAGTGAAACCCAGCCTCATTCATCAATTATATTCATATTAATATAAACAGAACCAACATTGACCACAAAGCTGAATCTCAGTGAAACCCAGCCTCATTCATCAATTATATTGATATTAATATAAACAGAACCAACATTGATCACAAAGCTGAACCTCGGTGAAACCCAGCCCCATTCATCAGTTATATTCATATTAATAGAAAAGGAACCAACATTGATCAATGAGTTTAACCTCATTGAAACCCAGCCTCATTCATCAATTATATTCATATTAATATAAACAGAACCAACATTGACCACATAGCTTAACCTCATTGAAACCCAGCCTCATTCATCAATTATATTCATATTAATATAAACAGAACCAACATTGATCACAAAGCTGAACCTCAGTGAAACCCAGCCTCATTCATCAATTATATTCATATTAATATAAACAGAACCAACGTTAACCGAACAGCTGAACCTCAGTGAAACCCAGCCTCATTCATCAATTATATTCATATTAATATAAACAGAACCAACATTGACCACAAAGCTGAATCTCAGTGAAACCCAGCCTCATTCATCAATTATATTCATATTAATATAAAAAGAACCAACATTGATCACAAAGCTGAACCTCAGTGAAACCCAGCCTGATTCCTCAATTATATTCATATTAATTAAAACAGAACCAACATTGACCACACAGCTGAACCTCAGTGAAACCCAGCCTAATTCATCAATTATATTCATATTAATATAAACAGAACCAACATTGATCATTGAGTTTAACCTCAGTGAAACGCAGCTTCATTCCTCAATTATATTCATATTAATATAAACAGAACCAACATTGATCAATGAGTTTAACCTCATTGAAACCCAGCCTCATTCATCAATTATATTCATATTAATATAAACAGAACCAACATTGATGACAAAGCTGAACCTCAGTGAAACCCAGCCTCATTCATCAATTATATTCATATTAATATAAACAGAACCAACATTGAACACAAAGCTGAACATCAGTGAAACTCAGCCTCATTCATCAATTGTATTCATATTAATATAAACAGAACCAACATTGATCACAAAGCTGAACCTCAGTAAAACCCAGCCTCATTCATCAATTATATTCATATTAATATAAACAGAACCAACATTGAACACAAAGCTGAACACCAGTGAAACCCAGCCTCATTCATCAATCATATTCATATAAATATAAACAGAACCAACTTTGACCACAAAGCTGAATCTCAGTGAAACCCTGCCTTATTCATCAATTATATTCATATTAATATAAACAGAACCAACATTGAACACAAAGCTGAACCTCAGTGAAACCCAGCCTCATTCATCAATTATATTCATATTAATATAAAAAGAACCAACATTGATCAATGAGTTTAACTTCTTTGAAACACAGCCTCATTCATCAATTATATCCATATAAATATAAACAGAACCAACATAGATCAAAAAGCTGAACCTCAGTGAAACCCAGCCTCATTCATGAATTATATTTATATTAATATAAACAGAACCAACATTGATCAATGAGTTTAACCTCAGTGAAACGCAGCCTCATTCCTCAATTATATTCATATTAATATAAACAGAACCAACATTGATCAATGAGTTTAGCCTCAGTGAAACCCAGCCTCATTCCTCAATTATATTCATAGTAATATAAACAGAACCAACATTGATCACAAAGCTGAACCTCAGTGAAACCCAGCCCCATTCATCAGTTATATTCATATTAATATAAACAGAACCAACATTGATCAATGAGTTTAACCTCATTGAAACCCAGCCTCATTCATCAATTATATTCATATTAATATAAACAGAACCAACATTGACCACACAGCTTAACCTCATTGAAACCCAGCCTCATTCATCAATTATATTCATATTAATATAAACAGAACCAACATTGATCACAAAGCTGAACCTCAGTGAAACCCAGCCTCATTCATCAATTATATTCATATTAATATAAACAGAACCAACATTGATCACAAAGCTGAACCTCAGTGAAACCCAGCCTCATTCATCAGTTATATTCATATTAATATAAACAGAACCAACATTGATCACAAAGCTGAACCTCAGTGAAACCCAGCCTCATTCATCAGTTATATTCATATTAATATAAACAGAACCAACATTGATCACAAAGCTGAACCTCAGTGAAACCCAGCCTCATTCATCAGTTATATTCATATTAATATAAACAGAACCAACATTGATCACAAAGCTGAACCTCAGTGAAACCCAGCCTCATTCATCAATTATATTCATATTAATATAAACAGAACCAACATTGATCAATGAGTTTAGCCTCAGTGAAACCCAGCCTCATTCCTCAATTATATTCATATTAATATAAACAGAACCAACATTGATCACAAAGCTGAACCTCAGTGAAACCCAGCCCCATTCATCAGTTATATTCATATTAATATAAACAGAACCAACATTGATCAATGAGTTTAACCTCATTGAAACTCAGCCTCATTCATCAATTATATTCATATTAATATAAACAGAACCAATATTGACCACACAGCTTAACCTCATTGAAACCCAGCCTCATTCATCAATTATATTCATATTAATATAAACAGAACCAACATTGATCACAAAGCTGAACCTCAGTGAAACCCAGCCTCATTCATCAGTTATATTCATATTAATATAAACAGAACCAACATTGATCACAAAGCTGAACCTCAGTGAAACCCAGCCTCATTCATCAATTATATTCATATTAATATAAACAGAACCAACGTTGACCGAACAGCTGAACCTCAGTGAAACCCAGCCTCATTCATCAATTATATTCATATTAATATAAACAGAACCAACATTGATCACAAAGCTGAACCTCAGTGAAACCCAGCCTCATTCATCAATTATATTCATATTAATATAAACAGAACCAACATTGAACACAAAGCTGAACATCAGTGAAACTTAGCCTCATTCATCAATTATATTCATATTAATATAAACAGAACCAACATTGATCACAAAGCTGAACCTCAGTGAAACCCAGCCTCATTCATCAATTATATTCATATTAATATAAACAGAACCAACATTGACCACACAGCTGAACCTCAGTGAAACCCAGCCTCATTACTCAATTATATTTATATTAATATAAACAGAACCAACATTTATCACAAAGCTGAACCTCAGTGAAGCCAAGCCTCATTCATCAGTTATATTCATATTAATATAAACAGAACCAACATTGATCAATGAGTTTAACCTCATTAAAACCCAGCCTCATTCATCAATTATATTCATATTAATATAAACAGAACCAACATTGACCACACAGCTGAACCTCAGTGAAACCCAGCCTAATTCATCAATTATATTCATATTAATATAAACAGAACCAACATTGATCATTGAGTTTAACCTCAGTGAAACGCAGCTTCATTCCTCAATTATATTCATATTAATATAAACAGAACCAACATTGATCAATGAGTTTAACCTCATTAAAACCCAGCCTCATTCATCAATTATATTCATATTAATATAAACAGAACCAACATTGATCACAAAGCTGAACCTCAGTGAAACCCAGCCTCATTCATCAATTATATTCATATTAATATAAACAGAACCAACATTGAACACAAAGCTGAACATCAGTGAAACTCAGCCTCATTCATCAATTATATTCATATTAATATAAAAAGAACCAACATTGATCACAAAGCTGAACCTCAGTGAAACCCAGCCTCATTCATCAATTATATTCATATTAATATAAACAGAACCAACATTGATCAATGAGTTTAACCTCAGTGAAACGCAGCCTAATTCCTCAATTATATTCATATTAATATATACAGAACCAACATTGATCAATGAGTTTAACCTCAGTGAAACCCAACCTCATTCCTCAATTATATTCATATCAATATAAACAGAACCAACATTGATCACAAAGCTGAACCTCAGTGAAACCCAGCCTCATTCATCAGTTATATTCATATTAATATAAAAAGAACCAACATTGATCACAAAGCTGAACCTCAGTGAAACCCAGCCTCATTCATCAATTATATTCATATTAATATAAACAGAACCAACGTTGACCGAACAGCTGAACCTCAGTGAAACCCAGCCTCATTCATCAATTATATTCATATTAATATAAACAGAACCAACATTGATCACAAAGCTGAACCTCAGTGAAACCCAGCCTCATTCATCAATTATATTCATATTAATATAAACAGAACCAACATTGAACACAAAGCTGAACATCAGTGAAACTCAGCCTCATTCATCAATTATATTCATATTAATATAAACAGAACCAACATTGATCACAAAGCTGAACCTCAGTGAAACCCAGCCTCATTCATCAATTATATTCATATTAATATAAACAGAACCAACATTGACCACACAGCTGAACCTCAGTGAAACCCAGCCTCATTACTCAATTATATTTATATTAATATAAACAGAACCAACATTTATCACAAAGCTGAACCTCAGTGAAGCCAAGCCCCATTCATCAGTTATATTCATATTAATATAAACAGAACCAACATTGATCAATGAGTTTAACCTCATTTAAACCCAGCCTCATTCATCAATTATATTCATATTAATATAAACAGAACCAACATTGACCACACAGCTGAACCTCAGTGAAACCCAGCCTAATTCATCAATTATATTCATATTAATATAAACAGAACCAACATTGATCATTGAGTTTAACCTCAGTGAAACGCAGCTTCATTCCTCAATTATATTCATATTAATATAAACAGAACCAACATTGATCAATGAGTTTAACCTCATTAAAACCCAGCCTCATTCATCAATTATATTCATATTAATATAAACAGAACCAACATTGATCACAAAGCTGAACCTCAGTGAAACCCAGCCTCATTCATCAATTATATTCATATTAATATAAACAGAACCAACATTGAACACAAAGCTGAACATCAGTGAAACTCAGCCTCATTCATCAATTATATTCATATTAATATAAAAAGAACCAACATTGATCACAAAGCTGAACCTCAGTGAAACCCAGCCTCATTCATCAATTATATTCATATTAATATAAACAGAACCAACATTGATCAATGAGTTTAACCTCAGTGAAACGCAGCCTAATTCCTCAATTATATTCATATTAATATATACAGAACCAACATTGATCAATGAGTTTAACCTCAGTGAAACCCAACCTCATTCCTCAATTATATTCATATCAATATAAACAGAACCAACATTGATCACAAAGCTGAACCTCAGTGAAACCCAGCCTCATTCATCAGTTATATTCATATTAATATAAACAGAACCAACATTGATCACAAAGCTGAACCTCAGTGAAACCCAGCCTCATTCATCAATTATATTCATATTAATATAAACAGAACCAACGTTGACCGAACAGCTGAACCTCAGTGAAACCCAGCCTCATTCATCAATTATATTCATATTAATATAAACAGAACCAACATTGACCACAAAGCTGAATCTCAGTGAAACCCAGCCTCATTCATCAATTATATTCATATTAATATAAACAGAACCAACATTGATCACAAAGCTGAACCTCAGTGAAACCCAGCCTGATTCCTCAATTATATTCATATTAATTAAAACAGAACCAACATTGACCACACAGCTGAACCTCAGTGAAACCCAGCCTCATTCCTCAATTATATTTATATTAATATAAACAGAACCAACATTTATCACAAAGCTGAACCTCAGTGAAGCCAAGCCTCATTCATCAGTTATATTCATATTAATATAAACAGAACCAACATTGACCACACAGCTGAACCTCAGTGAAACCCAGCCTAATTCATCAATTATATTCATATTAATATAAACAGAACCAACATTGATCATTGAGTTTAACCTCAGTGAAACGCAGCTTCATTCATCAATTATATTCATATTAATATAAACAGAACCAACATTGATCACAAATCTGAACCTCAGTGAAACCCAGCCTCATTCATCAATTATATTCATATTAATATAAACAGAACCAACATTGAACACAAAGCTGAACATCAGTGAAACTCAGCCTCATTCATCAATTGTATTCATATTAATATAAACAGAACCAACATTGAACACAAAGCTGAACACCAGTGAAACCCAGCCTCATTCATCAATTATATTCATATAAATATAAACAGAACCAACTTTGACCACAAAGCTGAATCTCAGTGAAACCCTGCCTTATTCATCAATTATATTCATATTAATATAAACAGAACCAACATTGAACACAAAGCTGAACCTCAGTGAAACCCAGCCTCATTCATCAATTATATTCATATTAATATAAAAAGAACCAACATTGATCAATGAGTTTAACTTCTTTGAAACACAGCCTCATTCATCAATTATATCCATATAAATATAAACAGAACCAACATAGATCAAAAAGCTGAACCTCAGTGAAACCCAGCCTCATTCATGAATTATATTTATATTAATATAAACAGAACCAACATTGATCAATGAGTTTAACCTCAGTGAAACGCAGCCTCATTCCTCAATTATATTCATATTAATATAAACAGAACCAACATTGATCAATGAGTTTAACCTCATTGAAACCCAGCCTCATTCATCAATTATATTCATATTAATATAAACAGAACCAACATTGATCAAAAAGCTGAACCTCAGTGAAACCCAGCCTCATTCATCAATTATATTCATATTAATATAAACAGAACCAACATTGAACACAAAGCTGAACATCAGTGAAACTCAGCCTCATTCATCAATTATATTCGTATTAATATAAAAAGAACCAACATTGATCACAAAGCTGAACATCAGTGAAACTCAGCCTCATTCATCAATTATATTCATATTAATATAAACAGAACCAACATTGAACACAAAGCTGAACACCAGTGAAACCCAGCCTCATTCATCAATTATATTCATATTAATATAAACAGAACCAACATTGATCACAAAGCTGAACCTCAGTGAAACCCAGCCTCATTCATCAGTTATATTCATATTAATATAAACAGAACCAACATTGATCACAAAGCTGAACCTCAGTGAAACCCAGCCTCATTCATCAATTATATTCATATTAATATAAACAGAACCAACGTTGACCGAACAGCTGAACCTCAGTGAAACCCAGCCTCATTCATCAATTATATTCATATTAATATAAACAGAACCAACATTGATCACAAAGCTGAACCTCAGTGAAACCCAGCCTCATTCATCAATTATATTGATATTAATATAAACAGAACCAACATTGACCACACAGCTGAACCTCAGTGAAACCCAGCCTCATTCCTCAATTATATTTATATTAATATAAACAGAACCAACATTTATCACAAAGCTGAACCTCAGTGAAGCCAAGCCTCATTCATCAGTTATATTCATATTAATATAAACAGAACCAACATTGATCAATGAGTTTAACCTCATTTAAACCCAGCCTCATTCATCAATTATATTCATATTAATATAAACAGAACCAACATTGACCACACAGCTGAACCTCAGTGAAACCCAGCCTAATTCATCAATTATATTCATATTAATATAAACAGAACCAACATTGATCATTGAGTTTAACCTCAGTGAAACGCAGCTTCATTCTTCAATTATATTCATATTAATATAAACAGAACCAACATTGATCAATGAGTTTAACCTCATTAAAACCCAGCCTCATTCATCAATTATATTCATATTAATATAAACAGAACCAACATTGATCACAAAGCTGAACCTCAGTGAAACCCAGCCTCATTCATCAATTATATTCATATTAATATAAACAGAACCAACATTGAACACAAAGCTGAACATCAGTGAAACTCAGCCTCATTCATCAATTATATTCATATTAATATAAAAAGAACCAACATTGATCACAAAGCTGAACCTCAGTGAAACCCAGCCTCATTCATCAATTATATTCATATTAATATAAACAGAACCAACATTGATCAATGAGTTTAACCTCAGTGAAACGCAGCCTAATTCCTCAATTATATTCATATTAATATATACAGAACCAACATTGATCAATGAGTTTAACCTCAGTGAAACCCAACCTCATTCCTCAATTATATTCATATCAATATAAACAGAACCAACATTGATCACAAAGCTGAACGTCAGTGAAACCCAGCCTCATTCATCAGTTATATTCATATTAATATAAACAGAACCAACATTGATCACAAAGCTGAACCTCAGTGAAACCCAGCCTGATTCCTCAATTATATTCATATTAATTAAAACAGAACCAACATTGACCACACAGCTGAACCTCAGTGAAACCCAGCCTCATTCCTCAATTATATTTATATTAATATAAACAGAACCAACATTTATCACAAAGCTGAACCTCAGTGAAGCCAAGCCTCATTCCTCAATTATATTCATATTAATATATACAGAACCAACATTGATCAATGAGTTTAACCTCAGTGAAACCCAACCTCATTCCTCAATTATATTCATATCAATATAAACAGAACCAACATTGATCACAAAGCTGAACCTCAGTGAAACCCAGCCTCATTCATCAGTTATATTCATATTAATATAAACAGAACCAACATTGATCACAAAGCTGAACCTCAGTGAAACCCAGCCTCATTCATCAATTATATTCATATTAATATAAACAGAACCAACGTTGACCGAACAGCTGAACCTCAGTGAAACCCAGCCTCATTCATCAATTATATTCATATTAATATAAACAGAACCAACATTGACCACAAAGCTGAATCTCAGTGAAACCCAGCCTCATTCATCAATTATATTCATATTAATATAAACAGAACCAACATTGAACACAAAGCTGAACATCAGTGAAACTCAGCCTCATTCATCAATTATATTCATATTAATATAAACAGAACTAACATTGATCACAAAGCTGAACCTCAGTGAAACCCAGCCTCATTCATCAATTATATTCATATTAATATAAACAGAACCAACATTGACCACACAGCTGAACCTCAGTGAAACCCAGCCTCATTCCTCAATTATATTTATATTAATATAAACAGAACCAACATTTATCACAAAGCTGAACCTCAGTGAAGCCAAGCCTCATTCATCAGTTATATTCATATTAATATAAACAGAACCAACATTGATCAATGAGTTTAACGTCATTTAAACCCAGCCTCATTCATCAATTATATTCATATTAATATAAACAGAACCAACATTGACCACACAGCTGAACCTCAGTGAAACCCAGCCTAATTCATCAATTATATTCATATTAATATAAACAGAACCAACATTGATCATTGAGTTTAACCTCAGTGAAATGCAGCTTCATTCCTCAATTATATTCATATTAATATAAACAGAACCAACATTGATCAATGAGTTTAACCTCATTGAAACCCAGCCTCATTCATCAATTATATTCATATTAATATAAACAGAACCAACATTGATCACAAAGCTGAACCTCAGTGAAACCCAGCCTCATTCATCAATTATATTCATATTAATATAAACAGAACCAACATTGAACACAAAGCTGAACATCAGTGAAACTCAGCCTCATTCATCAATTATATTCGTATTAATATAAAAAGAACCAACATTGATCACAAAGCTGAACATCAGTGAAACTCAGCCTCATTCATCAATTATATTCATATTAATATAAACAGAACCAACATTGAACACAAAGCTGAACACCAGTGAAACCCAGCCTCATTCATCAATTATATTCATATTAATATAAACAGAACCAACATTGAACACAAAGCTGAACACCAGTGAAACCCAGCCTCATTCATCAATTATATTCATATAAATATAAACAGAACCAACGTTGACCACAAAGCTGAATCTCAGTGAAACCCTGCCTTATTCATCAATTATATTCATATTAATATAAACAGAACCAACATTGAACACAAAGCTGAACACCAGTGAAACCCAGCCTCATTCATCAATTATATTCATATAAATATAAACAGAACCAACGTTGACCACAAAGCTGAACCTCAGTGATACCCAGCCTCATTAATCAATTACATTCATATTAATATAAAAAGAACCAACATAGATCAATGAGTTTAACTTCTTTGAAACACAGCCTCATTCATCAATTATATCCAAAAAAATTTAAACAGAACCAACATAGATCAAAAAGCTGAACCTCAGTGAAACCCAGCCTCATTCATGAATTATATTTATATTAATATAAACAGAACCAACATTGATCAATGAGTTTAACCTCAGTGAAACGCAGCCTCATTCTTCAATTATATTCATATTAATATAAACAGAACCAACATTGATCACAAAGCTGAACCTCAGTGAAACCCAGCCTCATTCATCAATTATATTCATATTAATATAAACAGAACCAACATTGATCAATGAGTTTAACCTCAGTGAAACGCAGCCTAATTCCTCAATTATATTCATATTAATATATACAGAACCAACATTGATCAATGAGTTTAACCTCAGTGAAACCCAACCTCATTCCTCAATTATATTCATATCAATATAAACAGAACCAACATTGATCACAAAGCTGAACCTCAGTGAAACCCAGCCTCATTCATCAGTTATATTCATATTAATATAAACAGAACCAACATTGATCACAAAGCTGAACCTCAGTGAAACCCAGCCTCATTCATCAATTATATTCATATTAATATAAACAGAACCAACACTGAACACAAAGCTGAACACCAGTGAAACCCAGCCTCATTCATCAATTATATTCATATAAATATAAACAGAACCAACTTTGACCACAAAGCCGAATCTCAGTGAAACCCTGCCTTATTCATCAATTATATTCATATTAATATAAACAGAACCAACATTGAACACAAAGCTGAACCTCAGTGAAACCCAGCCTCATTCATCAATTATATTCATATTAATGTAAAAAGAACCAACATTGATCAATGAGTTTAACTTCTTTGAAACACAGCCTCATTCATCAATTATATCCATATAAATGTAAACAGAACCAACATAGATCAAAAAGCTGAACCTCAGTGAAACCCAGCCTCATTCATGAATTATATTTAAATTAATATAAACAGAACCAACATTGATCAATGAGTTTAACCCCATTGAAACCCAGCCTCATTCATCAATTATATTCATATTAATATAAACAGAACCAACATTGATCAATGAGTTTAGTCTCAGTGAAACCCAGCCTCATTCCTCAATTATATTCATATTAATATAAACAGAACCAACATTGATCACAAAGCTGAACCTCAGTGAAACCCAGCCCCATTCATCAGTTATATTCATATTAATATAAACAGAACCAACATTGATCAATGAGTTTAACCTCATTGAAACCCAGCCTCATTCATCAATTATATTCATATTAATATAAACAGAACCAACATTGACCACACAGCTTAACCTCATTGAAACCCAGCCTCATTCATCAATTATATTCATATTAATGTAAAAAGAACCAACATTGATCAATGAGTTTAACTTCTTTGAAACACAGCCTCATTCATCAATTATATCCATATAAATGTAAACAGAACCAACATAGATCAAAAAGCTGAACCTCAGTGAAACCCAGCCTCATTCATGAATTATATTTAAATTAATATAAACAGAACCAACATTGATCAATGAGTTTAACCCCATTGAAACCCAGCCTCATTCATCAATTATATTCATATTAATATAAACAGAACCAACATTGATCACAAAGCTGAACCTCAGTGAAACCCAGCCTCATTCATCAATTATATTCATATTAATATAAACAGAACCAACATTGAACACAAAGCTGAACATCAGTGAAACTCAGCCTCATTCATCAATTATATTCATATTAATATAAAAAGAACCAACATTGATCACAAAGCTGAACCTCAGTGAAACCCAGCCTCATTCATCAATTATATTCATATTAATATAAACAGAACCAACATTGATCAATGAGTTTAACCTCAGTGAAACGCAGCCTAATTCCTCAATTATATTCATATTAATATATACAGAACCAACATTGATCAATGAGTTTAACCTCAGTGAAACCCAACCTCATTCCTCAATTATATTCATATCAATATAAACAGAACCAACATTGATCACAAAGCTGAACCTCAGTGAAACCCAGCCTCATTCATCAGTTATATTCATATTAATATAAAGAGAACCAACATTGATCACAAAGCTGAACCTCAGTGAAACCCAGCCTCATTCATCAATTATATTCATATTAATATAAACAGAACCAACACTGAACACAAAGCTGAACACCAGTGAAACCCAGCCTCATTCATCAATTATATTCATATAAATATAAACAGAACCAACTTTGACCACAAAGCTGAATCTCAGTGAAACCCTGCCTTATTCATCAATTATATTCATATTAATATAAACAGAACCAACATTGAACACAAAGCTGAACCTCAGTGAAACCCAGCCTCATTCATCAATTATATTCATATTAATGTAAAAAGAACCAACATTGATCAATGAGTTTAACTTCTTTGAAACACAGCCTCATTCATCAATTATATCCATATAAATGTAAACAGAACCAACATAGATCAAAAAGCTGAACCTCAGTGAAACCCAGCCTCATTCATGAATTATATTTAAATTAATATAAACAGAACCAACATTGATCAATGAGTTTAACCTCAGTGAAACGCAGCCTCATTCCTCAATTATATTCATATTAATATAAACAGAACCAACATTGATCAATGAGTTTAGTCTCAGTGAAACCCAGCCTCATTCCTCAATTATATTCATATTAATATAAACAGAACCAACATTGATCACAAAGCTGAACCTCAGTGAAACCCAGCCCCATTCATCAGTTATATTCATATTAATATAAACAGAACCAACATTGATCAATGAGTTTAACCTCATTGAAACCCAGCCTCATTCATCCATTATATTCATATTAATATAAACAGAACCAACATTGACCACACAGCTTAACCTCATTGAAACCCAGCCTCATTCATCAATTATATTCATATTAATATAAACAGAACCAACATTGATCACAAAGCTGAACCTCAGTGAAACCCAGCCTCATTCATCAATTATATTCATATTAATATAAACAGAACCAACATTGATCACAAAGCTGAACCTCAGTGAAACCCAGCCTCATTCATCAGTTATATTCATATTAATATAAACAGAACCAACATTGATCACAAAGCTGAACCTCAGTGAAACCCAGCCTCATTCATCAATTATATTCATATTAATATAAACAGAACCAACGTTGACCGAACAACTGAACCTCAGTGAAACCCAGCCTCATTCATCAATTATATTCATATTAATATAAACAGAACCAACATTGATCACAAAGCTGAACCTCAGTGAAACCCAGCCTCATTCATCAATTATATTCATATTAATATAAACAGAACCAACATTGAACACAAAGCTGAACATCAGTGAAACTCAGCCTCATTCATCAATTATATTCATATTAATATAAACAGAACCAACATTGATCACAAAGCTGAACCTCAGTGAAACCCAGCCTCATTCATCAATTATATTCATATTAATATAAACAGAACCAACATTGACCACACAGCTGAACCTCAGTGAAACCCAGCCTCATTCCTCAATTATATTTATATTAATATAAACAGAACCAACATTTATCACAAAGCTGAACCTCAGTGAAGCCAAGCCTCATTCATCAGTTATATTCATATTAATATAAACAGAACCAACATTGATCAATGAGTTTAACCTCATTTAAACCCAGCCTCATTCATCAATGATATTCATATTAATATAAACAGAACCAACATTGACCACACAGCTGAACCTCAGTGAAACCCAGCCTAATTCATCAATTATATTCATATTAATATAAACAGAACCAACATTGATCATTGAGTTTAACCTCAGTGAAACGCAGCTTCATTCCTCAATTATATTCATATTAATATAAACAGAACAAACATTGATCAATGAGTTTAACCTCATTGAAACCCAGCCTCATTCATCAATTATATTCATATTAATATAAACAGAACCAACATTGATCACAAAGCTGAACCTCAGTGAAACCCAGCCTCATTCATCAATTATATTCATATTAATATAAACAGAACCAACATTGAACACAAAGCTGAACATCAGTGAAACTCAGCCTCATTCATCAATTATATTCGTATTAATATAAAAAGAACCAACATTGATCACAAAGCTGAACCTCAGTGAAACCCAGCCTCATTCATCAATTATATTCATATTAATATAAACAGAACCAACATTGATCAATGAGTTTAACCTCAGTGAAACCCAGCCTCATTCCTCAATTATATTCATATCAATATAAACAGAACCAACATTGATCACAAAGCTGAACCTCAGTGAAACCCAGCCTCATTCATCAGTTATATTCATATTAATATAAACAGAACCAACATTGATCACAAAGCTGAACCTCAGTGAAACCCAGCCTCATTCATCAATTATATTCATATTAATATAAACAGAACCAACATTGACCGAACAGCTGAACCTCAGTTAAACCCAGCCTCATTCATCAATTATATTCATATTAATATAAACAGAACCAACATTGACCACAAAGCTGAATCTCAGTGAAACCCAGCCTCATTCATCAATTATATTCATATTAATATAAACAGAACCAACATTGATCACAAAGCTGAACCTCAGTGAAACCCAGCCTCATTCATCAATTATATTTATATTAATATAAACAGAACCAACATTTATCACAAAGCTGAACCTCAGTGAAGCCAAGCCTCATTCATCAGTTATATTCATATTAATATAAACAGAACCAACATTGATCAATGAGTTTAACCTCATTTAAACCCAGCCTCATTCATCAATTATATTCATATTAATATAAACAGAACCAACATTGACCACACAGCTGAACCTCAGTGAAACCCAGCCTAATTCATCAATTATATTCATATTAATATAAACAGAACCAACATTGATCACAAAGCTGAACCTCAGTGAAACCCAGCCTCATTCATCAATTATATTCATATTAATATAAACAGAACCAACATTGAACACAAAGCTGAACATCAGTGAAACTCAGCCTCATTCATCAATTATATTCGTATTAATATAAAAAGAACCAACATTGATCACAAAGCTGAACCTCAGTGAAACCCAGCCTCATTCATCAATTATATTCATATTAATATAAACAGAACCAACATTGATCAATGAGTTTAACCTCAGTGAAACCCAGCCTCATTCCTCAATTATATTCATATCAATATAAACAGAACCAACATTGATCACAAAGCTGAACCTCAGTGAAACCCAGCCTCATTCATCAGTTATATTCATATTAATATAAACAGAACCAACATTGACCACACAGCTTAACCTCATTGAAACCCAGCCTCATTCATCAATTATATTCATATTAATATAAACAGAACCAACATTGACCGAACAGCTGAACCTCAGTGAAACCCAGCCTCATTCATCAATTATATTCATATTAATATAAACAGAACCAACATTGATCACAAAGCTGAACCTCAGTGAAACCAAGCCTCATTCATCAGTTATATTCATATTAATATAAACAGAACCAACATTGATCACAAAGCTGAACCTCAGTGAAACCCAGCCTCATTCATCAATTATATTCATATTAATATAAACAGAACCAACGTTGACCGAACAGCTGAACCTCAGTGAAACCCAGCCTCATTCATCAATTATATTCATATTAATATAAACAGAACCAACATTGATCACAAAGCTGAACCTCAGTGAAACCCAGCCTCATTCATCAATTATATTCATATTAATATAAACAGAACCAACATTGAACACAAAGCTGAACATCAGTGAAACTCAGCCTCATTCATCAATTATATTCATATTAATATAAACAGAACCAACATTGATCACAAAGCTGAACCTCAGTGAAACCCAGCCTCATTCATCAATTATATTTATATTAATATAAACAGAACCAACATTTATCACAAAGCTGAACCTCAGTGAAGCCAAGCCTCATTCATCAGTTATATTCATATTAATATAAACAGAACCAACATTGATCAATGAGTTTAACCTCATTTAAACCCAGCCTCATTCATCAATTATATTCATATTAATATAAACAGAACCAACATTGACCACACAGCTGAACCTCAGTGAAACCCAGCCTAATTCATCAATTATATTCATATTAATATAAACAGAACCAACATTGATCATTGAGTTTAACCTCAGTGAAACGCAGCTTCATTCCTCAATTATATTCATATTAATATAAACAGAACCAACATTGATCAATGAGTTTAACCTCATTGAAACCCAGCCTCATTCATCAATTATATTCATATTAATATAAACAGAACCAACATTGATCAATGAGTTTAACCTCAGTGAAACCCAGCCTCATTCCTCAATTATATTCATATCAATATAAACAGAACCAACATTGATCACAAAGCTGAACCTCAGTGAAACCCAGCCTCATTCATCAGTTATATTCATATTAATATAAACAGAACCAACATTGATCACAAAGCTGAACCTCAGTGAAACCCAGCCTCATTCATCAATTATATTCATATTAATATAAACAGAACCAACATTGACCGAACAGCTGAACCTCAGTGAAACCCAGCCTCATTCATCAATTATATTCATATTAATATAAACAGAACCAACATTGACCACAAAGCTGAATCTCAGTGAAACCCAGCCTCATTCATCAATTATATTCATATTAATATGAACAGAACCAACATTGATCACAAAGCTGAGCCTCAGTGAAACCCAGCCTCATTCATCAATTATATTCATATTAACATAAACAGAACCAACACTGATCACAAAGCTGAACCTCAGTGAAACCCAGCCTCATTCATCAATTATATTCATATTAATATAAACAGAACCAACGTTGACCGAACAGCTGAACCTCAGTGAAACCCAGCCTCATTCATCAATTATATTCATATTAATATAAACAGAACCAACATTGATCACAAAGCTGAACCTCAGTGAAACCCAGCCTCATTCATCAATTATATTCATATTAATATAAAAAGAACCAACATTGAACACAAAGCTGAACATCAGTGAAACTCAGCCTCATTCATCAATTATATTCATATTAATATAAACAGAACCAACATTGAACACAAAGCTGAACACCAGTGAAACCCAGCCTCATTCATCAATTATAATCATATAAATATAAACAGAACCAACTTTGACCACAAAGCTGAATCTCAGTGAAACCCTGCCTTATTCATCAATTATATTCATATTAATATAAACAGAACCAACATTGACCACACAGCTGAACCTCAGTGAAACCCAGCCTAATTCATCAATTATATTCATATTAATATAAACAGAACCAACATTGATCACAAAGCTGAACCTCAGTGAAACCCAGCCTCATTCATCAATTATATTCATATTAATATAAACAGAACCAACATTGAACACAAAGCTGAACATCAGTGAAACTCAGCCTCATTCATCAATTATATTCGTATTAATATAAAAAGAACCAACATTGATCACAAAGCTGAACCTCAGTGAAACCCAGCCTCATTCATCAATTATATTCATATTAATATAAACAGAACCAACATTGATCAATGAGTTTAACCTCAGTGAAACCCAGCCTCATTCCTCAATTATATTCATATCAATATAAACAGAACCAACATTGATCACAAAGCTGAACCTCAGTGAAACCCAGCCTCATTCATCAGTTATATTCATATTAATATAAACAGAACCAACATTGACCACACAGCTTAACCTCATTGAAACCCAGCCTCATTCATCAATTATATTCATATTAATATAAACAGAACCAACATTGACCGAACAGCTGAACCTCAGTGAAACCCAGCCTCATTCATCAATTATATTCATATTAATATAAACAGAACCAACATTGATCACAAAGCTGAACCTCAGTGAAACCAAGCCTCATTCATCAGTTATATTCATATTAATATAAACAGAACCAACATTGATCACAAAGCTGAACCTCAGTGAAACCCAGCCTCATTCATCAATTATATTCATATTAATATAAACAGAACCAACGTTGACCGAACAGCTGAACCTCAGTGAAACCCAGCCTCATTCATCAATTATATTCATATTAATATAAACAGAACCAACATTGATCACAAAGCTGAACCTCAGTGAAACCCAGCCTCATTCATCAATTATATTCATATTAATATAAACAGAACCAACATTGAACACAAAGCTGAACATCAGTGAAACTCAGCCTCATTCATCAATTATATTCATATTAATATAAACAGAACCAACATTGATCACAAAGCTGAACCTCAGTGAAACCCAGCCTCATTCATCAATTATATTTATATTAATATAAACAGAACCAACATTTATCACAAAGCTGAACCTCAGTGAAGCCAAGCCTCATTCATCAGTTATATTCATATTAATATAAACAGAACCAACATTGATCAATGAGTTTAACCTCATTTAAACCCAGCCTCATTCATCAATTATATTCATATTAATATAAACAGAACCAACATTGACCACACAGCTGAACCTCAGTGAAACCCAGCCTAATTCATCAATTATATTCATATTAATATAAACAGAACCAACATTGATCATTGAGTTTAACCTCAGTGAAACGCAGCTTCATTCCTCAATTATATTCATATTAATATAAACAGAACCAACATTGATCAATGAGTTTAACCTCATTGAAACCCAGCCTCATTCATCAATTATATTCATATTAATATAAACAGAACCAACATTGATCAATGAGTTTAACCTCAGTGAAACCCAGCCTCATTCCTCAATTATATTCATATCAATATAAACAGAACCAACATTGATCACAAAGCTGAACCTCAGTGAAACCCAGCCTCATTCATCAGTTATATTCATATTAATATAAACAGAACCAACATTGATCACAAAGCTGAACCTCAGTGAAACCCAGCCTCATTCATCAATTATATTCATATTAATATAAACAGAACCAACATTGATCGAACAGCTGAACCTCAGTGAAACCCAGCCTCATTCATCAATTATATTCATATTAATATAAACAGAACCAACATTGACCACAAAGCTGAATCTCAGTGAAACCCAGCCTCATTCATCAATTATATTCATATTAATATGAACAGAACCAACATTGATCACAAAGCTGAGCCTCAGTGAAACCCAGCCTCATTCATCAATTATATTCATATTAACATAAACAGAACCAACACTGATCACAAAGCTGAACCTCAGTGAAACCCAGCCTCATTCATCAATTATATTCATATTAATATAAACAGAACCAACGTTGACCGAACAGCTGAACCTCAGTGAAACCCAGCCTCATTCATCAATTATATTCATATTAATATAAACAGAACCAACATTGATCACAAAGCTGAACCTCAGTGAAACCCAGCCTCATTCATCAATTATATTCATATTAATATAAAAAGAACCAACATTGAACACAAAGCTGAACATCAGTGAAACTCAGCCTCATTCATCAATTATATTCATATTAATATAAACAGAACCAACATTGAACACAAAGCTGAACACCAGTGAAACCCAGCCTCATTCATCAATTATAATCATATAAATATAAACAGAACCAACTTTGACCACAAAGCTGAATCTCAGTGAAACCCTGCCTTATTCATCAATTATATTCATATTAATATAAACAGAACCAACATTGAACACAAAGCTGAACCTCAGTGAAACCCAGCCTCATTCATCAATTACATTCATATTAATATAAAAAGAACCAACATTGATCAATGAGTTTAACTTCTTTGAAACACAGCCTCATTCATCAATTATATCCATATAAATATAAACAGAACCAACATAGATCAAAAAGCTGAACCTCAGTGAAACCCAGCCTCATTCATGAATTATATTTATATTAATATAAACAGAACCAACATTGATCAATGAGTTTAACCTCATTTAAACCCAGCCTCATTCATCAATTATATTCATATTAATATAAACAGAACCAACATTGACCACACAGCTGAACCTCAGTGAAACCCAGCCTAATTCATCAATTATATTCATATTAATATAAACAGAACCAACATTGATCATTGAGTTTAACCTCAGTGAAACGCAGCTTCATTCCTCAATTATATTCATATTAATATAAACAGAACCAACATTGATCAATGAGTTTAACCTCATTGAAACCCAGCCTCATTCATCAATTATATTCATATTAATATAAACAGAACCAACATTGATCAATGAGTTTAACCTCAGTGAAACCCAGCCTCATTCCTCAATTATATTCATATCAATATAAACAGAACCAACATTGATCACAAAGCTGAACCTCAGTGAAACCCAGCCTCATTCATCAGTTATATTCATATTAATATAAACAGAACCAACATTGATCACAAAGCTGAACCTCAGTGAAACCCAGCCTCATTCATCAATTATATTCATATTAATATAAACAGAACCAACATTGACCGAACAGCTGAACCTCAGTGAAACCCAGCCTCATTCATCAATTATATTCATATTAATATAAACAGAACCAACATTGACCACAAAGCTGAATCTCAGTGAAACCCAGCCTCATTCATCAATTATATTCATATTAATATGAACAGAACCAACATTGATCACAAAGCTGAGCCTCAGTGAAACCCAGCCTCATTCATCAATTATATTCATATTAACATAAACAGAACCAACACTGATCACAAAGCTGAACCTCAGTGAAACCCAGCCTCATTCATCAATTATATTCATATTAATATAAACAGAACCAACGTTGACCGAACAGCTGAACCTCAGTGAAACCCAGCCTCATTCATCAATTATATTCATATTAATATAAACAGAACCAACATTGATCACAAAGCTGAACCTCAGTGAAACCAAGCCTCATTCATCAATTATATTCATATTAATATAAAAAGAACCAACATTGAACACAAAGCTGAACATCAGTGAAACTCAGCCTCATTCATCAATTATATTCATATTAATATAAACAGAACCAACATTGAACACAAAGCTGAACACCAGTGAAACCCAGCCTCATTCATCAATTATAATCATATAAATATAAACAGAACCAACTTTGACCACAAAGCTGAATCTCAGTGAAACCCTGCCTTATTCATCAATTATATTCATATTAATATAAACAGAACCAACATTGAACACAAAGCTGAACCTCAGTGAAACCCAGCCTCATTCATCAATTACATTCATATTAATATAAAAAGAACCAACATTGATCAATGAGTTTAACTTCTTTGAAACACAGCCTCATTCATCAATTATATCCATATAAATATAAACAGAACCAACATAGATCAAAAAGCTGAACCTCAGTGAAACCCAGCCTCATTCATGAATTATATTTATATTAATATAAACAGAACCAACATTGATCAATGAGTTTAACCTCAGTGAAACGCAGCCTCATTCCTCAATTATATTCATATTAATATAAACAGAACCAACATTGATCAATGAGTTTAGCCTCAGTGAAACCCAGCCTCATTCCTCAATTATATTCATATTAATATAAACAGAACCAACATTGATCACAAAGCTGAACCTCAGTGAAACCCAGCCCCATTCATCAGTTATATTCATATTAATACAAACAGAACCAACATTGATCACAAAGCTGAACCTCAGTGAAACCCAGCCTCATTCATAATTATATTCATATTAATATAAACAGAACCAACGTTGACCGAACAGCTGAACCTCAGTGAAACCCAGCCTCATTCATCAATTATATTCATATTAATATAAACAGAACCTACATTGACCACAAAGCTGAATCTCAGTGAAACCCAGCCTTATTCATCAATTATATTCATATTAATATAAACAGAACCAACATTGATCACAAAGCTGAACCTCAGTGAAACCCAGCCTCATTCATCAGTTATATTCATATTAATATAAACAGAACCAACATTGATCACAAAGCTGAACCTCAGTGAAACCCAGCCTGATTCCTCAATTATATTCATATTAATTAAAACAGAACCAACATTGACCACACAGCTGAACCTCAGTGAAACCCAGCCTCATTCCTCAATTATATTTATATTAATATAAACAGAACCAACATTTATCACAAAGCTGAACCTCAGTGAAGCCAAGCCTCATTCATCAGTTATATTCATATTAATATAAACAGAACCAACATTGATCAATGAGTTTAACCTCATTTAAACCCAGCCTCATTCATCAATTATATTTATATTAATATAAACAGAACCAACATTGACCACACAGCTGAACCTCAGTGAAACCCAGCCTAATTCATCAATTATATTCATATTAATATAAACAGAACCAACATTGACCACACAGCTGAACCTCAGTGAAACGCAGCTTCATTCCTCAATTATATTCATATTAATATAAACAGAACCAACATTGATCAATGAGTTTAACCTCATTGAAACCCAGCCTCATTCATCAATTATATTCATATTAATATAAACAGAACCAACATTGATCACAAAGCTGAACCTCAGTGAAACCCAGCCTCATTCATCAATTATATTCATATTAATATAAACAGAACCAACATTGACCGAACAGCTGTACCTCAGTGAAACCCAGCCTCATTCATCAATTATATTCATATTAATATAAACAGAACCAACATTGACCACAAAGCTGAATCTCAGTGAAACCCAGCCTCATTCATCAATTATATTGATATTAATATAAACAGAACCAACATTGATCACAAAGCTGAACCTCGGTGAAACCCAGCCCCATTCATCAGTTATATTCATATTAATAGAAAAGGAACCAACATTGATCAATGAGTTTAACCTCATTGAAACCCAGCCTCATTCATCAATTATATTCATATTAATATAAACAGAACCAACATTGACCACATAGCTTAACCTCATTGAAACCCAGCCTCATTCATCAATTATATTCATATTAATATAAACAGAACCAACATTGATCACAAAGCTGAACCTCAGTGAAACCCAGCCTCATTCATCAATTATATTCATATTAATATAAACAGAACCAACATTGATCACAAAGCTGAACCTCAGTGAAACCCAGCCTCATTCATCAATTATATTCATATTAATATAAACAGAACCAACGTTAACCGAACAGCTGAACCTCAGTGAAACCCAGCCTCATTCATCAATTATATTCATATTAATATAAACAGAACCAACATTGACCACAAAGCTGAATCTCAGTGAAACCCAGCCTCATTCATCAATTATATTCATATTAATATAAAAAGAACCAACATTGATCACAAAGCTGAACCTCAGTGAAACCCAGCCTGATTCCTCAATTATATTCATATTAATTAAAACAGAACCAACATTGACCACACAGCTGAACCTCAGTGAAACCCAGCCTAATTCATCAATTATATTCATATTAATATAAACAGAACCAACATTGATCATTGAGTTTAACCTCAGTGAAACGCAGCTTCATTCCTCAATTATATTCATATTAATATAAACAGAACCAACATTGATCAATGAGTTTAACCTCATTGAAACCCAGCCTCATTCATCAATTATATTCATATTAATATAAACAGAACCAACATTGATGACAAAGCTGAACCTCAGTGAAACCCAGCCTCATTCATCAATTATATTCATATTAATATAAACAGAACCAACATTGAACACAAAGCTGAACATCAGTGAAACTCAGCCTCATTCATCAATTGTATTCATATTAATATAAACAGAACCAACATTGATCACAAAGCTGAACCTCAGTAAAACCCAGCCTCATTCATCAATTATATTCATATTAATATAAACAGAACCAACATTGAACACAAAGCTGAACACCAGTGAAACCCAGCCTCATTCATCAATCATATTCATATAAATATAAACAGAACCAACTTTGACCACAAAGCTGAATCTCAGTGAAACCCTGCCTTATTCATCAATTATATTCATATTAATATAAACAGAACCAACATTGAACACAAAGCTGAACCTCAGTGAAACCCAGCCTCATTCATCAATTATATTCATATTAATATAAAAAGAACCAACATTGATCAATGAGTTTAACTTCTTTGAAACACAGCCTCATTCATCAATTATATCCATATAAATATAAACAGAACCAACATAGATCAAAAAGCTGAACCTCAGTGAAACCCAGCCTCATTCATGAATTATATTTATATTAATATAAACAGAACCAACATTGATCAATGAGTTTAACCTCAGTGAAACGCAGCCTCATTCCTCAATTATATTCATATTAATATAAACAGAACCAACATTGATCAATGAGTTTAGCCTCAGTGAAACCCAGCCTCATTCCTCAATTATATTCATAGTAATATAAACAGAACCAACATTGATCACAAAGCTGAACCTCAGTGAAACCCAGCCCCATTCATCAGTTATATTCATATTAATATAAACAGAACCAACATTGATCAATGAGTTTAACCTCATTGAAACCCAGCCTCATTCATCAATTATATTCATATTAATATAAACAGAACCAACATTGACCACACAGCTTAACCTCATTGAAACCCAGCCTCATTCATCAATTATATTCATATTAATATAAACAGAACCAACATTGATCACAAAGCTGAACCTCAGTGAAACCCAGCCTCATTCATCAATTATATTCATATTAATATAAACAGAACCAACATTGATCACAAAGCTGAACCTCAGTGAAACCCAGCCTCATTCATCAGTTATATTCATATTAATATAAACAGAACCAACATTGATCACAAAGCTGAACCTCAGTGAAACCCAGCCTCATTCATCAGTTATATTCATATTAATATAAACAGAACCAACATTGATCACAAAGCTGAACCTCAGTGAAACCCAGCCTCATTCATCAGTTATATTCATATTAATATAAACAGAACCAACATTGATCACAAAGCTGAACCTCAGTGAAACCCAGCCTCATTCATCAATTATATTCATATTAATATAAACAGAACCAACATTGATCAATGAGTTTAGCCTCAGTGAAACCCAGCCTCATTCCTCAATTATATTCATATTAATATAAACAGAACCAACATTGATCACAAAGCTGAACCTCAGTGAAACCCAGCCCCATTCATCAGTTATATTCATATTAATATAAACAGAACCAACATTGATCAATGAGTTTAACCTCATTGAAACTCAGCCTCATTCATCAATTATATTCATATTAATATAAACAGAACCAATATTGACCACACAGCTTAACCTCATTGAAACCCAGCCTCATTCATCAATTATATTCATATTAATATAAACAGAACCAACATTGATCACAAAGCTGAACCTCAGTGAAACCCAGCCTCATTCATCAGTTATATTCATATTAATATAAACAGAACCAACATTGATCACAAAGCTGAACCTCAGTGAAACCCAGCCTCATTCATCAATTATATTCATATTAATATAAACAGAACCAACGTTGACCGAACAGCTGAACCTCAGTGAAACCCAGCCTCATTCATCAATTATATTCATATTAATATAAACAGAACCAACATTGATCACAAAGCTGAACCTCAGTGAAACCCAGCCTCATTCATCAATTATATTCATATTAATATAAACAGAACCAACATTGAACACAAAGCTGAACATCAGTGAAACTTAGCCTCATTCATCAATTATATTCATATTAATATAAACAGAACCAACATTGATCACAAAGCTGAACCTCAGTGAAACCCAGCCTCATTCATCAATTATATTCATATTAATATAAACAGAACCAACATTGACCACACAGCTGAACCTCAGTGAAACCCAGCCTCATTACTCAATTATATTTATATTAATATAAACAGAACCAACATTTATCACAAAGCTGAACCTCAGTGAAGCCAAGCCTCATTCATCAGTTATATTCATATTAATATAAACAGAACCAACATTGATCAATGAGTTTAACCTCATTAAAACCCAGCCTCATTCATCAATTATATTCATATTAATATAAACAGAACCAACATTGACCACACAGCTGAACCTCAGTGAAACCCAGCCTAATTCATCAATTATATTCATATTAATATAAACAGAACCAACATTGATCATTGAGTTTAACCTCAGTGAAACGCAGCTTCATTCCTCAATTATATTCATATTAATATAAACAGAACCAACATTGATCAATGAGTTTAACCTCATTAAAACCCAGCCTCATTCATCAATTATATTCATATTAATATAAACAGAACCAACATTGATCACAAAGCTGAACCTCAGTGAAACCCAGCCTCATTCATCAATTATATTCATATTAATATAAACAGAACCAACATTGAACACAAAGCTGAACATCAGTGAAACTCAGCCTCATTCATCAATTATATTCATATTAATATAAAAAGAACCAACATTGATCACAAAGCTGAACCTCAGTGAAACCCAGCCTCATTCATCAATTATATTCATATTAATATAAACAGAACCAACATTGATCAATGAGTTTAACCTCAGTGAAACGCAGCCTAATTCCTCAATTATATTCATATTAATATATACAGAACCAACATTGATCAATGAGTTTAACCTCAGTGAAACCCAACCTCATTCCTCAATTATATTCATATCAATATAAACAGAACCAACATTGATCACAAAGCTGAACCTCAGTGAAACCCAGCCTCATTCATCAGTTATATTCATATTAATATAAAAAGAACCAACATTGATCACAAAGCTGAACCTCAGTGAAACCCAGCCTCATTCATCAATTATATTCATATTAATATAAACAGAACCAACGTTGACCGAACAGCTGAACCTCAGTGAAACCCAGCCTCATTCATCAATTATATTCATATTAATATAAACAGAACCAACATTGATCACAAAGCTGAACCTCAGTGAAACCCAGCCTCATTCATCAATTATATTCATATTAATATAAACAGAACCAACATTGAACACAAAGCTGAACATCAGTGAAACTCAGCCTCATTCATCAATTATATTCATATTAATATAAACAGAACCAACATTGATCACAAAGCTGAACCTCAGTGAAACCCAGCCTCATTCATCAATTATATTCATATTAATATAAACAGAACCAACATTGACCACACAGCTGAACCTCAGTGAAACCCAGCCTCATTACTCAATTATATTTATATTAATATAAACAGAACCAACATTTATCACAAAGCTGAACCTCAGTGAAGCCAAGCCCCATTCATCAGTTATATTCATATTAATATAAACAGAACCAACATTGATCAATGAGTTTAACCTCATTTAAACCCAGCCTCATTCATCAATTATATTCATATTAATATAAACAGAACCAACATTGACCACACAGCTGAACCTCAGTGAAACCCAGCCTAATTCATCAATTATATTCATATTAATATAAACAGAACCAACATTGATCATTGAGTTTAACCTCAGTGAAACGCAGCTTCATTCCTCAATTATATTCATATTAATATAAACAGAACCAACATTGATCAATGAGTTTAACCTCATTAAAACCCAGCCTCATTCATCAATTATATTCATATTAATATAAACAGAACCAACATTGATCACAAAGCTGAACCTCAGTGAAACCCAGCCTCATTCATCAATTATATTCATATTAATATAAACAGAACCAACATTGAACACAAAGCTGAACATCAGTGAAACTCAGCCTCATTCATCAATTATATTCATATTAATATAAAAAGAACCAACATTGATCACAAAGCTGAACCTCAGTGAAACCCAGCCTCATTCATCAATTATATTCATATTAATATAAACAGAACCAACATTGATCAATGAGTTTAACCTCAGTGAAACGCAGCCTAATTCCTCAATTATATTCATATTAATATATACAGAACCAACATTGATCAATGAGTTTAACCTCAGTGAAACCCAACCTCATTCCTCAATTATATTCATATCAATATAAACAGAACCAACATTGATCACAAAGCTGAACCTCAGTGAAACCCAGCCTCATTCATCAGTTATATTCATATTAATATAAACAGAACCAACATTGATCACAAAGCTGAACCTCAGTGAAACCCAGCCTCATTCATCAATTATATTCATATTAATATAAACAGAACCAACGTTGACCGAACAGCTGAACCTCAGTGAAACCCAGCCTCATTCATCAATTATATTCATATTAATATAAACAGAACCAACATTGACCACAAAGCTGAATCTCAGTGAAACCCAGCCTCATTCATCAATTATATTCATATTAATATAAACAGAACCAACATTGATCACAAAGCTGAACCTCAGTGAAACCCAGCCTGATTCCTCAATTATATTCATATTAATTAAAACAGAACCAACATTGACCACACAGCTGAACCTCAGTGAAACCCAGCCTCATTCCTCAATTATATTTATATTAATATAAACAGAACCAACATTTATCACAAAGCTGAACCTCAGTGAAGCCAAGCCTCATTCATCAGTTATATTCATATTAATATAAACAGAACCAACATTGACCACACAGCTGAACCTCAGTGAAACCCAGCCTAATTCATCAATTATATTCATATTAATATAAACAGAACCAACATTGATCATTGAGTTTAACCTCAGTGAAACGCAGCTTCATTCATCAATTATATTCATATTAATATAAACAGAACCAACATTGATCACAAATCTGAACCTCAGTGAAACCCAGCCTCATTCATCAATTATATTCATATTAATATAAACAGAACCAACATTGAACACAAAGCTGAACATCAGTGAAACTCAGCCTCATTCATCAATTGTATTCATATTAATATAAACAGAACCAACATTGAACACAAAGCTGAACACCAGTGAAACCCAGCCTCATTCATCAATTATATTCATATAAATATAAACAGAACCAACTTTGACCACAAAGCTGAATCTCAGTGAAACCCTGCCTTATTCATCAATTATATTCATATTAATATAAACAGAACCAACATTGAACACAAAGCTGAACCTCAGTGAAACCCAGCCTCATTCATCAATTATATTCATATTAATATAAAAAGAACCAACATTGATCAATGAGTTTAACTTCTTTGAAACACAGCCTCATTCATCAATTATATCCATATAAATATAAACAGAACCAACATAGATCAAAAAGCTGAACCTCAGTGAAACCCAGCCTCATTCATGAATTATATTTATATTAATATAAACAGAACCAACATTGATCAATGAGTTTAACCTCAGTGAAACGCAGCCTCATTCCTCAATTATATTCATATTAATATAAACAGAACCAACATTGATCAATGAGTTTAACCTCATTGAAACCCAGCCTCATTCATCAATTATATTCATATTAATATAAACAGAACCAACATTGATCAAAAAGCTGAACCTCAGTGAAACCCAGCCTCATTCATCAATTATATTCATATTAATATAAACAGAACCAACATTGAACACAAAGCTGAACATCAGTGAAACTCAGCCTCATTCATCAATTATATTCGTATTAATATAAAAAGAACCAACATTGATCACAAAGCTGAACATCAGTGAAACTCAGCCTCATTCATCAATTATATTCATATTAATATAAACAGAACCAACATTGAACACAAAGCTGAACACCAGTGAAACCCAGCCTCATTCATCAATTATATTCATATTAATATAAACAGAACCAACATTGATCACAAAGCTGAACCTCAGTGAAACCCAGCCTCATTCATCAGTTATATTCATATTAATATAAACAGAACCAACATTGATCACAAAGCTGAACCTCAGTGAAACCCAGCCTCATTCATCAATTATATTCATATTAATATAAACAGAACCAACGTTGACCGAACAGCTGAACCTCAGTGAAACCCAGCCTCATTCATCAATTATATTCATATTAATATAAACAGAACCAACATTGATCACAAAGCTGAACCTCAGTGAAACCCAGCCTCATTCATCAATTATATTGATATTAATATAAACAGAACCAACATTGACCACACAGCTGAACCTCAGTGAAACCCAGCCTCATTCCTCAATTATATTTATATTAATATAAACAGAACCAACATTTATCACAAAGCTGAACCTCAGTGAAGCCAAGCCTCATTCATCAGTTATATTCATATTAATATAAACAGAACCAACATTGATCAATGAGTTTAACCTCATTTAAACCCAGCCTCATTCATCAATTATATTCATATTAATATAAACAGAACCAACATTGACCACACAGCTGAACCTCAGTGAAACCCAGCCTAATTCATCAATTATATTCATATTAATATAAACAGAACCAACATTGATCATTGAGTTTAACCTCAGTGAAACGCAGCTTCATTCTTCAATTATATTCATATTAATATAAACAGAACCAACATTGATCAATGAGTTTAACCTCATTAAAACCCAGCCTCATTCATCAATTATATTCATATTAATATAAACAGAACCAACATTGATCACAAAGCTGAACCTCAGTGAAACCCAGCCTCATTCATCAATTATATTCATATTAATATAAACAGAACCAACATTGAACACAAAGCTGAACATCAGTGAAACTCAGCCTCATTCATCAATTATATTCATATTAATATAAAAAGAACCAACATTGATCACAAAGCTGAACCTCAGTGAAACCCAGCCTCATTCATCAATTATATTCATATTAATATAAACAGAACCAACATTGATCAATGAGTTTAACCTCAGTGAAACGCAGCCTAATTCCTCAATTATATTCATATTAATATATACAGAACCAACATTGATCAATGAGTTTAACCTCAGTGAAACCCAACCTCATTCCTCAATTATATTCATATCAATATAAACAGAACCAACATTGATCACAAAGCTGAACGTCAGTGAAACCCAGCCTCATTCATCAGTTATATTCATATTAATATAAACAGAACCAACATTGATCACAAAGCTGAACCTCAGTGAAACCCAGCCTGATTCCTCAATTATATTCATATTAATTAAAACAGAACCAACATTGACCACACAGCTGAACCTCAGTGAAACCCAGCCTCATTCCTCAATTATATTTATATTAATATAAACAGAACCAACATTTATCACAAAGCTGAACCTCAGTGAAGCCAAGCCTCATTCCTCAATTATATTCATATTAATATATACAGAACCAACATTGATCAATGAGTTTAACCTCAGTGAAACCCAACCTCATTCCTCAATTATATTCATATCAATATAAACAGAACCAACATTGATCACAAAGCTGAACCTCAGTGAAACCCAGCCTCATTCATCAGTTATATTCATATTAATATAAACAGAACCAACATTGATCACAAAGCTGAACCTCAGTGAAACCCAGCCTCATTCATCAATTATATTCATATTAATATAAACAGAACCAACGTTGACCGAACAGCTGAACCTCAGTGAAACCCAGCCTCATTCATCAATTATATTCATATTAATATAAACAGAACCAACATTGACCACAAAGCTGAATCTCAGTGAAACCCAGCCTCATTCATCAATTATATTCATATTAATATAAACAGAACCAACATTGAACACAAAGCTGAACATCAGTGAAACTCAGCCTCATTCATCAATTATATTCATATTAATATAAACAGAACTAACATTGATCACAAAGCTGAACCTCAGTGAAACCCAGCCTCATTCATCAATTATATTCATATTAATATAAACAGAACCAACATTGACCACACAGCTGAACCTCAGTGAAACCCAGCCTCATTCCTCAATTATATTTATATTAATATAAACAGAACCAACATTTATCACAAAGCTGAACCTCAGTGAAGCCAAGCCTCATTCATCAGTTATATTCATATTAATATAAACAGAACCAACATTGATCAATGAGTTTAACGTCATTTAAACCCAGCCTCATTCATCAATTATATTCATATTAATATAAACAGAACCAACATTGACCACACAGCTGAACCTCAGTGAAACCCAGCCTAATTCATCAATTATATTCATATTAATATAAACAGAACCAACATTGATCATTGAGTTTAACCTCAGTGAAATGCAGCTTCATTCCTCAATTATATTCATATTAATATAAACAGAACCAACATTGATCAATGAGTTTAACCTCATTGAAACCCAGCCTCATTCATCAATTATATTCATATTAATATAAACAGAACCAACATTGATCACAAAGCTGAACCTCAGTGAAACCCAGCCTCATTCATCAATTATATTCATATTAATATAAACAGAACCAACATTGAACACAAAGCTGAACATCAGTGAAACTCAGCCTCATTCATCAATTATATTCGTATTAATATAAAAAGAACCAACATTGATCACAAAGCTGAACATCAGTGAAACTCAGCCTCATTCATCAATTATATTCATATTAATATAAACAGAACCAACATTGAACACAAAGCTGAACACCAGTGAAACCCAGCCTCATTCATCAATTATATTCATATTAATATAAACAGAACCAACATTGAACACAAAGCTGAACACCAGTGAAACCCAGCCTCATTCATCAATTATATTCATATAAATATAAACAGAACCAACGTTGACCACAAAGCTGAATCTCAGTGAAACCCTGCCTTATTCATCAATTATATTCATATTAATATAAACAGAACCAACATTGAACACAAAGCTGAACACCAGTGAAACCCAGCCTCATTCATCAATTATATTCATATAAATATAAACAGAACCAACGTTGACCACAAAGCTGAACCTCAGTGATACCCAGCCTCATTAATCAATTACATTCATATTAATATAAAAAGAACCAACATAGATCAATGAGTTTAACTTCTTTGAAACACAGCCTCATTCATCAATTATATCCAAAAAAATTTAAACAGAACCAACATAGATCAAAAAGCTGAACCTCAGTGAAACCCAGCCTCATTCATGAATTATATTTATATTAATATAAACAGAACCAACATTGATCAATGAGTTTAACCTCAGTGAAACGCAGCCTCATTCTTCAATTATATTCATATTAATATAAACAGAACCAACATTGATCAATGAGTTTAGCCTAAGTGAAACCCAGCCTCATTCCTCAATTATATTCATATTAATATAAACAGAACCAACATTGATCACAAAGCTGAACCTCAGTGAAACCCAGCCCCATTCATCAGTTATATTCATATTAATATAAACAGAACCAACATTGATCAATGAGTTTAACCTCATTGAAACCCAGCCTCATTCATCAATTATATTGATATTAATATAAACAGAACCAACATTGACCACACAGCTTAACCTCATTGAAACCCAGCCTCATTCATCAATTATATTCATATTAATATAAACAGAACCAACATTGATCACAAAGCTGAACCTCAGTGAAACCCAGCCTCATTCATCAGTTATATTCATATTAATATAAACAGAACCAACATTGATCACAAAGCTCAACCTCAGTGAAACCCAGCCTCATTCATCAGTTATATTCATATTAATATAAACAGAACCAACATTGATCACAAAGCTGAACCTCAGTGAAACCCAGCCTCATTCATCAATTATATTCATATTAATATAAACAGAACCAACATTGATCACAAAGCTGAACCTCAGTGAAACCCAGCCTCATTCATCAGTTATATTCATATTAATATAAACAGAACCAACATTGATCACAAAGCTGAACCTCAGTGAAACCCAGCCTCATTCATCAATTATATTCATATTAATATAAACAGAACCAACGTTGACCGAACAGCTGAACCTCAGTGAAACCCAGCCTCATTCATCAATTATATTCATATTAATATAAACAGAACCAACATTGATCACAAAGCTGAACCTCAGTGAAACCCAGCCTCATTCATCAATTATATTCATATTAATATAAACAGAACCAACATTGAACACAAAGCTGAACATCAGTGAAACTCAGCCTCATTCATCAATTATATTCATATTAATATAAACAGAACCAACATTGATCAATGAGTTTAACCTCATTTAAACCCAGCCTCATTCATCAATTATATTCATATTAATATAAACAGAACCAACATTGACCACACAGCTCAACCTCAGTGAAACCCAGCCTAATTCATCAATTATATTCATATTAATATAAACAGAACCAACATTGATCACAAAGCTGAACCTCAGTGAAACCCAGCCTCATTCATCAATTATATTCATATTAATATAAACAGAACCAACATTGAACACAAAGCTGAACATCAGTGAAACTCAGCCTCATTCATCAATTATATTCATATTAATATAAAAAGAACCAACATTGATCACAAAGCTGAACCTCAGTGAAACCCAGCCTCATTCATCAATTATATTCATATTAATATAAACAGAACCAACATTGATCAATGAGTTTAACCTCAGTGAAACGCAGCCTAATTCCTCAATTATATTCATATTAATATATACAGAACCAACATTGATCAATGAGTTTAACCTCAGTGAAACCCAACCTCATTCCTCAATTATATTCATATCAATATAAACAGAACCAACATTGATCACAAAGCTGAACCTCAGTGAAACCCAGCCTCATTCATCAGTTATATTCATATTAATATAAAGAGAACCAACATTGATCACAAAGCTGAACCTCAGTGAAACCCAGCCTCATTCATCAATTATATTCATATTAATATAAACAGAACCAACACTGAACACAAAGCTGAACACCAGTGAAACCCAGCCTCATTCATCAATTATATTCATATAAATATAAACAGAACCAACTTTGACCACAAAGCTGAATCTCAGTGAAACCCTGCCTTATTCATCAATTATATTCATATTAATATAAACAGAACCAACATTGAACACAAAGCTGAACCTCAGTGAAACCCAGCCTCATTCATCAATTATATTCATATTAATGTAAAAAGAACCAACATTGATCAATGAGTTTAACTTCTTTGAAACACAGCCTCATTCATCAATTATATCCATATAAATGTAAACAGAACCAACATAGATCAAAAAGCTGAACCTCAGTGAAACCCAGCCTCATTCATGAATTATATTTAAATTAATATAAACAGAACCAACATTGATCAATGAGTTTAACCTCAGTGAAACGCAGCCTCATTCCTCAATTATATTCATATTAATATAAACAGAACCAACATTGATCAATGAGTTTAGTCTCAGTGAAACCCAGCCTCATTCCTCAATTATATTCATATTAATATAAACAGAACCAACATTGATCACAAAGCTGAACCTCAGTGAAACCCAGCCCCATTCATCAGTTATATTCATATTAATATAAACAGAACCAACATTGATCAATGAGTTTAACCTCATTGAAACCCAGCCTCATTCATCCATTATATTCATATTAATATAAACAGAACCAACATTGACCACACAGCTTAACCTCATTGAAACCCAGCCTCATTCATCAATTATATTCATATTAATATAAACAGAACCAACATTGATCACAAAGCTGAACCTCAGTGAAACCCAGCCTCATTCATCAATTATATTCATATTAATATAAACAGAACCAACATTGATCACAAAGCTGAACCTCAGTGAAACCCAGCCTCATTCATCAGTTATATTCATATTAATATAAACAGAACCAACATTGATCACAAAGCTGAACCTCAGTGAAACCCAGCCTCATTCATCAATTATATTCATATTAATATAAACAGAACCAACGTTGACCGAACAACTGAACCTCAGTGAAACCCAGCCTCATTCATCAATTATATTCATATTAATATAAACAGAACCAACATTGATCACAAAGCTGAACCTCAGTGAAACCCAGCCTCATTCATCAATTATATTCATATTAATATAAACAGAACCAACATTGAACACAAAGCTGAACATCAGTGAAACTCAGCCTCATTCATCAATTATATTCATATTAATATAAACAGAACCAACATTGATCACAAAGCTGAACCTCAGTGAAACCCAGCCTCATTCATCAATTATATTCATATTAATATAAACAGAACCAACATTGACCACACAGCTGAACCTCAGTGAAACCCAGCCTCATTCCTCAATTATATTTATATTAATATAAACAGAACCAACATTTATCACAAAGCTGAACCTCAGTGAAGCCAAGCCTCATTCATCAGTTATATTCATATTAATATAAACAGAACCAACATTGATCAATGAGTTTAACCTCATTTAAACCCAGCCTCATTCATCAATGATATTCATATTAATATAAACAGAACCAACATTGACCACACAGCTGAACCTCAGTGAAACCCAGCCTAATTCATCAATTATATTCATATTAATATAAACAGAACCAACATTGATCATTGAGTTTAACCTCAGTGAAACGCAGCTTCATTCCTCAATTATATTCATATTAATATAAACAGAACAAACATTGATCAATGAGTTTAACCTCATTGAAACCCAGCCTCATTCATCAATTATATTCATATTAATATAAACAGAACCAACATTGATCACAAAGCTGAACCTCAGTGAAACCCAGCCTCATTCATCAATTATATTCATATTAATATAAACAGAACCAACATTGAACACAAAGCTGAACATCAGTGAAACTCAGCCTCATTCATCAATTATATTCGTATTAATATAAAAAGAACCAACATTGATCACAAAGCTGAACCTCAGTGAAACCCAGCCTCATTCATCAATTATATTCATATTAATATAAACAGAACCAACATTGATCAATGAGTTTAACCTCAGTGAAACCCAGCCTCATTCCTCAATTATATTCATATCAATATAAACAGAACCAACATTGATCACAAAGCTGAACCTCAGTGAAACCCAGCCTCATTCATCAGTTATATTCATATTAATATAAACAGAACCAACATTGATCACAAAGCTGAACCTCAGTGAAACCCAGCCTCATTCATCAATTATATTCATATTAATATAAACAGAACCAACATTGACCGAACAGCTGAACCTCAGTTAAACCCAGCCTCATTCATCAATTATATTCATATTAATATAAACAGAACCAACATTGACCACAAAGCTGAATCTCAGTGAAACCCAGCCTCATTCATCAATTATATTCATATTAATATGAACAGAACCAACATTGATCACAAAGCTGAGCCTCAGTGAAACCCAGCCTCATTCATCAATTATATTCATATTAACATAAACAGAACCAACATTGATCACAAAGCTGAACCTCAGTGAAACCCAGCCTCATTCATCAATTATATTCATATTAATATAAACAGAACCAACGTTGACCGAACAGCTGAACCTCAGTGAAACCCAGCCTCATTCATCAATTATATTCATATTAATATAAACAGAACCAACATTGATCACAAAGCTGAACCTCAGTGAAACCCAGCCTCATTCATCAATTATATTCATATTAATATAAACAGAACCAACATTGAACACAAAGCTGAACATCAGTGAAACTCAGCCTCATTCATCAATTATATTCATATTAATATAAACAGAACCAACATTGAACACAAAGCTGAACACCAGTGAAACCCAGCCTCATTCATGAATTATATTCATATAAATATAAACAGAACCAACTTTGACCACAAAGCTGAATCTCAGTGAAACCCTGCCTTATTCATCAATTATATTCATATTAATATAAACAGAACCAACATTGAACACAAAGCTGAACCTCAGTGAAACCCAGCCTCATTCATCAGTTATATTCATATTAATATAAACAGAACCAACATTGATCAATGAGTTTAACCTCATTTAAACCCAGCCTCATTCATCAATTATATTCATATTAATATAAACAGAACCAACATTGACCACACAGCTGAACCTCAGTGAAACCCAGCCTAATTCATCAATTATATTCATATTAATATAAACAGAACCAACATTGAACACAAAGCTGAACATCAGTGAAACTCAGCCTCATTCATCAATTATATTCGTATTAATATAAAAAGAACCAACATTGATCACAAAGCTGAACCTCAGTGAAACCCAGCCTCATTCATCAATTATATTCATATTAATATAAACAGAACCAACATTGATCAATGAGTTTAACCTCAGTGAAACCCAGCCTCATTCCTCAATTATATTCATATCAATATAAACAGAACCAACATTGATCACAAAGCTGAACCTCAGTGAAACCCAGCCTAATTCATCAGTTATATTCATATTAATATATACAGAACCAACATTGATCACAAAGCTGAACCTCAGTGAAACCCAGCCTCATTCATCAATTATATTCATATTAATATAAACAGAACCAACATTGACCGAACAGCTGAACCTCAGTGAAACCCAGCCTCATTCATCAATTATATTCATATTAATATAAACAGAACCAACATTGACCACAAAGCTGAATCTCAGTGAAACCCAGCCTCATTCATCAATTATATTCATATTAATATGAACAGAACCAACATTGATCACAAAGCTGAGCCTCAGTGAAACCCAGCCTCATTCATCAATTATATTCATATTAACATAAACAGAACCAACATTGATCACAAAGCTGAACCTCAGTGAAACCCAGCCTCATTCATCAATTATATTCATATTAATATAAACAGAACCAACGTTGACCGAACAGCTGAACCTCAGTGAAACCCAGCCTCATTCATCAATTATATTCATATTAATATAAACAGAACCAACACTGAACACAAAGCTGAACCTCAGTGAAACCCAGCCTCATTCATCAATTACATTCATATTAATATAAAAAGAACCAACATTGATCAATGAGTTTAACTTCTTTGAAACACAGCCTCATTCATCAATTATATCCATATAAATATAAACAGAACCAACATAGATCAAAAAGCTGAACCTCAGTGAAACCCAGCCTCATTCATGAATTATATTTATATTAATATAAACAGAACCAACATTGATCAATGAGTTTAACCTCAGTGAAACGCAGCCTCATTCCTCAATTATATTCATATTAATATAAACAGAACCAACATTGATCAATGAGTTTAGCCTCAGTGAAACCCAGCCTCATTCCTCAATTATATTCATATTAATATAAACAGAACCAATATTGATCACAAAGCTGAACCTCAGTGAAACCCAGCCCCATTCATCAGTTATATTCATATTAATATAAACAGAACCAACATTGATCAATGAGTTTAACCTCATTGAAACCCAGCCTCATTCATCAATTATATTCATATTAATATAAACAGAACCAACATTGACCACACAGCTTAACCTCATTGAAACCCAGCCTCATTCATCAATTATATTCATATTAATATAAACAGAACCAACATTGATCACAAAGCTGAACCTCAGTGAAACCCAGCCTCATTCATCAGTTATATTCATATTAATATAAACAGAACCAACATTGATCACAAAGCTGAACCTCAGTGAAACCCAGCCTCATTCATCAATTATATTCATATTAATATAAACAGAACCAACGTTGACCGAACAGCTGAACCTCAGTGAAACCCAGCCTCATTCATCAATTATATTCATATTAATATAAACAGAATCAACATTGATCACAAAGCTGAACCTCAGTGAAACCCAGCCTCATTCATCAGTTATATTCATATTAATATAAACAGAACCAACATTGATCACAAAGCTGAACCTCAGTGAAACCCAGCCTCATTCATCAATTATATTCATATTAATATAAACAGAACCAACATTGATCAATGAGTTTAGCCTCAGTGAAACCCAGCCTCATTCCTCAATTATATTCATATTAATATAAACAGAACCAACATTGATCACAAAGCTGAACCTCAGTGAAACCCAGCCCCATTCATCAGTTATATTCATATTAATATAAACAGAACCAACATTGATCAATGAGTTTAACCTCATTGAAACCCAGCCTCATTCATCAATTATATTCATATTAATATAAACAGAACCAACATTGACCACACAGCTTAACCTCATTGAAACCCAGCCTCATTCATCAATTATATTCATATTAATATAAACAGAACCAACATTGATCAATGAGTTTAACCTCATTGAAACCCAGCCTCATTCATCAATTATATTCATATTAATATAAACAGAACCAACATTGACCACACAGCTTAACCTCATTGAAACCCAGCCTCATTCATCAATTATATTCATATTAATATAAACAGAACCAACATTGATCACAAAGCTGAACACCAGTGAAACCCAGCCTCATTCATGAATTATATTCATATAAATATAAACAGAACCAACTTTGACCACAAAGCTGAATCTCAGTGAAACCCTGCCTTATTCATCAATTATATTCATATTAATATAAACAGAACCAACATTGAACACAAAGCTGAACCTCAGTGAAACCCAGCCTCATTCATCAGTTATATTCATATTAATATAAACAGAACCAACATTGATCAATGAGTTTAACCTCATTTAAACCCAGCCTCATTCATCAATTATATTCATATTAATATAAACAGAACCAACATTGACCACACAGCTGAACCTCAGTGAAACCCAGCCTAATTCATCAATTATATTCATATTAATATAAACAGAACCAACATTGAACACAAAGCTGAACATCAGTGAAACTCAGCCTCATTCATCAATTATATTCGTATTAATATAAAAAGAACCAACATTGATCACAAAGCTGAACCTCAGTGAAACCCAGCCTCATTCATCAATTATATTCATATTAATATAAACAGAACCAACATTGATCAATGAGTTTAACCTCAGTGAAACCCAGCCTCATTCCTCAATTATATTCATATCAATATAAACAGAACCAACATTGATCACAAAGCTGAACCTCAGTGAAACCCAGCCTAATTCATCAGTTATATTCATATTAATATATACAGAACCAACATTGATCACAAAGCTGAACCTCAGTGAAACCCAGCCTCATTCATCAATTATATTCATATTAATATAAACAGAACCAACATTGACCGAACAGCTGAACCTCAGTGAAACCCAGCCTCATTCATCAATTATATTCATATTAATATAAACAGAACCAACATTGACCACAAAGCTGAATCTCAGTGAAACCCAGCCTCATTCATCAATTATATTCATATTAATATGAACAGAACCAACATTGATCACAAAGTTGAGCCTCAGTGAAACCCAGCCTCATTCATCAATTATATTCATATTAACATAAACAGAACCAACATTGATCACAAAGCTGAACCTCAGTGAAACCCAGCCTCATTCATCAATTATATTCATATTAATATAAACAGAACCAACGTTGACCGAACAGCTGAACCTCAGTGAAACCCAGCCTCATTCATCAATTATATTCATATTAATATAAACAGAACCAACATTGATCACAAAGCTGAACCTCAGTGAAACCCAGCCTCATTCATCAATTATATTCATATTAATATAAACAGAACCAACATTGAACACAAAGCTGAACATCAGTGAAACTCAGCCTCATTCATGAATTATATTCATATTAATATAAACAGAACCAACATTGAACACAAAGCTGAACACCAGTGAAACCCAGCCTCATTCATCAATTATATTCATATAAATATAAACAGAACCAACTTTGACCACAAAGCTGAATCTCAGTGAAACCCTGCCTTATTCATCAATTATATTCATATTAATATAAACAGAACCAACATTGAACACAAAGCTGAACCTCAGTGAAACCCAGCCTCATTCATCAATTACATTCATATTAATATAAAAAGAACCAACATTGATCAATGAGTTTAACTTCTTTGAAACACAGCCTCATTCATCAATTATATCCATATAAATATAAACAGAACCAACATAGATCAAAAAGCTGAACCTCAGTGAAACCCAGCCTCATTCATGAATTATATTTATATTAATATAAACAGAACCAACATTTATCAATGAGTTTAACCTCAGTGAAACGCAGCCTCATTCCTCAATTATATTCATATTAATATAAACAGAACCAACATTGATCAATGAGTTTAGCCTCAGTGAAAAACAGCCTCATTCCTCAATTATATTCATATTAATATAAACAGAACCAATATTGATCACAAAGCTGAACCTCAGTGAAACCCAGCCCCATTCATCAGTTATATTCATATTAATATAAACAGAACCAACATTGATCAATGAGTTTAACCTCATTGAAACCCAGCCTCATTCATCAATTATATTCATATTAATATAAACAGAACCAACATTGACCACACAGCTTAACCTCATTGAAACCCAGCCTCATTCATCAATTATATTCATATTAATATAAACAGAACCAACATTGATCACAAAGCTGAACCTCAGTGAAACCCAGCCTCATTCATCAGTTATATTCATATTAATATAAACAGAACCAACATTGATCACAAAGCTGAACCTCAGTGAAACCCAGCCTCATTCATCAATTATATTCATATTAATATAAACAGAACCAACGTTGACCGAACAGCTGAACCTCAGTGAAACCCAGCCTCATTCATCAATTATATTCATATTAATATAAACAGAATCAACATTGATCACAAAGCTGAACCTCAGTGAAACCCAGCCTCATTCATCAGTTATATTCATATTAATATAAACAGAACCAACATTGATCACAAAGCTGAACCTCAGTGAAACCCAGCCTCATTCATCAATTATATTCATATTAATATAAACAGAACCAACATTGATCAATGAGTTTAGCCTCAGTGAAACCCAGCCTCATTCCTCAATTATATTCATATTAATATAAACAGAACCAACATTGATCACAAAGCTGAACCTCAGTGAAACCCAGCCCCATTCATCAGTTATATTCATATTAATATAAACAGAACCAACATTGATCAATGAGTTTAACCTCATTGAAACCCAGCCTCATTCATCAATTATATTCATATTAATATAAACAGAACCAACATTGACCACACAGCTTAACCTCATTGAAACCCAGCCTCATTCATCAATTATATTCATATTAATATAAACAGAACCAACATTGATCACAAAGCTGAACCTCAGTGAAACCCAGCCTCATTCATCAATTATATTCATATTAATATAAACAGAACCAACATTGAACACAAAGCTGAACATCAGTGAAACTCAGCCTCATTCATCAATTATATTCATATTAATATAAACAGAACCAACATTGATCACAAAGCTGAACCTCAGTGAAACCCAGCCTCATTCATCAATTATATTCATATTAATATAAACAGAACCAACATTGACCACACAGCTGAACCTCAGTGAAACCCAGCCTCATTCCTCAATTATATTTATATTAATATAAACAGAACCAACATTTATCACAAAGCTGAACCTCAGTGAAGCCAAGCCTCATTCATCAGTTATATTCATATTAATATAAACAGAACCAACATTGATCAACATTGATCAATGAGTTTAACGTCATTTAAACCAGCCTCATTCATTATATTCATATTAATATAAACAGAACCAACATTGACCACACAGCTGAACCTCAGTGAAACCCAGCCTAATTCATCAATTATATTCATATTAATATAAACAGAACCAACATTGATCATTGAGTTTAACCTCAGTGAAACGCAGCTTCATTCCTCAATTATATTCATATTAATATAAACAGAACCAACATTGATCAATGAGTTTAACCTCAGTGAAACCCAGCCTCATTCCTCAATTATATTCATATCAATATAAACAGAACCAACATTGATCACAAAGCTGAACCTCAGTGAAACCCAGCCTCATTCATCAGTTATATTCATATTAATATAAACAGAACCAACATTGATCACAAAGCTGAACCTCAGTGAAACCCAGCCTCATTCATCAATTATATTCATATTAATATAAACAGAACCAACATTGACCGAACAGCTGAACCTCAGTTAAACCCAGCCTCATTCATCAATTATATTCATATTAATATAAACAGAACCAACATTGACCACAAAGCTGAATCTCAGTGAAACCCAGCCTCATTCATCAATTATATTCATATTAATATGAACAGAACCAACATTGATCACAAAGCTGAGCCTCAGTGAAACCCAGCCTCATTCATCAATTATATTCATATTAACATAAACAGAACCAACATTGATCACAAAGCTGAACCTCAGTGAAACCAAGCCTCATTCATCAATTATATTCATATTAATATAAACAGAACCAACGTTGACCGAACAGCTGAACCTCAGTGAAACCCAGCCTCATTCATCAATTATATTCATATTAATATAAACAGAACCAACATTGATCACAAAGCTGAACCTCAGTGAAACCCAGCCTCATTCATCAATTATATTCATATTAATATAAACAGAACCAACATTGAACACAAAGCTGAACATCAGTGAAACTCAGCCTCATTCATCAATTATATTCATATTAATATAAACAGAACCAACATTGAACACAAAGCTGAACACCAGTGAAACCCAGCCTCATTCATGAATTATATTCATATAAATATAAACAGAACCAACTTTGACCACAAAGCTGAATCTCAGTGAAACCCTGCCTTATTCATCAATTATATTCATATTAATATAAACAGAACCAACATTGAACACAAAGCTGAACCTCAGTGAAACCCAGCCTCATTCATCAGTTATATTCATATTAATATAAACAGAACCAACATTGATCAATGAGTTTAACCTCATTTAAACCCAGCCTCATTCATCAATTATATTCATATTAATATAAACAGAACCAACATTGACCACACAGCTGAACCTCAGTGAAACCCAGCCTAATTCATCAATTATATTCATATTAATATAAACAGAACCAACATTGAACACAAAGCTGAACATCAGTGAAACTCAGCCTCATTCATCAATTATATTCGTATTAATATAAAAAGAACCAACATTGATCACAAAGCTGAACCTCAGTGAAACCCAGCCTCATTCATCAATTATATTCATATTAATATAAACAGAACCAACATTGATCAATGAGTTTAACCTCAGTGAAACCCAGCCTCATTCCTCAATTATATTCATATCAATATAAACAGAACCAACATTGATCACAAAGCTGAACCTCAGTGAAACCCAGCCTAATTCATCAGTTATATTCATATTAATATATACAGAACCAACATTGATCACAAAGCTGAACCTCAGTGAAACCCAGCCTCATTCATCAATTATATTCATATTAATATAAACAGAACCAACATTGACCGAACAGCTGAACCTCAGTGAAACCCAGCCTCATTCATCAATTATATTCATATTAATATAAACAGAACCAACATTGACCACAAAGCTGAATCTCAGTGAAACCCAGCCTCATTCATCAATTATATTCATATTAATATAAAAAGAACCAACATTGATCACAAAGCTGAGCCTCAGTGAAACCCAGCCTCATTCATCAATTATATTCATATTAACATAAACAGAACCAACATTGATCACAAAGCTGAACCTCAGTGAAACCCAGCCTCATTCATCAATTATATTCATATTAATATAAACAGAACCAACGTTGACCGAACAGCTGAACCTCAGTGAAACCCAGCCTCATTCATCAATTATATTCATATTAATATAAACAGAACCAACATTGAACACAAAGCTGAACCTCAGTGAAACCCAGCCTCATTCATCAATTACATTCATATTAATATAAAAAGAACCAACATTGATCAATGAGTTTAACTTCTTTGAAACACAGCCTCATTCATCAATTATATCCATATAAATATAAACAGAACCAACATAGATCAAAAAGCTGAACCTCAGTGAAACCCAGCCTCATTCATGAATTATATTTATATTAATATAAACAGAACCAACATTGATCAATGAGTTTAACCTCAGTGAAACGCAGCCTCATTCCTCAATTATATTCATATTAATATAAACAGAACCAACATTGATCAATGAGTTTAGCCTCAGTGAAACCCAGCCTCATTCCTCAATTATATTCATATTAATATAAACAGAACCAATATTGATCACAAAGCTGAACCTCAGTGAAACCCAGCCCCATTCATCAGTTATATTCATATTAATATAAACAGAACCAACATTGATCAATGAGTTTAACCTCATTGAAACCCAGCCTCATTCATCAATTATATTCATATTAATATAAACAGAACCAACATTGACCACACAGCTTAACCTCATTGAAACCCAGCCTCATTCATCAATTATATTCATATTAATATAAACAGAACCAACATTGATCACAAAGCTGAACCTCAGTGAAACCCAGCCTCATTCATCAGTTATATTCATATTAATATAAACAGAACCAACATTGATCACAAAGCTGAACCTCAGTGAAACCCAGCCTCATTCATCAATTATATTCATATTAATATAAACAGAACCAACGTTGACCGAACAGCTGAACCTCAGTGAAACCCAGCCTCATTCATCAATTATATTCATATTAATATAAACAGAATCAACATTGATCACAAAGCTGAACCTCAGTGAAACCCAGCCTCATTCATCAGTTATATTCATATTAATATAAACAGAACCAACATTGATCACAAAGCTGAACCTCAGTGAAACCCAGCCTCATTCATCAATTATATTCATATTAATATAAACAGAACCAACATTGATCAATGAGTTTAGCCTCAGTGAAACCCAGCCTCATTCCTCAATTATATTCATATTAATATAAACAGAACCAACATTGATCACAAAGCTGAACCTCAGTGAAACCCAGCCCCATTCATCAGTTATATTCATATTAATATAAACAGAACCAACATTGATCAATGAGTTTAACCTCATTGAAACCCAGCCTCATTCATCAATTATATTCATATTAATATAAACAGAACCAACATTGACCACACAGCTTAACCTCATTGAAACCCAGCCTCATTCATCAATTATATTCATATTAATATAAACAGAACCAACATTGATCAATGAGTTTAACCTCATTGAAACCCAGCCTCATTCATCAATTATATTCATATTAATATAAACAGAACCAACATTGACCACACAGCTTAACCTCATTGAAACCCAGCCTCATTCATCAATTATATTCATATTAATATAAACAGAACCAACATTGATCACAAAGCTGAACACCAGTGAAACCCAGCCTCATTCATGAATTATATTCATATAAATATAAACAGAACCAACTTTGACCACAAAGCTGAATCTCAGTGAAACCCTGCCTTATTCATCAATTATATTCATATTAATATAAACAGAACCAACATTGAACACAAAGCTGAACCTCAGTGAAACCCAGCCTCATTCATCAGTTATATTCATATTAATATAAACAGAACCAACATTGATCAATGAGTTTAACCTCATTTAAACCCAGCCTCATTCATCAATTATATTCATATTAATATAAACAGAACCAACATTGACCACACAGCTGAACCTCAGTGAAACCCAGCCTAATTCATCAATTATATTCATATTAATATAAACAGAACCAACATTGAACACAAAGCTGAACATCAGTGAAACTCAGCCTCATTCATCAATTATATTCGTATTAATATAAAAAGAACCAACATTGATCACAAAGCTGAACCTCAGTGAAACCCAGCCTCATTCATCAATTATATTCATATTAATATAAACAGAACCAACATTGATCAATGAGTTTAACCTCAGTGAAACCCAGCCTCATTCCTCAATTATATTCATATCAATATAAACAGAACCAACATTGATCACAAAGCTGAACCTCAGTGAAACCCAGCCTAATTCATCAGTTATATTCATATTAATATATACAGAACCAACATTGATCACAAAGCTGAACCTCAGTGAAACCCAGCCTCATTCATCAATTATATTCATATTAATATAAACAGAACCAACATTGACCGAACAGCTGAACCTCAGTGAAACCCAGCCTCATTCATCAATTATATTCATATTAATATAAACAGAACCAACATTGACCACAAAGCTGAATCTCAGTGAAACCCAGCCTCATTCATCAATTATATTCATATTAATATGAACAGAACCAACATTGATCACAAAGTTGAGCCTCAGTGAAACCCAGCCTCATTCATCAATTATATTCATATTAACATAAACAGAACCAACATTGATCACAAAGCTGAACCTCAGTGAAACCCAGCCTCATTCATCAATTATATTCATATTAATATAAACAGAACCAACGTTGACCGAACAGCTGAACCTCAGTGAAACCCAGCCTCATTCATCAATTATATTCATATTAATATAAACAGAACCAACATTGATCACAAAGCTGAACCTCAGTGAAACCCAGCCTCATTCATCAATTATATTCATATTAATATAAACAGAACCAACATTGAACACAAAGCTGAACATCAGTGAAACTCAGCCTCATTCATGAATTATATTCATATTAATATAAACAGAACCAACATTGAACACAAAGCTGAACACCAGTGAAACCCAGCCTCATTCATCAATTATATTCATATAAATATAAACAGAACCAACTTTGACCACAAAGCTGAATCTCAGTGAAACCCTGCCTTATTCATCAATTATATTCATATTAATATAAACAGAACCAACATTGAACACAAAGCTGAACCTCAGTGAAACCCAGCCTCATTCATCAATTACATTCATATTAATATAAAAAGAACCAACATTGATCAATGAGTTTAACTTCTTTGAAACACAGCCTCATTCATCAATTATATCCATATAAATATAAACAGAACCAACATAGATCAAAAAGCTGAACCTCAGTGAAACCCAGCCTCATTCATGAATTATATTTATATTAATATAAACAGAACCAACATTTATCAATGAGTTTAACCTCAGTGAAACGCAGCCTCATTCCTCAATTATATTCATATTAATATAAACAGAACCAACATTGATCAATGAGTTTAGCCTCAGTGAAAAACAGCCTCATTCCTCAATTATATTCATATTAATATAAACAGAACCAATATTGATCACAAAGCTGAACCTCAGTGAAACCCAGCCCCATTCATCAGTTATATTCATATTAATATAAACAGAACCAACATTGATCAATGAGTTTAACCTCATTGAAACCCAGCCTCATTCATCAATTATATTCATATTAATATAAACAGAACCAACATTGACCACACAGCTTAACCTCATTGAAACCCAGCCTCATTCATCAATTATATTCATATTAATATAAACAGAACCAACATTGATCACAAAGCTGAACCTCAGTGAAACCCAGCCTCATTCATCAGTTATATTCATATTAATATAAACAGAACCAACATTGATCACAAAGCTGAACCTCAGTGAAACCCAGCCTCATTCATCAATTATATTCATATTAATATAAACAGAACCAACGTTGACCGAACAGCTGAACCTCAGTGAAACCCAGCCTCATTCATCAATTATATTCATATTAATATAAACAGAATCAACATTGATCACAAAGCTGAACCTCAGTGAAACCCAGCCTCATTCATCAGTTATATTCATATTAATATAAACAGAACCAACATTGATCACAAAGCTGAACCTCAGTGAAACCCAGCCTCATTCATCAATTATATTCATATTAATATAAACAGAACCAACATTGATCAATGAGTTTAGCCTCAGTGAAACCCAGCCTCATTCCTCAATTATATTCATATTAATATAAACAGAACCAACATTGATCACAAAGCTGAACCTCAGTGAAACCCAGCCCCATTCATCAGTTATATTCATATTAATATAAACAGAACCAACATTGATCAATGAGTTTAACCTCATTGAAACCCAGCCTCATTCATCAATTATATTCATATTAATATAAACAGAACCAACATTGACCACACAGCTTAACCTCATTGAAACCCAGCCTCATTCATCAATTATATTCATATTAATATAAACAGAACCAACATTGATCACAAAGCTGAACCTCAGTGAAACCCAGCCTCATTCATCAATTATATTCATATTAATATAAACAGAACCAACATTGAACACAAAGCTGAACATCAGTGAAACTCAGCCTCATTCATCAATTATATTCATATTAATATAAACAGAACCAACATTGATCACAAAGCTGAACCTCAGTGAAACCCAGCCTCATTCATCAATTATATTCATATTAATATAAACAGAACCAACATTGACCACACAGCTGAACCTCAGTGAAACCCAGCCTCATTCCTCAATTATATTTATATTAATATAAACAGAACCAACATTGATCAACATTGATCAATGAGTTTAACGTCATTTAAACCCAGCCTCATTCATTATATTCATATTAATATAAACAGAACCAACATTGACCACACAGCTGAACCTCAGTGAAACCCAGCCTAATTCATCAATTATATTCATATTAATATAAACAGAACCAACATTGATCATTGAGTTTAACCTCAGTGAAACGCAGCTTCATTCCTCAATTATATTCATATTAATATAAACAGAACCAACATTGATCAATGAGTTTAACCTCATTGAAACCCAGCCTCATTCATCAATTATATTCATATTAATATAAACAGAGCCAACATTGATCACAAAGCTGAACCTCAGTGAAACCCAGCCTCATTCATCAATTATATTCATATTAATATAAACAGAACCAACATTGAACACAAAGCTGAACATCAGTGAAACTCAGCCTCATTCATCAATTATATTCATATTAATATAAAAAGAACCAACATTGATCACAAAGCTGAACCTCAGTGAAACCCAGCCTCATTCATCAATTATATTCATATTAATATAAACAGAACCAACATTGATCAATGAGTTTAACCTCAGTGAAACGCAGCCTAATTCCTCAATTATATTCATATTAATATATACAGAACCAACATTGATCAATGAGTTTAACCTCAGTGAAACCCAACCTCATTCCTCAATTATATTCATATCAATATAAACAGAACCAACATTGATCACAAAGCTGAACCTCAGTGAAACCCAGCCTCATTCATCAATTATATTCATATTAATATAAACAGAACCAACATTGATCAATGAGTTTAACCTCAGTGAAACCCAGCCTCATTCCTCAATTATATTCATATCAATATAAACAGAACCAACATCGATCACAAAGCTGAACCTCAGTGAAACCCAGCCTAATTCATCAGTTATATTCATATTAATATATACAGAACCAACATTGATCACAAAGCTGAACCTCAGTGAAACCCAGCCTCATTCATCAATTATATTCATATTAATATAAACAGAACCAACATTGACCGAACAGCTGAACCTCAGTGAAACCCAGCCTCATTCATCAATTATATTCATATTAATATAAACAGAACCAACATTGACCACAAAGCTGAATCTCAGTGAAACCCAGCCTCATTCATCAATTATATTCATATTAATATGAACAGAACCAACATTGATCACAAAGCTGAGCCTCAGTGAAACCCAGCCTCATTCATCAATTATATTCATATTAACATAAACAGAACCAACATTGATCACAAAGCTAAACCTCAGTGAAACCCAGCCTCATTCATCAATTATATTCATATTAATATAAACAGAACCAACGTTGACCGAACAGCTGAACCTCAGTGAAACCCAGCCTCATTCATCAATTATATTCATATTAATATAAACAGAACCAACATTGATCACAAAGCTGAACCTCAGTGAAACCCAGCCTCATTCATCAATTATATTCATATTAATATAAACAGAACCAACATTGAACACAAAGCTGAACATCAGTGAAACTCAGCCTCATTCATGAATTATATTCATATTAATATAAACAGAACCAACATTGAACACAAAGCTGAACACCAGTGAAACCCAGCCTCATTCATCAATTATATTCATATAAATATAAACAGAACCAACTTTGACCACAAAGCTGAATCTCAGTGAAACCCTGCCTTATTCATCAATTATATTCATATTAATATAAACAGAACCAACATTGAACACAAAGCTGAACCTCAGTGAAACCCAGCCTCATTCATCAATTACATTCATATTAATATAAAAAGAACCAACATTGATCAATGAGTTTAACTTCTTTGAAACACAGCCTCATTCATCAATTATATCCATATAAATATAAACAGAACCAACATAGATCAAAAAGCTGAACCTCAGTGAAACCCAGCCTCATTCATGAATTATATTTATATTAATATAAACAGAACCAACATTGATCAATGAGTTTAACCTCAGTGAAACGCAGCCTCATTCCTCAATTATATTCATATTAATATAAACAGAACCAACATTGATCACAAAGCTGAACCTCAGTGAAACCCAGCCTCATTCCTCAATTATATTCATATTAATATAAACAGAACCAACATTGACCACACAGCTGAACCTCAGTGAAACCCAGCCTCATTCCTCAATTATATTTATATTAATATAAACAGAACCAACATTTATCACAAAGCTGAACCTCAGTGAAGCCAAGCCTCATTCATCAGTTATATTCATATTAATATAAACAGAACCAACATTGATCAACATTGATCAATGAGTTTAACGTCATTTAAACCCAGCCTCATTCATTATATTCATATTAATATAAACAGAACCAACATTGACCACACAGCTGAACCTCAGTGAAACCCAGCCTAATTCATCAATTATATTCATATTAATATAAACAGAACCAACATTGATCAACATTGATCAATGAGTTTAACGTCATTTAAACCCAGCCTCATTCATTATATTCATATTAATATAAACAGAACCAACATTGACCACACAGCTTAACCTCATTGAAACCCAGCCTCATTCATCAATTATATTCATATTAATATAAACAGAACCAACATTGATCACAAAGCTGAACCTCAGTGAAACCCAGCCTCATTCATCAGTTATATTCATATTAATATAAACAGAACCAACATTGATCACAAAGCTGAACCTCAGTGAAACCCAGCCTCATTCATCAATTATATTCATATTAATATAAACAGAACCAACGTTGACCGAACAGCTGAACCTCAGTGAAACCCAGCCTCATTCATCAATTATATTCATATTAATATAAACACAACCAACATTGATCACAAAGCTGAACCTCAGTGAAACCCAGCCTCATTCATCAGTTATATTCATATTAATATAAACAGAACCAACATTGATCACAAAGCTGAACCTCAGTGAAACCCAGCCTCATTCATCAATTATATTCATATTAATATAAACAGAACCAACATTGATCAATGAGTTTAGCCTCAGTGAAACCCAGCCTCATTCATCAATTATATTCATATTAATATAAACAGAACCAACATTGATCACAAAGCTGAACCTCAGTGAAACCCAGCCCCATTCATCAGTTATATTCATATTAATATAAACAGAACCAACATTGATCAATGAGTTTAACCTCATTGAAACCCAGCCTCATTCATCAATTATATTCATATTAATATAAACAGAACCCACATTGACCACACAGCTTAACCTCATTGAAACCCAGCCTCATTCATCAATTATATTCATATTAATATAAACAGAACCAACATTGATCACAAAGCTGAACCTCAGTGAAACCCAGCCTCATTCATCAATTATATTCATATTAATATAAACAGAACCAACATTGAACACAAAGCTGAACATCAGTGAAACTCAGCCTCATTCATCAATTATATTCATATTAATATAAACAGAACCAACATTGATCACACAGCTGAACCTCAGTGAAACCCAGCCTCATTCCTCAATTATATTTATATTAATATAAACAGAACCAACATTTATCACAAAGCTGAACCTCAGTGAAGCCAAGCCTCATTCATCAGTTATATTCATATTAATATAAACAGAACCAACATTGATCAACATTGATCAATGAGTTTAACGTCATTTAAACCCAGCCTCATTCATTATATTCATATTAATATAAACAGAAAAAACATTGACCACACAGCTGAACCTCAGTGAAACCCAGCCTAATTCATCAATTATATTCATATTAATATAAACAGAACCAACATTGATCATTGAGTTTAACCTCAGTGAAACGCAGCTTCATTCCTCAATTATATTCATATTAATATAAACAGAACCAACATTGATCAATGAGTTTAACCTCATTGAAACCCAGCCTCATTCATCAATTATATTCATATTAATATAAACAGAGCCAACATTGATCACAAAGCTGAACCTCAGTGAAACCCAGCCTCATTCATCAATTATATTCATATTAATATAAACAGAACCAACATTGAACACAAAGCTGAACATCAGTGAAACTCAGCCTCATTCATCAATTATATTCATATTAATATAAAAAGAACCAACATTGATCACAAAGCTGAACCTCTGTGAAACCCAGCCTCATTCATCAATTATATTCATATTAATATAAACAGAACCAACATTGATCAATGAGTTTAACCTCAGTGAAACGCAGCCTAATTCCTCAATTATATTCATATTAATATATACAGAACCAACATTGATCAATGAGTTTAACCTCAGTGAAACCCAACCTCATTCCTCAATTATATTCATATCAATATAAACAGAACCAACATTGATCACAAAGCTGAACCTCAGTGAAACCCAGCCTCATTCATCAGTTATATTCATATTAATATAAACAGAACCAACATTGATCACAAAGCTGAACCTCAGTGAAACCCAGCCTCATTCATCAATTATATTCATATTAATATAAACAGAACCAACATTGACCGAACAGCTGAACCTCAGTGAAACCCAGCCTCATTCATCAATTATATTCATATTAATATAAACAGAACCAACATTGACCACACAGCCGAACCTCAGTGAAACCCAGCCTCATTCATCAATTATATTCATATTAATATAAACAGAACCAACATTGATCACAAAGCTGAATCTCAGTGAAACCCTGCCTTATTCATCAATTATATTCATATTAATATAAACAGAACCAACATTGAACACAAAGCTGAACCATACATGATCAAAACAGGGAGCGAAGGTGTTTGGCTGTGACAAGGTGTGAATGTCCACCCAAAATTAATGAAAAGCGGGCAACAAGTAGGTTTGAATGCCCAACCATACATCATCAAAAGCAGGAGTGGATGTGTTCGGCTACAAGGTTTGAATGTCCGAGCATAGTTTGTAAAAAGCGGGTAAGAAAAGGTTCGAATGCCCAAACATACACCATCAAAAGAGGGAGCGGAGGTGTTCCGCTGTAAGAAGGTGTGAATGTCCGACCATAGTTGGTAAAAAATGGGTAAGAAAAGGTTAAAATACCCGACTGTACACAATCAATAGCGGGAGCGGATGTGTTTGGCTACAAGAATGTGTGACAGTCCGACCATGGTTTGTAAAAAACGGGTAAGAAAAGGTGCGAATGCCCGACAATGTATGATCAAAAGAGGGAGCGGAGGTTTTCGGCTACAAGAAGGTTTGAATGTCCGACCATAGTTTGTAAAAAGCGGGTAAGAAAAGGTTCAAATGCCTGACTATACACCATCAAAAGCGGGAGCGGAGGTGTTCCGCTGTAAGACGGTGTGAATGTCCGACCATAGTTGGTAAAAAGCGGGTAAGAAAAGGTTAAAATACCTGACTGTACACAATCAATAGCGGGAGCGGAGTTGTTCGGCTACAAGAAGGTGTGAAAGTTCAACCATGGTTTGTAAAAAGCTGCTAAGAAAAGGTTCGAATGCCCGAATATATACCATCAAAAGCGGAAGCGGAGGTGTTCGGCTGCAAGAAGGTGTGAACATCCGACCAAAGTTTGCAAAAAGCAGTTAAGAAAAGGTTCGAATGCCCGAATATATACCATCAAAAGCGGGAGCAGAGCTGTTCGACTGCAAGTAGGTGTGAATGTCCAGCCATAATTACTCACAAACGGGTAAGAAAATGTAGTATTGCCAGACCATACATGATCAAAACAGGGAGCTGAGGTGGTTCAGCTGCAAGGTGTGAATGTCTGACTATAGTTTGTAAAAAGCAGGTAAGACAAGGTGCGAATGCCCGACAATGTATGATCAAAAGAGGGAGTGGAGGTCTTCGGCTGCAAGGTCTGTATGTCCAACCATAATTTCTAAAAACCGGGTAAGAAAAGGCTCGAAAGCCCGACTATACACAATCAAAAGCGGGAGCGGGAGGTTTTCAGCTGCAAATCCTTCACTCAAACCAAGTGAAAACTGCTTTGTCCTTCATATTTATCAATGTGTAGATTGACTTCAACAAAGAACAACATTGTATTTTGCAGTAGAAGAAATAGCATCACTGAAGGATCAGGAATCCGAAAACAAGCTTATTTTCATACGTTCTGCTTGATTTGGGATTTTGCTATAAAATTAATTCCTTTACTCAAACAAAGTGGAAACTGCTTTGTCCTTCATATTTATCAATGTCTATATAAATTTCAACAAAGAACAAGGCTGTATTTTTCATTATAGGAAAGAGCAACACTGGAGGATCAGGAATCCGAGAAAAAGCTTACTTTCATGAGTCCTGCACGATTTCGGATTTTCCTATAAAATGAATTGCTTTGCTCAAACCAAGTTAAAATTGCTTTGTCCTTCATAGTTATCCATGTCTAAAATGTATCAAGCATAAAGTTCCTCATATTACCCTGAATGAGAAAGATGAATGATGACAATGATGAATGAGGCTGGGCTTCACTGAGGTTCAGCTTTGTGATCAATGTTGGTTCTGTTTATATTAATATGAAGATAATTGATGAATGAGGCTGCGTTTCACTGAGGTTAAACTTATTGATCAATGTTGGTTCTTTTTATATTAATATTAATATAATTGATGAATGAGGCTGGGTTTCACTGAGGTTCAGCTTTGTGATCAATGTTGGTTCTTTTTATATTAATATGAATATAATTGATGAATGAGGCTGGGTTTCACTGAGGTTCAGCTTTGTGATCAATGTTGGTTCTGTTTATATTAATATGAATATAATTTAGGAATGAGGCTGCGTTTCACTGAGGTTAAACTCATTGATCAATGTTTGTTCTGTTTACATTAATATAAATATAATTCATGAATGAGGCTATGTTTCACTGAGGTTCAGCTTTGTGATCAATGTTGGTTCTGTTTATATTTATATGAATATAATTGATGAATGAGGCTGTGTTTCAAAGAAGTTAAACTCATTGATCAATGTTGGTTCTTTTTATATTAATATGAATATAATTGATGAATGAGGCTGGGTTTCACTAAGGTTCAGCTTTGTGTTCAATGTTGGTTCTGTTTATATTAATATGAATATAATTGATGAATAAGGCAGGGTTTCACTGAGATTCAGCTTTGTGGTCAATGTTGGTTCTGTTTATATTAATATGAATATAATTGATGAATGAGGCTGGGTTTCACTGAGGTTCGGCTGTGTGGTCAATGTTGGTTCTGTTTTAAATAATATGAATAAAATTGATGAATGAGGCTGGGTTTCACTGAGGTTCAGCTTTGTGATCAATGTTGGTTCTGTTTATATTAATATGAATATTATTGATGAATGAGGCTGGGTTTCAATGAGGTTAAACTCATTGATCAATGTTGGTTCTGTTTATATTAATATGAATATAACTGATGAATGAGGCTGGGCTTCACTGAGGTTCAGCTTTGTGATCAATGTTTGTTCTGTTTATATTAATTTGAATATAATTGAGGAATGAGGCTGGGTTTCACTGAGGTTAAACTCATTGATCAATGTTGGTTCTGTTTATATTAATATGAATATAATTGAAGAATGAGGCTGCGTTTCACTGAGGTTAAACTCATTGATCAATGTTGGTTCTGTTTATATTAATATGAATAAAATTGATGAATGAGGCTGGGTTTCACTGAGGTTCAGCTTTGTGATCAATGTTGGTTCTGTTTATATTAATATGAATAAAATTGATGAATGAGGCTGGATTTTACTGAGGTTCAGCTTTGTAGTCAATGCTTGTTCTGTTTATATTAATATGAATATAATTGATGAATGAGGCTGGGTTTCACTGAGGTTAAACTCATTGATCAATGTTGGTTCTGTATATATTAATATGAATATAGTTGAGGAATGAGGCTGCGTTTCACTGAGATTAAACTCATTGATCAATGTTGGTTCTGTTTATATTAATATGAATATAATTAATGAATGAGGCTGGGTTTCACTGAGGTTCAGCTTTGTGATCAATGTTGGTTCTTTTTATATTAATATGAATATAATTGATGAATGAGGCTGGGTTTCACTGAGATTCAGCTTTGTGGTCAATGTTGGTTCTGTTTATATTGATATGAATATAATTGATGAATGAGGCTGGGTTTCACTGAGGTTCAGCTTTGTGATCAATGTTGGTTCTGTTTATATTAATATGAATATAACTGATGAATGAGGCTGGGTTTCACTGAGGTTCAGCTTTGTGATCAATGTTGGTTCTGTTTATATTGATATGAATATAATTGAGGAATGAGGCTGGGTTTCACTGAGGTTAAACTCATTGATCAATGTTGGTTCCGTATATATTAATATGAATATAATTGATGAATGAGGCTGGGTTTCAATGAGGTTAAACTCATTGATCAATGTTGGTTCTGTTTATATTAATATGAATATAATTGAGGAATGAGGCTGGGTTTCACTGAGGTTAAACTCATTGATCAATGTTGGTTCTGTTTATATTAATATGAATATAATTGAGGAATGAGGCTGCGTTTCACTGAGTTTACACTCATTGATCAATGTTGGTTCTGTTTATATTAATATGAATAAAATTGATAAATGAGGCTGGGTTTCACTGAGGTTCAGCTTAGTGATCAATGTTGGTTCTGTTTATATTTATATGAATAAAATTGATGAATGAGGCTGGACTTTACTGAGGTTCAGCTTTGTAGTCAATGCTTGTTCTGTTTATATTAATATGAATATAATTGATGAATGAGGCTGGGTTTCAATGAGGTTCAGCTCTGTGTTCAAAGTTGGTTCAGTTTATATTAATATGAATATAATTTATGAATGAGGCTGGGTTTCACTGAGGTTCAGTTTTGTGATCAATGTTGGTTCTTTTTATATTAATATTAATATAATTGATGAATGAGGCTGTGTTTCAAAGAAGTTAAACTCATTGATCAATGTTTGTTCTTTTTATATTAATATGAATATAATTGGTGAATGAGGCTGGGTTTCACTGAGGTTCAGCGTTGTGTTCAATGTTGGTTCTGTTTATATTAATATGAATATAATTGATGAATAAAGCAGGGTTTCACTGAGATTCAGCTTTGTGGTCAAAGTTGGTTCCTTTATATTAATATGAATATAATTGATGAATGAGGCTGAGTTTCACTGATGTTCAGCTTTGTGTTCAATGTTGGTTCTGTTTATATTAATATGAATATAATTGATGAATGAGGCTGGGTTTCACTGAGGTTCAGCTTTGTGATCAATGTTGGTTCTGTTTATATTAATATGAATATAATTGATGAATGAGGCTGGGTTTCAATGAGGTTAAACTCATTGATCAATGTTGGTTCTGTTTATATTAATATGAATATAATTAATGAATGAGGCTGGGTTTCACTGAGGTTCAGCTTTGTGATCAATGTTGGTTCTTTTTATATTAATATGAATATAATTGATGAATCAGGCTGGGTTTCACTGAGATTCAGCTTTGTGGTCAATGTTGGTTCTGTTTATATTGATATGAATATAATTGATGAATGAGGCTGGGTTTCACTGAGGTTCAGCTTTGTGATCAATGTTGGTTCTGTTTATATTAATATGAATATAACTGATGAATGAGGCTGGGTTTCACTGAGGTTCAGCTTTGTGATCAATGTTGGTTCTGTTTATATTGATATGAATATAATTGAGGAATGAGGCTGGGTTTCACTGAGGTTAAACTCATTGATCAATGTTGGTTCCGTATATATTAATATGAATATAATTGATGAATGAGGCTGGGTTTCAATGAGGTTAAACTCATTGATCAATGTTGGTTCTGTTTATATTAATATGAATATAATTGAGGAATGAGGCTGGGTTTCACTGAGGTTAAACTCATTGATCAATGTTGGTTCTGTTTATATTAATATGAATATAATTGAGGAATGAGGCTGCGTTTCACTGAGTTTACACTCATTGATCAATGTTGGTTCTGTTTATATTAATATGAATAAAATTGATGGATGAGGCTGGGTTTCACTGAGGTTCAGCTTAGTGATCAATGTTGGTTCTGTTTATATTTATATGAATAAAATTGATGAATGAGGCTGGACTTTACTGAGGTTCAGCTTTGTAGTCAATGCTTGTTCTGTTTATATTAATATGAATATAATTGATGAATGAGGCTGGGTTTCACTGAGGTTCAGCTCTGTGTTCAAAGTTGGTTCAGTTTATATTAATATGAATATAATTTATGAATGAGGCTGGGTTTCACTGAGGTTCAGCTTTGTGATCAATGTTGGTTCCGTTTATATTAATATGAATATAATTGATGAATGAGGCTGGGTTTCACTGAGGTTCAGTTTTGTGATCAATGTTGGTTCTTTTTATATTAATATTAATATAATTGATGAATGAGGCTGTGTTTCAAAGAAGTTAAACTCATTGATCAATGTTTGTTCTTTTTATATTAATATGAATATAATTGGTGAATGAGGCTGGGTTTCACTGAGGTTCAGCTTTGTGTTCAATGTTGGTTCTGTTTATATTAATATGAATATAATTGATGAATGAGGCTGAGTTTCACTGATGTTCAGCTTTGTGTTCAATGTTGGTTCTGTTTATATTAATATGAATATAATTGATGAATGAGGCTGGGTTTCACTGAGGTTCAGCTTTGTGATCAATGTTGGTTCTGTTTATATTAATATGAATATAATTGATGAATGAGGCTGGGTTTCAATGAGGTTAAACTCATTGATCAATGTTGGTTCTGTTTATATTAATATGAATATAATTGAGGAATGAAGCTGCGTTTCACTGAGGTTAAACTCAATGATCAATGTTGGTTCTGTTTATATTAATATGAATATAATTGATGAATTAGGCTGGGTTTCACTGAGGTTCAGCTGTGTGGTCAATGTTGGTTCTGTTTATATTAATATGAATATAATTGATGAATGAGGCTGGGTTTCACTGAGGTTCAGCTCTGTGATCAATGTTGGTTCTGTTTATATTAATATGAATATAACTGATGAATGAGGCTTGGCTTCACTGAGGTTCAGCTTTGTGATAAATGTTGGTTCTGTTTATATTAATATAAATATAATTGAGGAATGAGGATGGGTTTCACTGAGGTTCAGCTGTGTGGTCAATGTTGGTTCTGTTTTAATTAATATGAATATAATTGAGGAATCAGGCTGGGTTTCACTGAGGTTCAGCTTTGAGATCAATGTTGGTTCTGTTTATATTAATATGAATATAATTGATGAATGAGGCTGGGTTTCACTGAGGTTCAGCTTTGTGATCAATGTTGGTTCTGTTTATATTAATATGAATATAATTGATGAATGAGGCTGGGTTTCACTGAGATTCAGCTTTGTGGTCAATGTTGGTTCTGTTTATATTAATATGAATATAATTGATGAATGAGGCTGGGTTTCACTGAGGTTCAGCTGTTCGGTCAACGTTGGTTCTGTTTATATTAATATGAATATAATTGATGAATGAGGCTGGGTTTCACTGAGGTTCAGCTTTGTGATCAATGTTGGTTCTGTTTATATTAATATGAATATAACTGATGAATGAGGCTGGGTTTCACTGAGGTTCAGCTTTGTGATCAATGTTGGTTCTGTTTATATTAATATGAATATAATTGATGAATGAGGCTGGGTTTCACTGAGGTTCAGCTTTTCGATCAATGTTGGTTCTGTTTATATTAATATGAATATAATTGAGGAATGAGGCTGGGTTTCACTGAGGCTAAACTCATTGATCAATGTTGGTTCTGTTTATATTTATATGAATATAATTGATGAATGAGGCTGTGTTTCAAAGAAGTTAAACTCATTGATCAATGTTGGTTCTTTTTATATTAATATGAATATAATTGAGGAATGAGGCTGCGTTTCACTGAAGTTAAACTCATTGATCAATGTTGGTTCTGTTTATATTAATATAAATATAATTCATGAATGAGGCTGGGTTTCACTGAGGTTCAGCTTTTTGATCTATGTTGGTTCTGTTTATATTTATATGAATATAATTGATGAATGAGGCTGTGTTTCAAAGAAGTTAAACTCATTGATCAATGTTGGTTCTTTTTATATTAATATGAATATAATTTATGAATGAGGCTGGGTTTCACTGAGGTTCAGCTTTGTGTTCAATGTTGGTTCTGTTTATATTAATATGAATATAATTGATGAATGAGGCTGGGTTTCACTGGTGTTCAGCTTTGTGTTCAATGTTGGTTCTGTTTATATTAATATTAATATAATTGATGAATGAGGCTGGGTTTCAATGAGGTTAAACTCATTGATCAATGTTGGTTCTGTTTATATTAATATGAATATAATTGAGGAATGAAGCTGCGTTTCACTGAGGTTAAACGCAATGATCAATGTTGGTTCTGTTTATATTAATATGAATATAATTGATGAATTAGGCTGGGTTTCACTGAGGTTCAGCTGTGTGGTCAATGTTGGTTCTGTTTTAATTAATATGAATATAATTGATGAATGAGGCTGGGTTTCACAGAGGTTCAGCTTTGTGATCAATGTTGGTTCTGTTTATATTAATATGAATATAATTGATGAATGAGGCTGGGTTTCAATGAGGTTAAACTCATTGATCAATGTTGGTTCTGTTTATATTAATATGAATATAACTGATGAATGAGGCTTGGCTTCACTGAGGTTCAGCTTTATGATCAATGTTGGTTCTGTTTATATTAATATAAATATAATTGAGGAATGAGGCCCGGTTTCACTGAGGTTCAGCTGTGTGGTCAATGTTGGTTCTGTTTTAATTAATATGAATATAATTGATGAATGAGGCTGGGTTTCACTGAGGTTCAGCATTGTGATCAATGTTGGTTCTGTTTATATTAATATGAATATAATTGATGAATGAGGCTGGGTTTCACTGAGGTTCAGCTTTGTGATCAATGTTGGTTCTGTTTATATTGATATGAATTTAATTGAGGAATGAGGCTGGGTTTCACTGAGGTTAAACTCATTGATCAATGTTGGTTCCGTATATATTAATATGAATATAATTGATGAATGAGGCTGGGTTTCAATGAGGTTAAACTCATTGATCAATGTTGGTTCTGTTTATATTAATATGAATATAATTGAGGAATGAGGCTGGGTTTCACTGAGGTTAAACTCATTGATCAATGTTGGTTCTGTTTATATTAATATGAATATAATTGAGGAATGAGGCTGCGTTTCACTGAGTTTACACTCATTGATCAATGTTGGTTCTGTTTATATTAATATGAATAAAATTGATGGATGAGGCTGGGTTTCACTGAGGTTCAGCTTAGTGATCAATGTTGGTTCTGTTTATATTTATATGAATAAAATTGATGAATGAGGCTGGACTTTACTGAGGTTCAGCTTTGTAGTCAATGCTTGTTCTGTTTATATTAATATGAATATAATTGATGAATGAGGCTGGGTTTCACTGAGGTTCAGCTCTGTGTTCAAAGTTGGTTCAGTTTATATTAATATGAATATAATTTATGAATGAGGCTGGGTTTCACTGAGGTTCAGCTTTGTGATCAATGTTGGTTCCGTTTATATTAATATGAATATAATTGATGAATGAGGCTGGGTTTCACTGAGGTTCAGTTTTGTGATCAATGTTGGTTCTTTTTATATTAATATTAATATAATTGATGAATGAGGCTGTGTTTCAAAGAAGTTAAACTCATTGATCAATGTTTGTTCTTTTTATATTAATATGAATATAATTGGTGAATGAGGCTGGGTTTCACTGAGGTTCAGCTTTGTGTTCAATGTTGGTTCTGTTTATATTAATATGAATATAATTGATGAATAAAGCAGGGTTTCACTGAGATTCAGCTTTGTGGTCAAAGTTGGTTCTGTTTATATTAATATGAATATAATTGATGAATGAGGCTGAGTTTCACTGATGTTCAGCTTTGTGTTCAATGTTGGTTCTGTTTATATTAATATGAATATAATTGATGAATGAGGCTGGGTTTCACTGAGGTTCAGCTTTGTGATCAATGTTGGTTCTGTTTATATTAATATGAATATAATTGATGAATGAGGCTGGGTTTCAATGAGGTTAAACTCATTGATCAATGTTGGTTCTGTTTATATTAATATGAATATAACTGATGAATGAGGCTTGGCTTCACTGAGGTTCAGCTTTGTGATCAATGTTGGTTCTGTTTATATTAATATAAATATAATTGAGGAATGAGGCCCGGTTTCACTGAGGTTCAGCTGTGTGGTCAATGTTGGTTCTGTTTTAATTAATATGAATATAATTGATGAATGAGGCTGGGTTTCACTGAGGTTCAGCATTGTGATCAATGTTGGTTCTGTTTATATTAATATGAATATAATTGATGAATGAGGCTGGGTTTCAATGAGGTTAAACTCATTGATCAATGTTGGTTCTGTTTATATTAATATGAATATAACTGATGAATGAGGCTGGGTTTCACTGAGATTCAGCTTTGTGATCAATGTTGGTTCTGTTTATATTAATATGAATATAATTGAGGAATGAGGCTGGGTTTCACTGAGGTTCAGTTTTGTGATCAATGTTGGTTCTTTTTATATTAATATTAATATAATTGATGAATGAGGCTGTGTTTCAAAGAAGTTAAACTCATTGATCAATGTTGGTTCTTTTTATATTAATATGAATATAATTGGTGAATGAGGCTGGGTTTCACTGAGGTTCAGCTTTGTGTTCAATGTTGGTTCTGTTTATATTAATATGAATATAATTGATGAATAAAGCAGGGTTTCACTGAGATTCAGCTTTGTGGTCAAAGTTGGTTCTGTTTATATTAATATGAATATAATTGATGAATGAGGCTGAGTTTCACTGATGTTCAGCTTTGTGTTCAATGTTGGTTCTGTTTATATTAATATGAATATAATTGATGAATGAGGCTGGGTTTCACTGAGGTTCAGCTTTGTGATCAATGTTGGTTATGTTTATATTAATATGAATATAATTGATGAATGAGGCTGGGTTTCAATGAGGTTAAACTCATTAATCAATGTTGGTTCTGTTTATATTAATATGAATATAATTGAGGAATGAAGCTGCGTTTCACTGAGGTTAAACTCAATGATCAATGTTGGTTCTGTTTATATTAATATGAATATAATTGATGAATTAGGCTGGGTTTCACTGAGGTTCAGCTGTGTGGTCAATGTTGGTTCTGTTTATATTAATATGAATATAATTGATGAATGAGGCTGGGTTTCACTGAGGTTCAGCTTTGTGATCAATGTTGGTTCTGTTTATATTAATATGAATATAATTGATGAATGAGGCTGGGTTTCAATGAGGTTAAACTCATTGATCAATGTTGGTTCTGTTTATATTAATATGAATATAACTGATGAATGAGGCTTGGCTTCACTGAGGTTCAGCTTTGTGATAAATGTTGGTTCTGTTTATATTAATATAAATATAATTGAGGAATGAGGATGGGTTTCACTGAGGTTAAACTCATTGATCAATGTTGGTTCCGTATATATTAATATGAATATAATTGATGAATGAGGCTGGGTTTCACTGAGGTTCAGTTTTGTGATCAATGTTGGTTCTTTTTATATTAATATTAATATAATTGATGAATGAGGCTGTGTTTCAAAGAAGTTAAACTCATTGATCAATGTTTGTTCTTTTTATATTAATATGAATATAATTGGTGAATGAGGCTGGGTTTCACTGAGGTTCAGCTTTGTGTTCAATGTTGGTTCTGTTTATATTAATATGAATATAATTGATGAATAAAGCAGGGTTTCACTGAGATTCAGCTTTGTGGTCAAAGTTGGTTCTGTTTATATTAATATGAATATAATTGATGAATGAGGCTGAGTTTCACTGATGTTCAGCTTTGTGTTCAATGTTGGTTCTGTTTATATTAATATGAATATAATTGATGAATGAGGCTGGGTTTCACTGAAGTTAAACTCATTGATCAATGTTGGTTCTGTTTATATTAATATAAATATAATTCATGAATGAGGCTGGGTTTCACTGAGGTTCAGCTTTTTGATCTATGTTGGTTCTGTTTATATTTATATGAATATAATTGATGAATGAGGCTGTGTTTCAAAGAAGTTAAACTCATTGATCAATGTTGGTTCTTTTTATATTAATATGAATATAATTTATGAATGAGGCTGGGTTTCACTGAGGTTCAGCTTTGTGTTCAATGTTGGTTCTGTTTATATTAATATGAATATAATTGATGAATGAGGCTGGGTTTCAATGAGGTTAAACTCATTGATCAATGTTGGTTCTGTTTATATTAATATGAATATAATTGAGGAATGAAGCTGCGTTTCACTGAGGTTAAACGCAATGATCAATGTTGGTTCTGTTTATATTAATATGAATATAATTGATGAATTAGGCTGGGTTTCACTGAGGTTCAGCTGTGTGGTCAATGTTGGTTCTGTTTTAATTAATATGAATATAATTGATGAATGAGGCTGGGTTTCACAGAGGTTCAGCTTTGTGATCAATGTTGGTTCTGTTTATATTAATATGAATATAATTGATGAATGAGGCTGGGTTTCAATGAGGTTAAACTCATTGATCAATGTTGGTTCTGTTTATATTAATATGAATATAACTGATGAATGAGGCTTGGCTTCACTGAGGTTCAGCTTTGTGATCAATGTTGGTTCTGTTTATATTAATATAAATATAATTGAGGAATGAGGCCGGGTTTCACTGAGGTTCAGCTGTGTGGTCAATGTTGGTTCTGTTTTAATTAATATGAATATAATTGATGAATGAGGCTGGGTTTCACTGAGGTTCAGCATTGTGATCAATGTTGGTTCTGTTTATATTAATATGAATATAATTGATGAATGAGGCTGGGTTTCAATGAGGTTAAACTCATTGATCAATGTTGGTTCTGTTTATATTAATATGAATATAACTGATGAATGAGGCTGGGTTTCACTGAGATTCAGCTTTGTGATCAATGTTGGTTCTGTTTATATTAATATGAATATAATTGAGGAATGAGGCTGGGTTTCACTGAGGTTCAGTTTTGTGATCAATGTTGGTTCTTTTTATATTAATATTGATATAATTGATGAATGAGGCTGTGTTTCAAAGAAGTTAAACTCATTGATCAATGTTGGTTCTTTTTATATTAATATGAATATAATTGGTGAATGAGGCTGGGTTTCACTGAGGTTCAGCTTTGTGTTCAATGTTGGTTCTGTTTATATTAATATGAATATAATTGATGAATAAAGCAGGGTTTCACTGAGATTCAGCTTTGTGGTCAAAGTTGGTTCTGTTTATATTAATATGAATATAATTGATGAATGAGGCTGAGTTTCACTGATGTTCAGCTTTGTGTTCAATGTTGGTTCTGTTTATATTAATATGAATATAATTGATGAATGAGGCTGGGTTTCACTGAGGTTCAGCTTTGTGATCAATGTTGGTTCTGTTTATATTAATATGAATATAATTGATGAATGAGGCTGGGTTTCAATGAGGTTAAACTCATTAATCAATGTTGGTTCTGTTTATATTAATATGAATATAATTGAGGAATGAAGCTGCGTTTCACTGAGGTTAAACTCAATGATCAATGTTGGTTCTGTTTATATTAATATGAATATAATTGATGAATTAGGCTGGGTTTCACTGAGGTTCAGCTGTGTGGTCAATGTTGGTTCTGTTTATATTAATATGAATATAATTGATGAAGGAGGCTGGGTTTCACTGAGGTTCAGCTTTGTGATCAATGTTGGTTCTGTTTATATTAATATGAATATAATTGATGAATGAGGCTGGGTTTCAATGAGGTTAAACTCATTGATCAATGTTGGTTCTGTTTATATTAATATGAATATAACTGATGAATGAGGCTTGGCTTCACTGAGGTTCAGCTTTGTGATAAATGTTGGTTCTGTTTATATTAATATAAATATAATTGAGGAATGAGGATGGGTTTCACTGAGGTTCAGCTGTGTGGTCAATGTTGGTTCTGTTTTAATTAATATGAATATAATTGAGGAATCAGGCTGGGTTTCACTGAGATTCAGCTTTGTGGTCAATGTTGGTTCTGTTTATATTAATATGAATATAATTGATGAATGAGGCTGGGTTTCACTGAGGTTCAGCTGTTCGGTCAACGTTGGTTCTGTTTATATTAATATGAATATAATTGATGAATGAGGCTGGGTTTCACTGAGGTTCAGCTTTGTGATCAATGTTGGTTCTGTTTATATTAATATGAATATAACTGATGAATGAGGCTGGGTTTCACTGAGGTTCAGCTTTGTGATCAATGTTGGTTCTGTTTATATTAAATATGAATATAATTGATGAATGAGGCTGGGTTTCACTGAGGTTCAGCTTTTCGATCAATGTTGGTTCTGTTTATATTAATATGAATATAATTGAGGAATGAGGCTGCGTTTCACTGAAGTTAAACTCATTGATCAATGTTGGTTCTGTTTATATTAATATAAATATAATTCATGAATGAGGCTGGGTTTCACTGAGGTTCAGCTTTTTGATCTATGTTGGTTCTGTTTATATTTATATGAATATAATTGATGAATGAGGCTGTGTTTCAAAGAAGTTAAACTCATTGATCAATGTTGGTTCTTTTTATATTAATATGAATATAATTTATGAATGAGGCTGGGTTTCACTGAGGTTCAGCTTTGTGTTCAATGTTGGTTCTGTTTATATTAATATGAATATAATTGATGAATGAGGCTGGGTTTCAATGAGGTTAAACTCATTGATCAATGTTGGTTCTGTTTATATTAATATGAATATAATTGAGGAATGAAGCTGCGTTTCACTGAGGTTAAACGCAATGATCAATGTTGGTTCTGTTTATATTAATATGAATATAATTGATGAATTAGGCTGGGTTTCACTGAGGTTCAGCTGTGTGGTCAATGTTGGTTCTGTTTTAATTAATATGAATATAACTGATGAATGAGGCTGGGTTTCACAGAGGTTCAGCTTTGTGATCAATGTTGGTTCTGTTTATATTAATATGAATATAATTGATGAATGAGGCTGGGTTTCAATGAGGTTAAACTCATTGATCAATGTTGGTTCTGTTTATATTAATATGAATATAACTGATGAATGAGGCTTGGCTTCACTGAGGTTCAGCTTTGTGATCAATGTTGGTTCTGTTTATATTAATATAAATATAATTGAGGAATGAGGCCGGGTTTCACTGAGGTTCAGCTGTGTGGTCAATGTTGGTTCTGTTTTAATTAATATGAATATAATTGATGAATGAGGCTGGGTTTCACTGAGGTTCAGCATTGTGATCAATGTTGGTTCTGTTTATATTAATATGAATATAATTGATGAATGAGGCTGGGTTTCAATGAGGTTAAACTCATTGATCAATGTTGGTTCTGTTTATATTAATATGAATATAACTGATGAATGAGGCTGGGTTTCACTGAGATTCAGCTTTGTGATCAATGTTGGTTCTGTTTATATTAATATGAATATAATTGAGGAATGAGGCTGGGTTTCAATGAGGTTCAGTTTTGTGATCAATGTTGGTTCTTTTTATATTAATATTAATATAATTGATGAATGAGGCTGTGTTTCAAAGAAGTTAAACTCATTGATCAATGTTGGTTCTTTTTATATTAATATGAATATAATTGGTGAATGAGGCTGGGTTTCACTGAGGTTCAGCTTTGTGTTCAATGTTGGTTCTGTTTATATTAATATGAATATAATTGATGAATAAAGCAGGGTTTCACTGAGATTCAGCTTTGTGGTCAAAGTTGGTTCTGTTTATATTAATATGAATATAATTGATGAATGAGGCTGAGTTTCACTGATGTTCAGCTTTGTGTTCAATGTTGGTTCTGTTTATATTAATATGAATATAATTGATGAATGAGGCTGGGTTTCACTGAGGTTCAGCTTTGTGATCAATGTTGGTTCTGTTTATATTAATATGAATATAATTGATGAATGAGGCTGGGTTTCAATGAGGTTAAACTCATTGATCAATGTTGGTTCTGTTTATATTAATATGAATATAATTGAGGAATGAAGCTGCGTTTCACTGAGGTTAAACTCAATGATCAATGTTGGTTCTGTTTATATTAATATGAATATAATTGATGAATTAGGCTGGGTTTCACTGAGGTTCAGCTGTGTGGTCAATGTTGGTTCTGTTTATATTAATATGAATATAATTGATGAATGAGGCTGGGTTTCACTGAGGTTCAGCTTTGTGATCAATGTTGGTTCTGTTTATATTAATATGAATATAATTGATGAATGAGGCTGGGTTTCAATGAGGTTAAACTCATTGATCAATGTTGGTTCTGTTTATATTAATATGAATATAACTGATGAATGAGGCTTGGCTTCACTGAGGTTCAGCTTTGTGATAAATGTTGGTTCTGTTTATATTAATATAAATATAATTGAGGAATGAGGATGGGTTTCACTGAGGTTCAGCTGTGTGGTCAATGTTGGTTCTGTTTTAATTAATATGAATATAATTGAGGAATCAGGCTGGGTTTCACTGAGATTCAGCTTTGTGGTCAATGTTGGTTCTGTTTATATTAATATGAATATAATTGATGAATGAGGCTGGGTTTCACTGAGGTTCAGCTGTTCGGTCAACGTTGGTTCTGTTTATATTAATATGAATATAATTGATGAATGAGGCTGGGTTTCACTGAGGTTCAGCTTTGTGATCAATGTTGGTTCTGTTTATATTAATATGAATATAACTGATGAATGAGGCTGGGTTTCACTGAGGTTCAGCTTTGTGATCAATGTTGGTTCTGTTTATATTAATATGAATATAATTGATGAATGAGGCTGGGTTTCACTGAGGTTCAGCTTTTCGATCAATGTTGGTTCTGTTTATATTAATATGAATATAATTGATGAATGAGGCTGGGTTTCAATGAGGTTAAGCTGTGTGGTCAATGTTGGTTCTGTTTATATTAATATGAATATAATTGATGAATGAGGCTGGGTTTCAATTAGGTTAAACTCATTGATCAATGTTGGTTCTGTTTATATTAATATGAATATAACTGATGAATGGGGCTGGGTTTCACTGAGGTTCAGCTTTGTGATCAATGTTGGTTCTGTTTATATTTATATGAATAAAATTGATGAATGAGGCTGGACTTTACTGAGGTTCAGCTTTGTAGTCAATGCTTGTTCTGTTTATATTAATATGAATATAATTGATGAATGAGGCTGGGTTTCACTGAGGTTCAGCTCTGTGTTCAAAGTTGGTTCAGTTTATATTAATATGAATATAATTTATGAATGAGGCTGGGTTTCACTGAGGTTCAGCTTTGTGATCAATGTTGGTTCTGTTTATATTAATATGAATATAATTGATGAATGAGGCTGGGTTTCACTGAGGTTCAGTTTTGTGATCAATGTTGGTTCTTTTTATATTAATATTAATATAATTGATGAATGAGGCTGTGTTTCAAAGAAGTTAAACTCATTGATCAATGTTTGTTCTTTTTATATTAATATGAATATAATTGGTGAATGAGGCTGGGTTTCACTGAGGTTCAGCTTTGTGTTCAATGTTGGTTCTGTTTATATTAATATGAATATAATTGATGAATAAAGCAGGGTTTCACTGAGATTCAGCTTTGTGGTCAAAGTTGGTTCTGTTTATATTAATATGAATATAATTGATGAATGAGGCTGAGTTTCACTGATGTTCAGCTTTGTGTTCAATGTTGGTTCTGTTTATATTAATATGAATATAATTGATGAATGAGGCTGGGTTTCACTGAGGTTCAGCTTTGTGATCAATGTTGGTTCTGTTTATATTAATATGAATATAATTGATGAATGAGGCCCGGTTTCAATGAGGTTAAACTCATTGATCAATGTTGGTTCTGTTTATATTAATATGAATATAATTGAGGAATGAAGCTGCGTTTCACTGAGGTTAAACTCAATGATCAATGTTGGTTCTGTATATATTAATATGAATATAATTGATGAATTAGGCTGGGTTTCACTGAGGTTCAGCTGTGTGGTCAATGTTGGTTCTGTTTATATTAATATGAATATAATTGATGAATGAGGCTGGGTTTCACTGAGGTTCAGCTCTGTGATCAATGTTGGTTCTGTTTATATTAATATGAATATAATTGATGAATGAGGCTGGGTTTCAATGAGGTTAAACTCATTGATCAATGTTGGTTCTGTTTATATTAATATGAATATAACTGATGAATGAGGCTTGGCTTCACTGAGGTTCAGCTTTGTGATAAATGTTGGTTCTGTTCATATTAATATAAATATAATTGAGGAATGAGGATGGGTTTCACTGAGGTTCAGCTGTGTGGTCAATGTTGGTTCTGTTTTAATTAATATGAATATAATTGAGGAATCAGGCTGGGTTTCACTGAGGTTCAGCTTTGTGATCAATGTTGGTTCTGTTTATATTAATATGAATATAATTGATGAATGAGGCTGGGTTTCACTGAGGTTCAGCTTTGTGATCAATGTTGGTTCTGTTTATATTAATATGAATATAATTGATGAATGAGGCTGGGTTTCACTGAGATTCAGCTTTGTGGTCAATGTTGGTTCTGTTTATATTAATATGAATATAATTGATGAATGAGGCTGGGTTTCACTGAGGTTCAGCTGTTCGGTCAACGTTGGTTCTGTTTATATTAATATGAATATAATTGATGAATGAGGCTGGGTTTCAAAGAAGTTAAACTCATTGATCAATGTTGGTTCTTTTTATATTAATATGAATATAATTTATGAATGAGGCTGGGTTTCACTGAGGTTCAGCTTTGTGTTCAATGTTGGTTCTGTTTATATTAATATGAATATAATTGATGAATGAGGCTGGGTTTCACTGGTGTTCAGCTTTGTGTTCAATGTTGGTTCTGTTTATATTAATATGAATATAATTGATGAATGAGGCTGGGTTTCAATGAGGTTAAACTCATTGATCAATGTTGGTTCTGTTTATATTAATATGAATATAATTGAGGAATGAAGCTGCGTTTCACTGAGGTTAAACGCAATGATCAATGTTGGTTCTGTTTATATTAATATGAATATAATTGATGAATTAGGCTGGGTTTCACTGAGGTTCAGCTGTGTGGTCAATGTTGGTTCTGTTTTAATTAATATGAATATAATTGATGAATGAGGCTGGGTTTCACTGAGGTTCAGCTCTGTGTTCAAAGTTGGTTCAGTTTATATTAATATGAATATAATTTATGAATGAGGCTGGGTTTCACTGAGGTTCAGCTTTGTGATCAATGTTGGTTCTGTTTATATTAATATGAATATAATTGATGAATGAGGCTGGGTTTCACTGAGGTTCAGTTTTGTGATCAATGTTGGTTCTTTTTATATTAATATTAATATAATTGATGAATGAGGCTGTGTTTCAAAGAAGTTAAACTCATTGATCAATGTTTGTTCTTTTTATATTAATATGAATATAATTGGTGAATGAGGCTGGGTTTCACTGAGGTTCAGCTTTGTGTTCAATGTTGGTTCTGTTTATATTAATATGAATATAATTGATGAATAAAGCAGGGTTTCACTGAGATTCAGCTTTGTGGTCAAAGTTGGTTCTGTTTATATTAATATGAATATAATTGATGAATGAGGCTGAGTTTCACTGATGTTCAGCTTTGTGTTCAATGTTGGTTCTGTTTATATTAATATGAATATAATTGATGAATGAGGCTGGGTTTCACTGAGGTTCAGCTTTGTGATCAATGTTGGTTCTGTTTATATTAATATGAATATAATTGATGAATGAGGCCCGGTTTCAATGAGGTTAAACTCATTGATCAATGTTGGTTCTGTTTATATTAATATGAATATAATTGAGGAATGAAGCTGCGTTTCACTGAGGTTAAACTCAATGATCAATGTTGGTTCTGTATATATTAATATGAATATAATTGATGAATTAGGCTGGGTTTCACTGAGGTTCAGCTGTGTGGTCAATGTTGGTTCTGTTTATATTAATATGAATATAATTGATGAATGAGGCTGGGTTTCACTGAGGTTCAGCTCTGTGATCAATGTTGGTTCTGTTTATATTAATATGAATATAATTGATGAATGAGGCTGGGTTTCAATGAGGTTAAACTCATTGATCAATGTTGGTTCTGTTTATATTAATATGAATATAACTGATGAATGAGGCTTGGCTTCACTGAGGTTCAGCTTTGTGATAAATGTTGGTTCTGTTCATATTAATATAAATATAATTGAGGAATGAGGATGGGTTTCACTGAGGTTCAGCTGTGTGGTCAATGTTGGTTCTGTTTTAATTAATATGAATATAATTGAGGAATCAGGCTGGGTTTCACTGAGGTTCAGCTTTGTGATCAATGTTGGTTCTGTTTATATTAATATGAATATAATTGATGAATGAGGCTGGGTTTCACTGAGGTTCAGCTTTGTGATCAATGTTGGTTCTGTTTATATTAATATGAATATAATTGATGAATGAGGCTGGGTTTCACTGAGATTCAGCTTTGTGGTCAATGTTGGTTCTGTTTATATTAATATGAATATAATTGATGAATGAGGCTGGGTTTCACTGAGGTTCAGCTGTTCGGTCAACGTTGGTTCTGTTTATATTAATATGAATATAATTGATGAATGAGGCTGGGTTTCAAAGAAGTTAAACTCATTGATCAATGTTGGTTCTTTTTATATTAATATGAATATAATTTATGAATGAGGCTGGGTTTCACTGAGGTTCAGCTTTGTGTTCAATGTTGGTTCTGTTTATATTAATATGAATATAATTGATGAATGAGGCTGGGTTTCACTGGTGTTCAGCTTTGTGTTCAATGTTGGTTCTGTTTATATTAATATGAATATAATTGATGAATGAGGCTGGGTTTCAATGAGGTTAAACTCATTGATCAATGTTGGTTCTGTTTATATTAATATGAATATAATTGAGGAATGAAGCTGCGTTTCACTGAGGTTAAACGCAATGATCAATGTTGGTTCTGTTTATATTAATATGAATATAATTGATGAATTAGGCTGGGTTTCACTGAGGTTCAGCTGTGTGGTCAATGTTGGTTCTGTTTTAATTAATATGAATATAATTGATGAATGAGGCTGGGTTTCACAGAGGTTCAGCTTTGTGATCAATGTTGGTTCTGTTTATATTAATATGAATATAATTGATGAATGAGGCTGGGTTTCAATGAGGTTAAACTCATTGATCAATGTTGGTTCTGTTTATATTAATATGAATATAACTGATGAATGAGGCTTGGCTTCACTGAGGTTCAGCTTTGTGATCAATGTTGGTTCTGTTTATATTAATATAAATATAATTGAGGAATGAGGCCGGGTTTCACTGAGGTTCAGCTGTGTGGTCAATGTTGGTTCTGTTTTAATTAATATGAATATAATTGATGAATGAGGCTGGGTTTCACTGAGGTTCAGCATTGTGATCAATGTTGGTTCTGTTTATATTAATATGAATATAATTGATGAATGAGGCTGGGTTTCAATGAGGTTAAACTCATTGATCAATGTTGGTTCTGTTTATATTAATATGAATATAACTGATGAATGAGGCTGGGTTTCACTGAGATTCAGCTTTGTGATCAATGTTGGTTCTGTTTATATTAATATGAATATAATTGAGGAATGAGGCTGGGTTTCACTGAGGTTCAGTTTTGTGATCAATGTTGGTTCTTTTTATATTAATATTAATATAATTGATGAATGAGGCTGTGTTTCAAAGAAGTTAAACTCATTGATCAATGTTGGTTCTTTTTATATTAATATGAATATAATTGGTGAATGAGGCTGGGTTTCACTGAGGTTCAGCTTTGTGTTCAATGTTGGTTCTGTTTATATTAATATGAATATAATTGATGAATAAAGCAGGGTTTCACTGAGATTCAGCTTTGTGGTCAAACTTGGTTCTGTTTAAATTAATATGAATATAATTGATGAATGAGGCTGAGTTTCACTGATGTTCAGCTTTGTGTTCAATGTTGGTTTTGTTTATATTAATATGAATATAATTGATGAATGAGGCTGGGTTTCACTGAGGTTCAGCTTTGTGATCAATGTTGGTTCTGTTTATATTAATATGAATATAATTGATGAATGAGGCTGGGTTTCAATGAGGTTAAACTCATTGATCAATGTTGGTTCTGTTTATATTAATATGAATATAATTGAGGAATGAAGCTGCGTTTCACTGAGGTTAAACTCAATGATCAATGTTGGTTCTGTTTATATTAATATGAATATAATTGATGAATTAGGCTGGGTTTCACTGAGGTTCAGCTGTGTGGTCAATGTTGGTTCTGTTTATATTAATATGAATATAATTGATGAATGAGGCTGGGTTTCACTGAGGTTCAGCTTTGTGATCAATGTTGGTTCTGTTTATATTAATATGAATATAATTGATGAATGAGGCTGGGTTTCAATGAGGTTAAACTCATTGATCAATGTTGGTTCTGTTTATATTAATATGAATATAACTGATGAATGAGGCTTGGCTTCACTGAGGTTCAGCTTTGTGATAAATGTTGGTTCTGTTTATATTAATATAAATATAATTGAGGAATGAGGATGGGTTTCACTGAGGTTCAGCTGTGTGGTCAATGTTGGTTCTGTTTTAATTAATATGAATATAATTGAGGAATCAGGCTGGGTTTCACTGAGATTCAGCTTTGTGGTCAATGTTGGTTCTGTTTATATTAATATGAATATAATTGATGAATGAGGCTGGGTTTCACTGAGGTTCAGCTGTTCGGTCAACGTTGGTTCTGTTTATATTAATATGAATATAATTGATGAATGAGGCTGGGTTTCACTGAGGTTCAGCTTTGTGATCAATGTTGGTTCTGTTTATATTAATATGAATATAACTGATGAATGAGGCTGGGTTTCACTGAGGTTCAGCTTTGTGGTCAATGTTGGTTCTGTTTATATTAATATGAATATAATTGATGAATGAGGCTGGGTTTCACTGAGGTTCAGCTTTTCGATCAATGTTGGTTCTGTTTATATTAATATGAATATAATTGATGAATGAGGCTGGGTTTCAATGAGTTTAAGCTGTGTGGTCAATGTTGGTTCTGTTTATATTAATATGAATATAACTGATGAATGGGGCTGGGTTTCACTGAGGTTCAGCTTTGTGATCAATGTTGGTTCTGTTTATATTTATATTAATAAAATTGATGAATGAGGCTGGACTTTACTGAGGTTCAGCTTTGTAGTCAATGCTTGTTCTGTTTATATTAATATGAATATAATTGATGAATGAGGCTGGGTTTCACTGAGGTTCAGCTCTGTGTTCAAAGTTGGTTCAGTTTATATTAATATGAATATAATTTATGAATGAGGCTGGGTTTCACTGAGGTTCAGCTTTGTGATCAATGTTGGTTCTGTTTATATTAATATGAATATAATTGATGAATGAGGCTGGGTTTCACTGAGGTTCAGTTTTGTGATCAATGTTGGTTCTTTTTATATTAATATTAATATAATTGATGAATGAGGCTGTGTTTCAAAGAAGTTAAACTCATTGATCAATGTTTGTTCTTTTTATATTAATATGAATATAATTGGTGAATGAGGCTGGGTTTCACTGAGGTTCAGCTTTGTGTTCAATGTTGGTTCTGTTTATATTAATATGAATATAATTGATGAATAAAGCAGGGTTTCACTGAGATTCAGCTTTGTGGTCAAAGTTGGTTCTGTTTATATTAATATGAATATAATTGATGAATGAGGCTGAGTTTCACTGATGTTCAGCTTTGTGTTCAATGTTGGTTCTGTTTATATTAATATGAATATAATTGATGAATGAGGCTGGGTTTCACTGAGGTTCAGCTTTGTGATCAATGTTGGTTCTGTTTATATTAATATGAATATAATTGATGAATGAGGCCCGGTTTCAATGAGGTTAAACTCATTGATCAATGTTGGTTCTGTTTATATTAATATGAATATAATTGAGGAATGAAGCTGCGTTTCACTGAGGTTAAACTCAATGATCAATGTTGGTTCTGTATATATTAATATGAATATAATTGATGAATTAGGCTGGGTTTCACTGAGGTTCAGCTGTGTGGTCAATGTTGGTTCTGTTTATATTAATATGAATATAATTGATGAATGAGGCTGGGTTTCACTGAGGTTCAGCTCTGTGATCAATGTTGGTTCTGTTTATATTAATATGAATATAATTGATGAATGAGGCTGGGTTTCAATGAGGTTAAACTCATTGATCAATGTTGGTTCTGTTTATATTAATATGAATATAACTGATGAATGAGGCTTGGCTTCACTGAGGTTCAGCTTTGTGATAAATGTTGGTTCTGTTTATATTAATATAAATATAATTGAGGAATGAGGATGGGTTTCACTGAGGTTCAGCTGTGTGGTCAATGTTGGTTCTGTTTTAATTAATATGAATATAATTGAGGAATCAGGCTGGGTTTCACTGAGGTTCAGCTTTGTGATCAATGTTGGTTCTGTTTATATTAATATGAATATAATTGATGAATGAGGCTGGGTTTCACTGAGGTTCAGCTTTGTGATCAATGTTGGTTCTGTTTATATTAATATGAATATAATTGATGAATGAGGCTGGGTTTCACTGAGATTCAGCTTTGTGGTCAATGTTGGTTCTGTTTATATTAATATGAATATAATTGATGAATGAGGCTGGGTTTCACTGAGGTTCAGCTGTTCGGTCAACGTTGGTTCTGTTTATATTAATATGAATATAATTGATGAATGAGGCTGGGTTTCACTGAGGTTCAGCTTTGTGATCAATGTTGGTTCTGTTTATATTAATATGAATATAACTGATGAATGAGGCTGGGTTTCACTGAGGTTCAGCTTTGTGATCAATGTTGGTTCTGTTTATATTAATATGAATATAATTGATGAATGAGGCTGGGTTTCACTGAGGTTCAGCTTTTCGATCAATGTTGGTTCTGTTTATATTAATATGAATATAATTGAGGAATGAGGCTGGGTTTCACTGAGGCTAAACTCATTGATCTATGTTGGTTCTGTTTATATTTATATGAATATAATTGATGAATGAGGCTGTGTTTCAAAGAAGTTAAACTCATTGATCAATGTTGGTTCTTTTTATATTAATATGAATATAATTGAGGAATGAGGCTGCGTTTCACTGAAGTTAAACTCATTGATCAATGTTGGTTCTGTTTATATTAATATAAATATAATTCATGAATGAGGCTGGGTTTCACTGAGGTTCAGCTTTTTGATCTATGTTGGTTCTGTTTATATTTATATGAATATAATTGATGAATGAGGCTGTGTTTCAAAGAAGTTAAACTCATTGATCAATGTTGGTTCTTTTTATATTAATATGAATATAATTTATGAATGAGGCTGGGTTTCACTGAGGTTCAGCTTTGTGTTCAATGTTGGTTCTGTTTATAATAATATGAATATAATTGATGAATAAGGCAGGGTTTCACTGAGATTCAGCTTTGTGGTCAAAGTTGGTTCTGTTTATATTTATATGAATATAATTGATGAATGAGGCTGGGTTTCACTGGTGTTCAGCTTTGTGTTCAATGTTGGTTCTGTTTATATTAATATGAATATAATTGATGAATGAGGCTGGGTTTCAATGAGGTTAAACTCATTGATCAATGTTGGTTCTGTTTATATTAATATGAATATAATTGAGGAATGAAGCTGCGTTTCACTGAGGTTAAACGCAATGATCAATGTTGGTTCTGTTTATATTAATATGAATATAATTGATGAATTAGGCTGGGTTTCACTGAGGTTCAGCTGTGTGGTCAATGTTGGTTCTGTTTTAATTAATATGAATATAATTGATGAATGAGGCTGGGTTTCACAGAGGTTCAGCTTTGTGATCAATGTTGGTTCTGTTTATATTAATATGAATATATTTGATGAATGAGGCTGGGTTTCAATGAGGTTAAACTCATTGATCAATGTTGGTTCTGTTTATATTAATATGAATATAACTGATGAATGAGGCTTGGCTTCACTGAGGTTCAGCTTTGTGATTAATGTTGGTTCTGTTTATATTAATATAAATATAATTGAGGAATGAGGCCGGGTTTCACTGAGGTTCAGCTGTGTGGTCAATGTTGGTTCTGTTTTAATTAATATGAATATAATTGATTAATGAGGCTGGGTTTCACTGAGGTTCAGCATTGTGATCAATGTTGGTTCTGTTTATATTAATATGAATATAATTGATGAATGAGGCTGGGTTTCAATGAGGTTAAACTCATTGATCAATGTTGGTTCTGTTTATATTAATATGAATATAACTGATGAATGAGGCTGGGTTTCACTGAGATTCAGCTTTGTGATCAATGTTGGTTCTGTTTATATTAATATGAATATAATTGAGGAATGAGGCTGGGTTTCACTGAGGTTCAGTTTTGTGATCAATGTTGGTTCTTTTTATATTAATATGAATATAATTGGTGAATGAGGCTGGGTTTCACTGAGGTTCAGCTTTGTGTTCAATGTTGGTTCTGTTTATATTAATATGAATATAATTGATGAATAAAGCAGGGTTTCACTGAGATTCAGCTTTGTGGTCAAAGTTGGTTCTGTTTATATTAATATGAATATAATTGATGAATGAGGCTGAGTTTCACTGATGTTCAGCTTTGTGTTCAATGTTGGTTCTGTTTATATTAATATGAATATAATTGATGAATGAGGCTGGGTTTCACTGAGGTTCAGCTTTGTGATCAATGTTGTTTCTGTTTATATTAATATGAATATAATTGATGAATGAGGCTGGGTTTCAATGAGGTTAAACTCATTGATCAATGTTGGTTCTGTTTATATTAATATGAATATAATTGAGGAATGAAGCTGCGTTTCACTGAGGTTAAACTCAATGATCAATGTTGGTTCTGTTTATATTAATATGAATATAATTGATGAATTAGGCTGGGTTTCACTGAGGTTCAGCTGTGTGGTCAATGTTGGTTCTGTTTATATTAATATGAATATAATTGATGAATGAGGCTGGGTTTCACTGAGGTTCAGCTTTGTGATCAATGTTGGTTCTGTTTATATTAATATGAATATAATTGATGAATGAGGCTGGGTTTCAATGAGGTTAAACTCATTGATCAATGTTGGTTCTGTTTATATTAATATGAATATAACTGATGAATGAGGCTTGGCTTCACTGAGGTTCAGCTTTGTGATAAATGTTGGTTCTGTTTATATTAATATAAATATAATTGAGGAATGAGGATGGGTTTCACTGAGGTTCAGCTGTTTGGTCAATGTTGGTTCTGTTTTAATTAATATGAATATAATTGAGGAATCAGGCTGGGTTTCACTGAGATTCAGCTTTGTGGTCAATGTTGGTTCTGTTTATATTAATATGAATATAATTGATGAATGAGGCTGGGTTTCACTGAGGTTCAGCTGTTCGGTCAACGTTGGTTCTGTTTATATTAATATGAATATAATTGATGAATGAGGCTGGGTTTCACTGAGGTTCAGCTTTGTGATCAATGTTGGTTCTGTTTATATTAATATGAATATAACTGATGAATGAGGCTGGGTTTCACTGAGATTCAGCTTTGTGATCAATGTTGGTTCTGTTTATATTAATATGAATATAATTGATGAATGAGGCTGGGTTTCACTGAGGTTCAGCTTTTCGATCAATGTTGGTTCTGTTTATATTAATATGAATATAATTGATGAATGAGGCTGGGTTTCAATGAGGTTAAGCTGTGTGGTCAATGTTTGTTCTGTTTATATTAATATGAATATAATTGATGAATGAGGCTGGGTTTCAATGAGGTTAAACTCATTGATCAATGTTGGTTCTGTTTATATTAATATGAATATAACTGATGAATGGGGCTGGGTTTCACTGAGGTTCAGCTTTGTGATCAATGTTGGTTCTGTTTATATTAATATGAATATAATTGAGGAATGAGGCTGGGTTTCACTGAGGCTAAACTCATTGATCAATGTTGGTTCTGTTTATATTAATATGAATATAATTGAGGAATGAGGCTGCGTTTCACTGAAGTTAAACTCATTGATCAATGTTGGTTCTGTTTATATTAATATAAATATAATTCATGAATGAGGCTGGGTTTCACTGAGGTTCAGCTTTTTGATCTATGTTGGTTCTGTTTATATTCATATGAATATAATTGATGAATGAGGCTGTGTTTCAAAGAAGTTAAACTCATTGATCAATGTTGGTTCTTTTTATATTAATATGAATATAATTTATGAATGAGGCTGGGTTTCACTGAGGTTCAGCTTTGTGTTCAATGTTGGTTCTGTTTATATTAATATGAATATAATTGATGAATAAGGCAGGGTTTCACTGAGATTCAGCTTTGTGGTCAAAGTTGGTTCTGTTTATATTTATATGAATATAATTGATGAATGAGGCTGGGTTTCACTGGTGTTCAGCTTTGTGTTCAATGTTGGTTCTGTTTATATTAATATGAATATAATTGATGAATGAGGCTGGGTTTCAATGAGGTTAAACTCATTGATCAATGTTGGTTCTGTTTATATTAATATGAATATAATTGAGGAATGAAGCTGCGTTTCACTGAGGTTAAACTCAATGATCAATGTTGGTTCTGTTTATATTAATATGAATATAATTGATGAATTAGGCTGGGTTTCACTGAGGTTCAGCTGTGTGGTCAATGTTGGTTCTGTTTTAATTAATATGAATATAATTGATGAATGAGGCTGGGTTTCACAGAGGTTCAGCTTTGTGATCAATGTTGGTTCTGTTTATATTAATATCAATATAATTGATGAATGAGGCTGGGTTTCAATGAGGTTAAACTCATTGATCAATGTTGGTTCTGTTTATATTAATATGAATATAACTGATGAATGAGGCTTGGCTTCACTGAGGTTCAGCTTTGTGATCAATGTTGGTTCTGTTTATATTAATATAAATATAATTGAGGAATGAGGCCGGGTTTCACTGAGGTTCAGCTGTGTGGTCAATGTTGGTTCTGTTTTAATTAATATGAATATAATTGATGAATGACGCTGGGTTTCACTGAGGTTCAGCATTGTGATCAATGTTGGTTCTGTTTATATTAATATGAATATAATTGATGAATGAGGCTGGGTTTCAATGAGGTTAAACTCATTGATCAATGTTGGTTCTGTTTATATTAATATGAATATAACTGATTAATGAGGCTGGGTTTCACTGAGATTCAGCTTTGTGATCAATGTTGGTTCTGTTTATATTAATATGAATATAATTGAGGAATGAGGCTGGGTTTCACTGAGGTTAAACTCAGTGATCAATGTTGGTTCTGTTTATATTAATATGAATATAATTGATGAATAAGGCAGGGTTTCACTGAGATTCAGCTTTGTGATCAATGTTGGTTCTGTTTATATTAATATGAATATAATTGATGAATGAGGCTGGGTTTCACTGAGGTTTAGCTGTGTGGTCAATGTTGGTTCTGTTTTAATTAATATGAATATAATTGATTAATGAGGCTGGGTTTCACTGAGGTTCAGCTTTGTGATCAATGTTGGTTCTGTTTATATTAATATGAATATAATTGATGAATGAGGCTGGGTTTCACTGAGGTTCAGTTTTGTGATCAATGTTGGTTCTTTTTATATTAATATTAATATAATTGATGAATGAGGCTGTGTTTCAAAGAAGTTAAACTCATTGATCAATGTTTGTTCTTTTTATATTAATATGAATATAATTGGTGAATGAGGCTGGGTTTCACTGAGGTTCAGCTTTGTGTTCAATGTTGGTTCTGTTTATATTAATATGAATATAATTGATGAATAAAGCAGGGTTTCACTGAGATTCAGCTTTGTGGTCAAAGTTGGTTCTGTTTATATTAATATGAATATAATTGATGAATGAGGCTGAGTTTCACTGATGTTCAGCTTTGTGTTCAATGTTGGTTCTGTTTATATTAATATGAATATAATTGATGAATGAGGCTGGGTTTCACTGAGGTTCAGCTTTGTGATCAATGTTGGTTCTGTTTATATTAATATGAATATAATTGATGAATGAGGCCCGGTTTCAATGAGGTTAAACTCATTGATCAATGTTGGTTCTGTTTATATTAATATGAATATAATTGAGGAATGAAGCTGCGTTTCACTGAGGTTAAACTCAATGATCAATGTTGGTTCTGTATATATTAATATGAATATAATTGATGAATTAGGCTGGGTTTCACTGAGGTTCAGCTGTGTGGTCAATGTTGGTTCTGTTTATATTAATATGAATATAATTGATGAATGAGGCTGGGTTTCACTGAGGTTCAGCTCTGTGATCAATGTTGGTTCTGTTTATATTAATATGAATATAATTGATGAATGAGGCTGGGTTTCAATGAGGTTAAACTCATTGATCAATGTTGGTTCTGTTTATATTAATATGAATATAACTGATGAATGAGGCTTGGCTTCACTGAGGTTCAGCTTTGTGATAAATGTTGGTTCTGTTTATATTAATATAAATATAATTGAGGAATGAGGATGGGTTTCACTGAGGTTCAGCTGTGTGGTCAATGTTGGTTCTGTTTTAATTAATATGAATATAATTGAGGAATCAGGCTGGGTTTCACTGAGGTTCAGCTTTGTGATCAATGTTGGTTCTGTTTATATTAATATGAATATAATTGATGAATGAGGCTGGGTTTCACTGAGGTTCAGCTTTTTGATCAATGTTGGTTCTGTTTATATTAATATGAATATAATTGATGAATGAGGCTGGGTTTCACTGAGATTCAGCTTTGTGGTCAATGTTGGTTCTGTTTATATTAATATGAATATAATTGATGAATGAGGCTGGGTTTCACTGAGGTTCAGCTGTTCGGTCAACGTTGGTTCTGTTTATATTAATATGAATATAATTGATGAATGAGGCTGGGTTTCACTGAGGTTCAGCTTTGTGATCAATGTTGGTTCTGTTTATATTAATATGAATATAACTGATGAATGAGGCTGGGTTTCACTGAGGTTCAGCTTTGTGATCAATGTTGGTTCTGTTTATATTAATATGAATATAATTGATGAATGAGGCTGGGTTTCACTGAGGTTCAGCTTTTCGATCAATGTTGGTTCTGTTTATATTAATATGAATATAATTGAGGAATGAGGCTGGGTTTCACTGAGGCTAAACTCATTGATCTATGTTGGTTCTGTTTATATTTATATGAATATAATTGATGAATGAGGCTGTGTTTCAAAGAAGTTAAACTCATTGATCAATGTTGGTTCTTTTTATATTAATATGAATATAATTGAGGAATGAGGCTGCGTTTCACTGAAGTTAAACTCATTGATCAATGTTGGTTGTGTTTATATTAATATAAATATAATTCATGAATGAGGCTGGGTTTCACTGAGGTTCAGCTTTTTGATCTATGTTGGTTCTGTTTATATTTATATGAATATAATTGATGAATGAGGCTGTGTTTCAAAGAAGTTAAACTCATTGATCAATGTTGGTTCTTTTTATATTAATATGAATATAATTTATGAATGAGGCTGGGTTTCACTGAGGTTCAGCTTTGTGTTCAATGTTGGTTCTGTTTATATTAATATGAATATAATTGATGAATAAGGCAGGGTTTCACTGAGATTCAGCTTTGTGGTCAAAGTTGGTTCTGTTTATATTTATATGAATATAATTGATGAATGAGGCTGGGTTTCACTGGTGTTCAGCTTTGTGTTCAATGTTGGTTCTGTTTATATTAATATGAATATAATTGATGAATGAGGCTGGGTTTCAATGAGGTTAAACTCATTGATCAATGTTGGTTCTGTTTATATTAATATGAATATAATTGAGGAATGAAGCTGCGTTTCACTGAGGTTAAACGCAATGATCAATGTTGGTTCTGTTTATATTAATATGAATATAATTGATGAATTAGGCTGGGTTTCACTGAGGTTCAGCTGTGTGGTCAATGTTGGTTCTGTTTTAATTAATATGAATATAATTGATGAATGAGGCTGGGTTTCACAGAGGTTCAGCTTTGTGATCAATGTTGGTTCTGTTTATATTAATATGAATATAATTGATGAATGAGGCTGGGTTTCAATGAGGTTAAACTCATTGATCAATGTTGGTTCTGTTTATATTAATATGAATATAACTGATGAATGTGGCATGGCTTCACTGAGGTTCAGCTTTGTGATTAATGTTGGTTCTGTTTATATTAATATAAATATAATTGAGGAATGAGGCCGGGTTTCACTGAGGTTCAGCTGTGTGGTCAATGTTGGTTCTGTTTTAATTAATATGAATATAATTGATGAATGAGGCTGGGTTTCACTGAGGTTCAGCATTGTGATCAATGTTGGTTCTGTTTATATTAATATGAATATAATTGATGAATGAGGCTGGGTTTCAATGAGGTTAAACTCATTGATCAATGTTGGTTCTGTTTATATTAATATGAATATAACTGATGAATGAGGCTGGGTTTCACTGAGATTCAGCTTTGTGATCAATGTTGGTTCTGTTTATATTAATATGAATATAATTGAGGAATGAGGCTGGGTTTCACTGAGGTTCAGTTTTGTGATCAATGTTGGTTCTTTTTATATTAATATTAATATAATTGATGAATGAGGCTGTGTTTCAAAGAAGTTAAACTCATTGATCAATGTTGGTTCTTTTTATATTAATATGAATATAATTGGTGAATGAGGCTGGGTTTCACTGAGGTTCAGCTTTGTGTTCAATGTTGGTTCTGTTTATATTAATATGAATATAATTGATGAATAAAGCAGGGTTTCACTGAGATTCAGCTTTGTGGTCAAAGTTGGTTCTGTTTATATTAATATGAATATAATTGATGAATGAGGCTGAGTTTCACTGATGTTCAGCTTTGTGTTCAATGTTGGTTCTGTTTATATTAATATGAATATAATTGATGAATGAGGCTGGGTTTCACTGAGGTTCAGCTTTGTGATCAATGTTGTTTCTGTTTATATTAATATGAATATAATTGATGAATGAGGCTGGGTTTCAATGAGGTTAAACTCATTGATCAATGTTGGTTCTGTTTATATTAATATGAATATAATTGAGGAATGAAGCTGCGTTTCATTGAGGTTAAACTCAATGATCAATGTTGGTTCTGTTTATATTAATATGAATATAATTGATGAATTAGGCTGGGTTTCACTGAGGTTCAGCTGTGTGGTCAATGTTGGTTCTGTTTATATTAATATGAATATAATTGATGAATGAGGCTGGGTTTCACTGAGGTTCAGCTTTGTGATCAATGTTGGTTCTGTTTATATTAATATGAATATAATTGATGGATGAGGCTGGGTTTCAATGAGGTTAAACTCATTGATCAATGTTGGTTCTGTTTATATTAATATGAATATAACTGATGAATGAGGCTTGGCTTCACTGAGGTTCAGCTTTGTGATAAATGTTGGTTCTGTTTATATTAATATAAATATAATTGAGGAATGAGGATGGGTTTCACTGAGGTTCAGCTGTGTGGTCAATGTTGGTTCTGTTTTAATTAATATGAATATAATTGAGGAATCAGGCTGGGTTTCACTGAGATTCAGCTTTGTGGTCAATGTTGGTTCTGTTTATATTAATATGAATATAATTGATGAATGAGGCTGGGTTTCACTGAGGTTCAGCTGTTCGGTCAACGTTGGTTCTGTTTATATTAATATGAATATAATTGATGAATGAGGCTGGGTTTCACTGAGGTTCAGCTTTGTGATCAATGTTGGTTCTGTTTATATTAATATGAATATAACTGATGAATGAGGCTGGGTTTCACTGAGATTCAGCTTTGTGATCAATGTTGGTTCTGTTTATATTAATATGAATATAATTGATGAATGAGGCTGGGTTTCACTGAGGTTCAGCTTTTCGATCAATGTTGGTTCTGTTTATATTAATATGAATATAATTGATGAATGAGGCTGGGTTTCAATGAGGTTAAACTCATTGATCAATGTTGGTTCTGTTTATATTAATATGAATATAACTGATGAATGGGGCTGGGTTTCACTGAGGTTCAGCTTTGTGATCAATGTTGGTTCTGTTTATATTAATATGAATATAATTGAGGAATGAGGCTGGGTTTCACTGAGGCTAAACTCATTGATCAATGTTGGTTCTGTTTATATTAATATGAATATAATTGAGGAATGAGCCTGCGTTTCACTGAAGTTAAACTCATTGATCAATGTTGGTTCTGTTTATATTAATATAAATATAATTCATGAATGAGGCTGGGTTTCACTGAGGTTCAGCTTTTTGATCTATGTTGGTTCTGTTTATATTCATATGAATATAATTGATGAATGAGGCTGTGTTTCAAAGAAGTTAAACTCATTGATCAATGTTGGTTCTTTTTATATTAATATGAATATAATTTATGAATGAGGCTGGGTTTCACTGAGGTTCAGCTTTGTGTTCAATGTTGGTTCTGTTTATATTAATATGAATATAATTGATGAATAAGGCAGGGTTTCACTGAGATTCAGCTTTGTGGTCAAAGTTGGTTCTGTTTATATTTATATGAATATAATTGATGAATGAGGCTGGGTTTCACTGGTGTTCAGCTTTGTGTTCAATGTTGGTTCTGTTTATATTAATATGAATATAATTGATGAATGAGGCTGGGTTTCAATGAGGTTAAACTCATTGATCAATGTTGGTTCTGTTTATATTAATATGAATATAATTGAGGAATGAAGCTGCGTTTCACTGAGGTTAAACTCAATGATCAATGTTGGTTCTGTTTATATTAATATGAATATAATTGATGAATTAGGCTGGGTTTCACTGAGGTTCAGCTGTGTGGTCAATGTTGGTTCTGTTTTAATTAATATGAATATAATTGATGAATGAGGCTGGGTTTCACAGAGGTTCAGCTTTGTGATCAATGTTGGTTCTGTTTATATTAATATCAATATAATTGATGAATGAGGCTGGGTTTCAATGAGGTTAAACTCATTGATCAATGTTGGTTCTGTTTATATTAATATGAATATAATTGATGAATAAGGCAGGGTTTCACTGAGATTCAGCTTTGTGGTCAATGTTGGTTCTGTTTATATTAATATGAATATAATTGATGAATGAGGCTGGGTTTCACTGAGGTTTAGCTGTGTGGTCAATGTTGGTTCTGTTTTAATTAATATGAATATAATTGATTAATGAGGCTGGGTTTCACTGAGGTTCAGCTTTGTGATCAATGTTGGTTCTGTTTATATTAATATGAATATAATTGATGAATGAGGCTGGGTTTCACTGAGGTTCAGCTTTGTGATCAATGTTGGTTCTGTTCATATTAATATGAATATAATTGATGAATGAGGCTGGGTTTCAATGAGGTTAAGCTGTGTGGTCAATGTTGGTTCTGTTTATATTAATATGAATATAATTGATGAATGAGGCTGGGTTTCACTGAGGTTCAGCTTTGTGATCAATGTTGGTTCTGTTTATATTAATATGAATATAATTGAGGAATGAGGCTGGGTTTCACTGAGGTTAAACCCATTGATCAATGTTGGTTCTGTTTATATTAATATGAATATAATTGAGGAATGAAGCTGCGTTTCACTGAGGTTAAACTCAATGATCAATGTTGGTTCTGTTTATATTAATTTGAATAAAATTGATGAATGAGGCTGGGTTTCACTGAGGTTCAGCTTTGTGATCAATGTTGGTTCTGTTTATATTAATATGAATATAATTGAGGAATGAGGCTGCGTTTCACTGAGGTTAAACTCATTGATCAATGTTGGTTCTGTTTATATTAATATAAATATAATTCATGAATTAGGCTGGGTTTCACTGAGGTTCAGCTTTGTGATCAATGTTGGTTCTGTTTATATTTATATGAATATAATTGATGAATGAGGCTGTGTTTCAAAGAAGTTAAACTCATTGATCAATGTTGGTTCTTTTTATATTAATATGAATATAATTGATGAATGAGGCTGGGTTTCACTGAGGTTCAGCTTTGTGTTCAATGTTGGTTCTGTTTATATTAATATGAATATAATTGATGAATAAGGCAGGGTTTCACTGAGATTCAGCTTTGTGGTCAATGTTGGTTCTGTTTATATTTATATGAATATAATTGATGAATGAGGCTGGGTTTCACTGATGTTCAGCTTTGTGGTCAATGTTGGTTCTGTTTATATTAATATGAATATAATTGATGAATGAGGCTGGGTTTCACTGAGGTTCAGCTTTGTGATCAATGTTGGTTCTGTTTATATTAATATGAATATAATTGATGAATGAGGCTTGGTTTCAATGAGGTTAAACTCATTGATGAATGTTGGTTCTGTTTATATTAATATGAATATAATTGAGGAATGAAGCTGCGTTTCACTGAGGTTAAACTCAATGATCAATGTTGGTTCTGTTTATATTAATATGAATATAATTGATGAATTAGGCTGGGTTTCACTGAGGTTCAGCTTTGTGATCAATGTTGGTTCTGTTTATATTAATATGAATATAATTGATGAATGAGGCTTGGTTTCAATGAGGTTAAACTCATTGATCAATGTTGGTTCTGTTTATATTAATATGAAAAATTGATGAATGAGGCTGGGTTTCAATAAGGTTAAACTCATTGATCAATGTTGGTTCTGTTTATATTAATATGAATATAACTGATGAATGAGGCTGGGCTTCACTGAGGTTCAGCTTTGTGATCAATGTTGGTTCTGTTTATATTAATATAAATATAATTGAGGAATGAGGCTGGATTTCACTGAGGTTCAGCTGTGTGGTCAATGTTGGTTCTGTTTTAATTAATATGAATATAATTGATGAATGAGGCTGGGTTTCACTGAGGTTCAGCTTTGTGATCAATGTTGGTTCTGTTTATATTAATATGAATATAATTGATGAATGAGGCTGGGTTTCACTGAGGTTCAGCATTGTGATCAATGTTGGTTCTGTTTATACTAATATGAATATAATTGAGGAATGAGGCTGCGTTTCACTGAGGTTAAACTCATTGATCAATTTTGGTTCTGTTTTAATTAATATGAATATAATTGATGAATGAGGCTGGGTTTCACTGAGGTTCAGCTTTGTGATCAAAGTTGGTTCTGTTTATATTAATATGAATATAACTGATGAATGAGGCTGGGTTTCACTGAGGTTCAGCTTTGTGTTCAATGTTGGTTCTGTTTATATTAATATGAATATAATTGATGAATGAGGCTGGGTTTCACTGAGGTTCAGCATTGTGATCAATGTTGGTTCTGTTTATATTAATATGAATATAATTGATGAATGAGGCTGGGTTTCACTGAGATTCAGCGTTGTGGTCAATGTTGGTTCTGTTTATATTAATATGAATATAATTGATGAATGAGGCTGGGTTTCACTGAGGTTCAGCTTTGTGTTCAATGTTGGTTCTGTTTATATTAATATGAATATAATTGATGAATGAGGCTGGGTTTCAATGAGGTTAAACTCATTGATCAATGTTGGTTCTGTTTATATTAATATGAATATAATTGATGAATGAGGCTTGGTTTCAATGAGGTTAAACTCATTGATCAATGTTGGTTCTGTTTATATTAATATGAAAAATTGATGAATGAGGCTGGGTTTCAATAAGGTTAAACTCATTGATCAATGTTGGTTCTGTTTATATTAATATGAATATAACTGATGAATGAGGCTGGGCTTCACTGAGGTTCAGCTTTGTGATCAATGTTGGTTCTGTTTATATTAATATAAATATAATTGAGGAATGAGGCTGGATTTCACTGAGGTTCAGCTGTGTGGTCAATGTTGGTTCTGTTTTAATTAATATGAATATAATTGATGAATGAGGCTGGGTTTCACTGAGGTTCAGCTTTGTGATCAATGTTGGTTCTGTTTATATTAATATGAATATAATTGATGAATGAGGCTGGGTTTCACTGAGGTTCAGCATTGTGATCAATGTTGGTTCTGTTTATACTAATATGAATATAATTGAGGAATGAGGCTGCGTTTCACTGAGGTTAAACTCATTGATCAATTTTGGTTCTGTTTTAATTAATATGAATATAATTGATGAATGAGGCTGGGTTTCACTGAGGTTCAGCTTTGTGATCAATGTTGGTTCTGTTTATATTAATATGTATATAATTGATGAATGAGGCAGGGTTTCAATGAGGTTAAGCTGTGTGGTCAATGTTGGTTCTGTTTATATTAATATGAATATAACTGATGAATGAGGCTTGGTTTCACTGAGGTTCAGCTTTGTGATCAATGTTGGTTCTGTTTATATTAATATGAATATAATTGAGGAATGAGGCTGGGTTTCACTGAGGTTAAACTCATTGATCAATGTTGGTTCTGTTTATATTAATATGAATATAATTGAGGAATGAAGCTGCGTTTCACTGAGGTTAAACTCAATGATTAATGTTGGTTCTGTTTATATTTATATGAATATAACTGATGAATGAGGCTGGGTTTCACTGAGGTTCAGCTTTGTGATCAATGTTGGTTCTGTTTATATTAATATGAATATAATTGAGGAATGAGGCTGGGTTTCACTGAGGTTAAACTCAGTGATCAATGTTGGTTCTGTTTATATTAATATGAATATAATTGATGAATAAGGCAGGGTTTCACTGAGATTCAGCTTTGTGGTCAATGTTGGTTCTGTTTATATTAATTTGAATATAATTGATGAATGAGGCTGGGTTTCACTGAGGTTCAGCTGTGTGGTCAATGTTGGTTCTGTTTTAATTAATATGAATATAATTGATTAATGAGGCTGGGTTTCACTGAGGTTCAGCTTTGTGATCCATGTTGGTTCTGTTTATATTAATATGAATATAATTGATTAATGAGGCTGGGTTTCACTGAGGTTAAGCTTTGTGATCAATGTTGGTTCTGTTTATATTAATATGAATATAATTGATGAATGAGGCTGGGTTTCAATGAGGTTAAGCTGTGTGGTCAATGTTGGTTCTTATTATATTAATATGAATATAATTGATGAATGAGGCTGGGTTTCAATGAGGTTATATAAATAAAAATTTAATCAGAAGCAGGCAGAGAGGGCCACAAGACCCAGGCCACCAGCAGCCCCCACAGAGCACAGAACCCAGGCAGCCCACCGCAGGGGCAACCACGCATCCACCCAGAAGACTGCAGAGGAAGCCCCCGGAAAGAGCCCCCATAAGCATAGGGCAGAGGCCCTCCGGGAGCCAGGGGCAACAGCCCACCGACCCCGCCAGGCCCCAGCCGCCCAGACATGGGCCGTGCACTGGACCCGGGCCCCAGGGGCCCGAGCGCCCCCAAACCCCCCGGCAGAGGCCCCACCCAATACCCAGGAGGGCAAAGCGCCCCAGACAGCCACAAAGTGGGTCAGCGCCTGCCCCAGCGCCCCTTGCCAAGTGCCCCAGGAGTCAAGACGTGCCCACAGGTGGGTGAAGTTGCGAGCAGTGAGGAGAGGCAACGCTGACGCCCCATCGGGAGAAGCACAGGCAGGCCAGGCGACAGCAAGTCCCAGATCCAGGCCCAATCATTACCACACACACTTTCACGTCCCATACATCCACACATCCACACGTCCTACCTCCCTCGACTCTGCTGGGGTATAGTGCAGCGGGCACACCAGGGGGCCAGCAACCCCCCAGCCACCACAGACCCCGAACCAGCAGAACAATTAATTAATCCTCCTGGCCCCTTCTGCCCCGAACAGACACCAGGAAGCAGGGGTGTGCGAAGAAGACCCCTCCCCTCACCCTTCTGGCTCTTCAATATTTTCTAATAGTGAGCAATTAAAATTGAGGGGCAGCCAAACTTGTAGAACTGGGAGCGCGGCACTCTGGGCAGCCTACATACCCAAAGAGCCCCGCCCACCAGATGCCACTCAGTGTAACCACCCCCCAAGACCTAATGTGTGTGTGTGAGTGTGTTTGATAAGTAGTAATGTCTAAGGTGTAATTAAAACAAGGGCAGGGAACTGCAGAGTGCAACAAAAGGGGACCACCTACGTGGCCCCATCCACTACACCCCACCGAACACACACGCCCCCAAAACCCTTCATGTGTGAGTGTGTGCTGTGTACAGGAGCCAGAAGGGAGAGGGGTATGGGGATATATACCGGGGGAGCTACTCTCCCCCAGAGAGGGCAGCCAGGGACTGGCTGTAATAGGCATCCCTGCTACCTGGGAGCCAACAATGGGCAGGAGGGCCTGATGTCCACCAGGCTCGGGGCCTGCAGCGACCATATTCCGGGAGCTACTGTACCCCCAGAAGGTACCCATCCCGCCCCACCCCACTCAACCCAACCCCACCCCGGAGGACCTCTACAAAAAACAAACAAACAACATAAAAAAACAATCAAACAAACCACCCGGTCACACCAGTTGCAGCAGCCCGGGCCTGAGACCCACCATCACCCAGCAACCCACCACCACCACTATGTGATAAAACTAATCAGAGGGGACCAGAGAGAATGAAATTCAGCCAATTGATGTTTTGAGGAGGCAGACATTGTTTCCATGCTCATATAATCTAAAAGAAAATTTCTAAACTGGTTAATACACAGATTGTTCTTCGCTTTCCAGTTCATGAGAATAGTTTTCTTTGCGATACATAACACTGTGAGAACCATGTGTGCTGAGTTAATTTCCATGTTGATGTTGTCTAAGTCACCCAGTATGCACAGTGTGGGGCATGCAGGGATGCTACACTTTAGCCATGTTGATAGGTCCTCACAGACTTCAAGCCAGAACTTCTGGACAGGCGCACAAAACCACAAAGCATGTGCATAATCATCAGGTGTGTTATCTGTGCAATGTGAGCAGATGTTTGAGTGTGTTAGACCCATCCTGAACATCCTTTGTCCTGTATAGAGTGTTCTATGAAGGATTTTGTATTGTATGAGCTGTAAATTAGGATTTCGAGTCATTATGAAGGTGTTCAAACATATTTGTGGTTAGAAGCTATGACCAGAACTGATGGATAAATCTGCCTCCCATTTTGAGGATGGAAGAGACATTGTGTCATCTATCTTAGACAATAATTTATATATTTTTGATAGTAGTTTTGGGGTGCAGATGCTTAGAAATTCTGCTACCCTAGTCGGGAGTTGTAAGTCTGGTTGGTGGAGGATATATCCATCCATCCATCCATCATCTGCCGCTTATCCGGGGGTCGGGTCGCGGGGGCAGGAGCTTGAGCAGAGAAACCCAGACGTCTCTGTCCCCAGCCACTTCCTCCAGCTCTTCCGGGGGGACCCCGAGGCGTTCCCAGGCCAGCCGAGAGACATAGTCTCTCCAACGTGTCCTGGGTCTCCCCCGGGTTCTCCTCCCAGTGGGACGTGCCCGGAACACCTCCCCAGGGAGGCGCCCAGGGGGCATCCTAACCAGATGCCCGAGCCACCTCATCTGACTCCTCTCAATGCGGAGGAGCAGCGGTTCTACTCCGAGCCCCTCCCGGAAGACTGACCTTCTCACCCTATCTCTAAGGGAGAGCCCAGACACCCTGCGGAGGAAACCCATTTCGGCTGCTTGTATTCGCGATCTTGTTCTTTCGGTCACTACCCACAACTCGTGACCATAGGTGAGGATGGGAACGTAGATTGACCAGTAAGTAGAGAGCTTCGCCTTCTGGCTCAGCTCCCTCTTCACTACGACGGGTCGGTGCAGAGCCCGCAACACTGCAGACGCCGCACCGATCCACCCGTCAATCTCCCGCTCCATTCGTCCCTCACTCGTGAACAAGATCCCGAGATACTTGAACTCCTCCACTTGGGGAAGGATCTCATTCCCGACCCGGAGAGAGCATTCCACCCTTTTCCGGCTGAGAACCATAGTCTCGGATTTGGAGGTGCTGATTCTCATCCCAGCCGCTTCACACTCGGCTGCGAATCGCTCCAGTAAGAGCTGAAGGTCACGGCCTGACGACGCTAACAGAACCACATCATCTGCAAAAAGCAGAGACCCGATTCTGAGGTCGCCCTGACGGAGTCCAACTCTCACCGGAAACGTATCCCACTTACTGCCGGCAATGCGGACCAAACTCTGGCACCGGTCATACAGAGACCGAACGGCCCCTATCAAGGGGTCCGGCACTCCATATTCCCGGAGCAACCCCCACAGGACTCCACGAGGGACACGGTCGAACGCTTTCTCCAAGTCCACAAAACACATGTAGACTGGTTGGGCGAACTCCCAGCAGCTGGTCCACTGTTCCACGGCCAGGACGAAAGCCACACTGCATCTCCTGAATCCGAGGCTCGATTATCCGACGGATCCTCCTCTCCAATACCCCCGAATAGACCTTACCAGGGAGGCTGAGGAGTGTGATACCCCTATAGTTGGAACACACCCTCCGGTCCCCCTTTTTAAAGAGGGGGAACACCACCCCAATCTGCCAGTCCAGAGGCACTGTCCCCGATGTCCACGCGATACTGCAGAGGCGTGTCAGCCAAGACAGCCCTACAACATCCAGAGCCTTGAGAAACTCAGGACGGACCTCATCCACCCCCGGGGCCTTGCCACCGAGGAGCTTTTTAACCACCTCGGCAACCTCAGCCCCAGAAATGGGAGGCCCCGTCTCTGAGCTCTCCGACTCTGCCTCTTCCGAGCACGTGTTGGTAGGATTGAGGAGTTCCTCGAAGTACTCCCCCCACCGACTCACAACATCCCTAGTTGAGGTCAGCAAAGCCCCGTCCCCACCGTAAACAGTGTTGACTGTGAGCCGCTTCCCCCCCCTGAGACGCCGGATGTCGGACCAGAATCTTTTCGAGGCCGTCCGGAAATCGTTCTCCATGGTCTCACCGAACTCCTCCCAGGCCCGAGTTTTTGCCTCAGCAACCGCCGAAGCCGCGGCCCGTCTGGCCCGTCGGTACCTATCAGCTGCTTCCAGGGTCCCACTGGCCAAAAAGGCCCGATAGGACTCCTTCTTCAGCTTGACGGCTTCCCTCACCACTGGTGTCCACCAGCAGGTTGGAGGGTTGCCGCCACGACAGGCACCGACCACCTTACGGCCAAAACTCCGACCAGCTGCCTCGGCAATGGAGTCACGGAACATGGCCCATTCGGACTCAATGTCCCCCACCTCCCCCGGGATATGGTTGAAGCTCTGCCGGAGGTGTGAAGAAAATTTCCGAAAATCAAACCGCACATGATCATAAGTGGGAGAGGGGGTGTTCAGCTGCAAGAAGGTGTGAATGTCCACCCATACATCATCATAAGCAGGAGTGGATGTGTTCGACTACGAGAAGGTGTGAACGTCCAACCAAAGTTTTTAAAAATCAGTTAGGAAAAGGTTTTAATATCCAACCAAACATAATCAAAAGTGGGAGCAGAGCTGTTCGTCTGTGATTAGGTGTGAATCTCCGACCATAATTGCTGAAAAATGTGTTAGAAAAGGTAAGAATGCCGGTCCATACATCATCAAAAGCGAGAGAGATTGTGTTCAGCTGCAAGTAGGTGTGAATATCCAGCCATAATTACTCACAAACGGGTAAGAAAAGGTAGTATTGCCAGACCATACATGATCAAAACAGGGAGCGGAGGTGGTTTAGCTGCAAAAAGGGGTGAATGTCCGACTAAAGTTCAAATATATTAACAAAAGCGGGAAGAGAGGTCTTCGGATGAGAGTGGTTGAGAATTTCCAACCATAATCTATAAAATGCGGTGAAAAAAAAGGTGTGAAAGAATGAATTTTATAGCAAAATCCGAAATCATGCATAACTCCGCAAAAGGAACGTATTGCTCAACCAAAGGGATGCTTCTTTCTCATTCAGGGTAATATGAGGAACTTTATGCTTGATACATTTTAGACATGGATAACTATAAAGGACAAAGCAATTTTAACTTGGTTTGAGCAAAGCAATTCATTTTATAGGAAAATATGAAATCGTGCAGGACTCATGAAAGTAAGCTTTTTCTCGGATTCCTGATCCTCCAGTTTTGCTCTTTCCTATACTGCAAAATACAACATTGTTCTTTGTTGAAATCGATCTAGACATTGATAAATATGAAGGACAAAGCAGTTTTAACATAGTTTGAGTGAAGGAATTCATTTTATACATAAAATCCCAAATCATGCAGAACGTATGAAAAGAAAGCTTTTTCTCGGATTCCTGATCCTTCAGTGTTGCTCTTTCTTCTACTGCAAAATCCAATGTTGTTCTTTGTTGAAGTCGATCTAGACATTGATAAATATGAAGGACAAAGCAGTTTTAACTTAGTTTGAGTGAAGGAATTAATTTTATACATAAAATCCCAAATCATGCAGAACGTATGAAAATAAGCTTATTCTCGGATTCCTGATCCTTCAGTGTTGCTCTTTCTTCTACTGCAAAATCCAATGTTGTTCTTTGTTGAAGTTGATCTAGACATTGATAAATATGAAGGACAAAGCAGTTTTAACTTAGTTTGAGTGAAGGAATTCATTTATAGCAAAATCTGAAATCGTGCAGAATTCATGAAAGCAAGCTTATACTCGGATTCCTGAAACTTTAGATTTGCTCTTTCTTTTACTGCAAAGTACAACGTTGTTTTTTGTTGAAATCTATCAATAGATAGAAATATTGATAAATACCAGCTGAACATCTCTGCTGCCGCTTTTCATCATTTATGGTTGGACATTCTTACCTTTTCTTACCCGCTTTTTACAAATTATAATCTGACATTCACACCTACTTGTAGTCAAACACCTTCTCCGAGCTTATGATCATGTGCGGTTTGATATTCGAAAATTTTCTTTCATGTTTTCTAGCAATTATTAATGGACATTCAGACCGTCTTACAGCGGAGCTCCTCCGCTCCCTCTTTTGATGGTGTATGTTCGGGCATTCGAATCTTTCCTTACCCGCTTTTTACAAGCTATGCTCGGACATTCAAACCTTCTTGTAGCCGAACACATCCACTCCTGCTTTTGATTATGTATGGTTGGGCATTCAAACCTACTTGTTGCCCGCTTTTCATTAATTTTGGGTGGACATTCACACCTTGTCACAGCCAAACACCTCCGCTCCCTGTTTTGATCATGTATGGTTGGACATTCGCACCTTTTCTCACCCGCTTTTTGCAAACTATGGTCGGCTGTTCACAGCTTCCTCTCCACCATACTTGTATGGTGGGTTATTCACACCCACTTGCATCCGAAGACCTCCGCCCCCACTTTTGTTGATATTTAGTCGGTCATTCGCAGCTTACCCGCTTTTGGCAAACTATGCTATCTATGCATCTACATGTGTTTTGTGGACTTGGAGAAAGCGTTCGACCGTGTCCCTCGTGGAGTCCTGTGGGGGTTGCTCCGGGAATATGGAGTGCCGGACCCCTTGATAGGGGCCGTTTGGTCTCTGTATGACCGGTGCCAGAGTTTGGTCCGCATTGCCGGCAGTAAGTGGGATACGTTTCCGGTGAGAGTTGGACTCCGTCAGGGCTGCCCTTTGTCACCGATTCTGTTCCTAACTTTTATGGACAGAATTTTTAGGCGGAGCCAGGGCGTTGAGGGTGTCCGATTTGGCGACCTCAGAATCGGGTCTCTGCTTTTTGCAGATGATGTGGTTCTGTTAGCGTCGTCAGGCCGTGACCTTCAGCTCTTACTGGAGCGATTCGCAGCCGAGTGTGAAGCGGCTGGGATGAGAATCACCACCTCCAAATCCGAGACTATGGTTCTCAGCCGGAAAAGGGTGGAATGCTCTCTCCGGGTCGGGAATGAGATCCTTCCCCAAGTGGAGGAGTTCAAGTATCTCGGGATCTTGTTCACGAGTGAGGGACGAATGGAGCGGGAGATTGACGGGCGGATCGGTGTGGCGTCTGCAGTGTTGCGGGCTCTGCACCGACCCGTCGTAGTGAAGAGGGAGCTGAGCCAGAAGGCGAAGCTCTCTACTTACTGGTCAATCTACGTTCCCATCCTCACCTATGGTCACGAGTTGTGGGTAGTGACCGAAAGAACAAGATCGCGAATACAAGCAGCCGAAATGGGTTTCCTCCGCAGGGTGTCTGGGCTCTCCCTTAGAGATAGGGTGAGAAGGTCAGTCTTCCGGGAGGGGCTCGGAGTAGAACCGCTGCTCCTCCGCATTGAGAGGAGTCAGATGAGGTGGCTCGGGCATCTGGTTAGGATGCCCCCTGGGCGCCTCCCTGGGGAGGTGTTCCGGGCACGTCCCACTGGGAGGAGAACCCGGGGGAGACCCAGGACACGTTGGAGAGACTATGTCTCTCGGCTGGCCTGGGAACGCCTCGGGGTCCCCCCGGAAGAGCTGGAGGAAGTGGCTGGGGACAGAGACGTCTGGGTTTCTCTGCTCAAGCTCCTGCCCCCGCGACCCGACCCCCGGATAAGCGGCAGATGATGGATGGATGGATGGATATATCCTCCACCAACCAGACTTACAACTCCCGACTAGGGTAGCAGAATTTCTAAGCATCTGCACCCCAAAACTACTATCAAAAATATATAAATTATTGTCTAAGATAGATGACACAATGTCTCTTCCATCCTCAAAATGGGAGGCAGATTTATCCATCAGTTCTGGTCATAGCTTCTAACCACAAATATGTTTGAACACCTTCATAAAGACTCGAAATCCTAATTTACAGCTCATACAATACAAAATCCTTCATAGAACACACTATACAGGACAAAGGATGTTCAGGATGGGTCTAACACATTCAAACATCTGCTCACATTGCACAGATAACACACCTGATGATTATGCACATGCTTTGTGGTTTTGTGCACCTGTCCAGAAGTTCTGGCTTGAAGTCTGTGAGGACCTATCAACATGGCTAAAGTGTAGCATCCCTGCATGCCCCACACTGTGCATACTGGGTGACTTAGAAAACATCAACATGGAAATTAACTCAGCACACATGGTTCTCACAGTGTTATGTATCGCAAAGAAAACTATTCTCATGAACTGGAAAGCGAAGAACAATCTGTGTATTAACCAGTTTAGAAATTTTCTTTTAGATTATATTAGCATGGAAACAATGTCTGCCTCCTCAAAACATCAATTGGCTGAATTTCATTCTCTCTGGTCCCCTCTGATTAGTTTTATCACATAGTGGTGGTGGTGGGTTGCTGGGTGATGGTGGGTCTCAGGCCCGGGCTGCTGCGACTGGTGTGACCGGGTGATTTGTTTGATTGTTTTTTTATGTTGTTTGTTTGTTTTTTGTAGAGGTCCTCCGGGGTGGGGTTGGGTTGAGTGGGGTGGGGCGGGATGGGTACCTTCTGGGGGTACAGTAGCTCCCGGAATATGGTCGCTGCAGGCCCCGAGCCTGGTGGACATCAGGCCCTCCTGCCCATTGTTGGCTCCCAGGTAGCAGGGATGCCTATTACAGCCAGTCCCTGGCTGCCCTCTCTAGGGGAGAGTAGCTCCCCCGGTATATATCCCCATATATCCCCACGTAGGTGGTCCCCTTTGGTTGCACTCTGCAGTTCCCTTCCCCTGTTTTAATTACACCTTAGACATTACTACTTATCAAACACACTCACACACACACATTAGGTCTTGGGGGGCGGTTATACTGAGTGGCATGTGGTGGGCGGGGCTCTTTGGGTATGTAGGCTGCCCAGAGTGCCGCGCTCCCAGTTCTACAAGTTTGGCTGCCCCTCAATTTTAATTGCTAACTATTAGAAAATATTGAAGAGCCAGAAGGGTGAGGGGAGGGGTCTTCTTCGCACACCCCTGCTTCCTGGTGTCTGTTCGGGGCAGGAGGGGCCAGGAGGATTAATTAATTGTTCTGCTGGTTCGGGGTCTGTGGTGGCTGGGGTGTTGCTGGCCCCCTGGTGTGCCCGCTGCACTATACCCCAGCAGAGTCGAGGGAGGTAGGACGTGTGGATGTGTGGATGTATGGGACGTGAAAGTGTGTGTGGTAATGATTGGGCCTGGATCTGGGACTTGCTGTCGCCTGGCCTGCCTGTGCTTCTCCCGATGGGGCGTCAGCGTTGCCTCTCCCCACTGCTCGCGACTTCACCCACCTGTGGGCACGTCTTGACTCCCAGGGCACTTGGCAAGGGGCGCTGGGGCAGGCGCTGACCCATTTTGTGGCTGTCTGGGGCGCTTTGCCCTCCTGGGTATTGGGTGGGGCCTCTGCCAGGGGGTTTGGGGGCGCTCGGGCCCCTGGGGCCCGGGTCCAGTGCACGGCCCATGTCTGGGCGGCTGGGGCCTGGCGGGGTCGGTGGGCTGTTGCCCCTGGCTCCCGGAGGGCCTCTGCCCTATGCTTATGGGGGCTCTTTCCGGGGGCTTCCTCTGCAGTCTTCTGGGTGGATGCGTGGTTGCCCCTGCGGTGGGCTGCCTGGGTTCTGTGCTCTGTGGGGGCTGCTGGTGGCCTGGGTCTTGTGGCCGTCTCTGCCTGCTTCTGATTGCTTGGGGGGGGCTGTGGATTGTGGCCCTGTACGCTTATACACTCATAACTAAGCACGGTTATCATGTAGGTCCTGTGCCATGGGTGTTGCATGTTCTCACACACACACACACACAAACACATTCATTAGTCCAGTAGCATGGTCGCTAAGCAGTTGATGTATTATCATGACGTCTCAGGTCATCTATATCCACAGCTGTGTTGTATGCGATTGCCGCTTCTTGTGCTTGTTTTTGTTTGTTTGTGTGTTTGTTTTTTCTCTGCTTGTCTGCTTTCAGGTGCTCCTGGTGGCGCTAAGGCTAGATTCCCCTCAGAGGCCATGGATTGTTGTCTGTTTTGTTTTTTACAGGTGTAGCAGCTGGTTGTCTGGTTTTTGTTTCTATTTTTGTTCTGTTTCCTCTTCTTTCCTCTTCTTCTTTCCTTGTCCCCCGGTCCGGTTCAGTTCAGTTCATGTCATATATTGTAAACAGAAATAAATAAATGGGCATCAAGGGGAGCTTTACATTTATAAAACTTCCCTTGGCAAAGCAAATCTGTTTGGCATCAAAGGTATTCAGACTACAATTCTTCTGACATAATGCTGAACAGGACAAGGGGAAAAAAAAAAAAAAGTAAAGAAGACAGTTCTGCCGAAAGTCAGGGACAAGACCTGTTCTAAGTTCTATACTTTTTAAAAGGGGCATGTTTATCAACTATGGAATTAGAAGATTTACAAAAATGGTCAAGTGCTAGATCTTCATCTGAGATTTTAACAGTGTCATATAACTATTCAACAGATCAGTTAAAAAAAAGCCTGCTCATGGAGATGTTTCAGGATCTGGATACCAAGCGTGGACCTAATGTTTTCATTTTTGCAATTCTGATACAGGCTATTGAGCAGTGATAACTAACACCAAGTTCAGATACTGCGGATATTCTACCTTTGATTTGTTAAGATTGAGCCAATCAGGGACAACCTTGAAGGATCTCTTTGGTTTTGTAGGATCAGTAATTACCTGAGAAAGGTTGATATTGGTACACACCTTTTTTAAATGATCAGAGGCAGAGTTCAACTTGTTTAAATTAAAATTGCCACACAGAGATTGGGTTTAGGCCACATGCACACAGAATGACATCAACAAATATAAGAAATATTAAACATTTACACATAGATTTTTGAATACATGTAGAGGAATGATACTTTGAAATGTGCTCATTGCGGAGTTATGATCAGTTGAGTAATGAAGGTTGAACTATTCTGGGAAAGAGGTTCTATTCCCAGCATCATGATGGACACTCCTGATATAGAAGGTTTCGCTAACGCATTGGAATTGTTTTACTATTTTCATATGCATGTGCAATGAAGAATTGCTTGCTGCTGATAAATGCAAAGAAGAACAGCTTACACATAGATGCTCACATATAGGTTGCTGAATGCAATGAAGACCTGCTTATCCAGTAAAGTTCAATGTCAATGTGTAATATTCAATTAGGATTTGCAAAACAGTGAAGTTAAACAATGAATGGGTCCATAGTCGGTATGAGAAGACTACAGGAATATTTACCTGGGTGTACGTTCAAACAGAGATGAGAAAATCACGATAAATAATTGTTTGTTTGTTTGTTAGTATGTATATGAATGTTATGTGTATAAACTGTGTTGAGTTATAGTTACTCAGTAGTGTCTCAGTGAAACAACCGACGGGGGATGCCTTGCGGTGACAACAAAAGCAGTGTTTTACTGATCAGTCAAGTTGCTCCAGTGTACTCCACACAAACTGGTTGGCTACTGAAGGGATAGAAAATGGGGAATTCTTGTTTTAAAGCAAACAAGGAATTAGATGGGAAAAATACATGTTTTAACGGGACCCAGACAATATTAAATACTCAGACAGATGGGAGAAGAAGTGTAGTTTTGTAGGAAATCACAAAATTATTACATAGAATTAGTGAAATCAATTGAAGAATGCCTTTCTGAAGAGCTGTTTACCACAGATGAGCAGCTTTGCGACCAAGCACAATGTAGATCGCTTTACTGCCAAAATGATCTAATTTAATGGATTGGTTTAGACATGCATAACAGCATTTTAAGAACAAAGAGAGAAACAAAAAGGGACAACGCTTCATGGTGGAAGGTGATGTATAAATAAAAGTGTATATGATGAAGGGGGTGGCAACACCCATTCCGAAATCCCGCCATTCCGACATCCCGCTATTCCGACATCCCACCATTCCGACATACCACCATTCCGACATACCACCATTCCGACATGCAAACGTCCCACCATTCCGACGTTCAAATGTCCCACCATTCCGACAAGGCTTTCTGTATAAGGAAATGTGTGTTACTCAACAGGTGAGTCCCTTCTTTCTGTTCATGCAATTTATATGTTTAACACATGTTTATAGACAAGCGTTATTAAAAACACAAAGTCTCGGCAACTGGAGGAGGAGAAGCAGTCCGCGGTGGTTTTCAATCACACACTCCAATGCCACTTGTTTCAACTTCCGAAAATTTAATCCAGGAAAAAAAGGCTTACAAACATGGACCAAAACGGCTCCATAACACGCACAAGAATCCAAAAGAAACGAAAATTAACTAAAAGAAAGCAAATAAACAGTATGAAGTGGTCAAAATTGGTTTTACGCATGCCTATGTGCGTCTGGCACATGCGTCTTCGGGCTCTCCCACATTGGTTTGTGGATGAAAGCTATATGTTCAGCTGTAATGTCATGTAAAAACAATCTCTACATGACATTTACTCCCAGGTGTGACCAGTTACGTCCTTAAGATATCAACAGGCTGTATAAAGCCTTGCGTAACGGCTGTGTGTTTGTGCCAAATGCGCAAAGCCCATCCGCGCTTCCCAAAATTGGAGCGAGTACTCATAAATCACGTGAATAACATGAATAAACGTTTTTACTGCATTTTGTTGTGTTTTATACGTTCTATGCTGTCATTTCTCTCTTCTCCTATTGGCAAGGCAAGGCAGAGTGCTCGCAACTGTGTCCTGTGCCGTAGCCGTGATATCTGTGCAATTATTACTTTTGCATATGATGACAGCGTGCAAAAGACGCATGGGCTCTGTGGAGAGCTCCGCTCCAGCTGGCTGCTGTGACAGCTCACTGACAATGTATTTCTGCTTAATCAGTTTCAGTCTCGCCAGAGTTACATTAATATCTGTATTTTTATATTTGAAATTCAGGGGATTTTGATAATAGATTATTAAAGTTTGTTTGCGAGGCTGTGGCCTCTGCATGTGCAGAGCTTGTGCGCCAAACTTTAGGGTGTATTTGCGCCGGCATATCATTAGTGCAAAATGTTTTGGGTAAAAAATAGGCTATTAAAAGGAACTGTCGGAATGGCGGTATGTTAAAAAAAAAAAAAAAACATACCGCCATTCCGACCATAGGAGGAAAAAAGTGTCGGAATGGTGGGACGTTTGATAAAAAATTAAGTGTCGCCATTCCGACAATTGGAGACCCATGTCTGAATGGCGAGATGTCGGAATGGCAGCATGTAACCATGATGAAGGAGAGACCATTTGAGCAGCACAGCCATTTCGCAGCACAGGGACAGCAGTCCAAGTTACAGGATCTCCCACGTGGTATCACCTGTCACATTGTGTCAAGGCATCAAAAGAAGAAAAAATCACCAAACTCAAGGACAAAAAGACGAAGACGCCGGTGAACGAAGAGAGAGCACTGACAAACCAGAAATACAAAAGGATTCTCGATATCAAGATCCAGAAGAAGAGGCTAACAATGCCACGAACACTTACGATGCTGGGAATGATGCCAGCAATGAACAGAGAAGAAGATTCAGTGTCATCAATCTGCAACACGTGCCTCTAATGAGGGGGTGAATATAGAATCCTCAACGATTATAACGTCTCTGGGAACTGTGACAAAAACAAGGTTTAAACCATTTTGATATATATTGTAACCTATTGGCTAAGGAATAGTGCTGAAAATGAGGTAAATCTAATCCACCATTGTCCTTGGTCTTCTGTAGGGTTTTTAAACTAATACGTTGAGGTTTGTTTTTCCACAGAAATTTGGAGATGCATGAATCTAGTTACTTAAACCAAGTAGCAGATGGTTTTATGGGGATCATTGAGAACAAATAGTTAACTTTTGGTAGTATCATCATTTTAATGGATGTAATTCTCCCCATAAGTGATATAGGTAAGGACTTCCAACGAGAGAGATCGTCCTCTACTGTCTTTAATAATTGCACATAATTTAGCTTTGTTAGCTCTGAGAGCCTGGAGGAAATGTTTATGCCTAAATATCTAATATTTCCTGACTGTAAAGTGATCGCAGGTATATTATGGACCCTACAGTTAATGGGCAGAACTGTGGTCTTAGACCAGTTGATAGAGTAGTTAGAAAGTGTTGAGAATTTATTTATGAGTGTGATCGTGTGAGTGAGAGACGTCTGTGAGTTCTGAAGGAAAAGTAATACATCATCAGCATAAAGACTTATTTTATGCTCAATATTTTGGGATTAATTACTCACAAACGGGTAAGAAAAGGTAGTATTGCCAGACCATACATGATCAAAACAGGGAGCGGAGGTCGTTCAGCTGCAAGAAGGTGTGAATGTCCAACTAAAGTTTATAAAAAGCGGGTAAGACAAGGTGCGAATGCCCGACAATGCATGATCAAAAGAGGGAGCGGAGGTTTTCGGCTGCAAGAAGGTCTGAATGTCCACCCATAATTCCTGAAAAATGGGTAAAAAAAGGGTGCGAATGCCAAACCATACATCATCAAAAGCAGGAGTGGATGTGTTCGGCTAGAAGAAGGTTTGAATGTCCGACCATAGTTTGTAAAAAGCGGGTAAGAAAAGGTTCGAATGCCCAAACATAGACCATCAAAAGAGGGAGCGGAGGTGTTCCGCTGTAAGAAGGTGTAAATGTCCGACCATAGTTGGTAAAAAGCGGGTAAGAAAAGGTTAAAATACCCGACTGTACACAATCAATAGCGGGAGCGGAGTTGTTCGGCTACAAGAAGGTATGAAAGTCCGACCACGGTTTGTAAAAAGCGGGTAAGAAAAGGTTCGAATGCCCGAATATATACCATCAAAAGTGGAAGTGGAGGTGTTCGGCTGCAAGAAGGTGTGAACGTCCGACCAAAGTTTGTAAAAAGCAGTTAAGAAAAGGTTCGAATATCCAACCAAACATAATCAAAAGCGGGAGCAGAGCTGTTCGACTGCAAGTAGGTGTGAATGTCAGATCATAATTTGCAAAAAGCTGATGAGAAAGGGTGAGAATGCCCGGCTATACACCATCAAATGCGGGAGCGGAAGTGTTCGGCTGTGAGTAGGTGTGAATCTCCGAGCATATTTTGTAAAAAGGGGGTAAGAATAGATTCGAATGCCCGAACATACACTATCAAAAGAGGGAGCGGAGGTGTTCCGCTGTAAGAAGGTGTGAATGTCCGACCATAGTTGGTAAAAAACGGGTAAGAAAAGGTTAAAATACCCGACTGTACACAATCAATAGTGGGAGCGGATGTGTTTGGCTACAAGAATGTGTGACAGTCCAACCATGGTTTGTAAAAAACGGGTAAGAAAAGGTGCGAATGCCCGACAATGTATGATCAAAAGAGGGAGCGGAGGTTTTCGGCTACAAGAAGGTTAGAATGTCCGACCATAGTTTGTAAAAAGCGGGTAAGAAAAGGTTCAAATGCCTGACTATACACCATCAAATGCGGGAGCGGAGGTGTTCCGCTGTAAGACGGTGTGAATGTCCGACCATAGTTGGTAAAAAGCGGGTAAGAAAAGGTTAAAATACCTGACTGTACACAATCAATAGCGGGAGCGGAGTTGTTCGGCTACAAGAAGGTGTGAAAGTTCAACCATGGTTTGTAAAAAGCTGCTAAGAAAAGGTTCGAATGCCCGAATATATACCATCAAAAGCGGAAGCGGAGGTGTTTGGCTGCAAGAAGGTCTGAATGTCCAACCATAATTTGTAAAAACCGGGAAGGAAAGGCTCGAAAGCCCGACTATACACCATCAAAAGCGGGAGCAGAGTGGTTCAGCTGCAAGAAGGTCTGAATGTCCATCAATAATTGCTTTAAAACATGAAAGAAAATTTTCGAATATCATCCGCACATGATCATAAGAAGGAGAGGAGGTGTTCAGCTGCAAGAAGGTGTGAATGTCCACCCATAATTCCTGAAAAATGGGTAAAAAAAGGTGCGAATGCCCAACCATACATTATCAAAAGCAGGTGTGAATGTCAGATCATAATTTGCAAAAAGCTGATGAGAAAGGGTGAGAATGCCCGACTATACACCATCAAATGCGGGAGCGGAGGTGTTCGGCTCTGAGTAGGTGTGAATGTCCGACCATAATTGCTGAAAAATGTGTTAGAAAAGGTAAGAATGCCGGACCATACATCATCAAAAGCGAGAGAGGTGGTGTTCGGCTGCAAAAAGGTGTAAATGTTCGACTAAAGTTTGTAAAAAGCGGGTAAGACATGGTGCGAATGCCTGACAAGGTATGATCAAAAGCAGGAGCGGAGGTGTTCAGCTGCAAGAAGGTCTAAATGTCCATCAATAATTGCTAGAAAATATGAAAGAAAATTTTCGAAAATCAAACCGCACATGATCATAAGTGGGAGAGGAGGTGTTCAGCTGCAAGAAGGTGTGAATGTCCACCCATTATTCCTGACAAATGGGTAAAAAAAAGGTGCGAATGCCCAACCATACATCATCAAAAGCAGGAGTGGATGTGTTCGGCTACAAGAAGGTGTGAACGTCCAACCAAAGTTTGTAAAAAGCAGTTAAGAAAAGGTTTGAATATCCAACCAAACATAATCAAAAGCGGGAGCATAGCTTTTCGACTGCAAGTAGGTGTGAATGTCAGATCATAATTTGCAAAAAGCTGATGAGAAAGGGTGAGAATGTCCGACTGCACACCATCAAATGCGGGAGCGGAGTTGTTCGGCTGTGAGTAGGTGTGAATTTCCGACTGTAATTTCTGAAAAATGTGTTAGAAAAGGTAAGAATGCCGGTCCATACATCATCAAAAGCGAGAGAGGTGGTGTTCGGCTGCAAGTAAGTGTGAATGTCCAGCCATAATTACTCACAAACGGGTAAGAAAAGGTAGTATTGCCAGACCATACATGATCAAAACAGGGAGCGGAGGTGGTTCAGCTGCAAGAAGGTGTGAATGTCCGACTAAAGTTCAAATATATTAACAAAAGCGGGAGGAGAGGTCTTCGGATGAGAGTGGTTGAGAATTTCCAACCATAATCTATAAAATTCGGTGAAAAAAAGGTGTGATAGAACACTAAAAGGTGGAGCGGAAGTGTTCGGCTGCAAGAAGGTGTGAATGTCCGACTATATTTGGTGAAAAGCAGGTGAAGCAAGGTCTGAATGCCCAACCTTACATCATCAAAAGCGAGATCAGAGGTGTTTGGCTGCAAGAAGGCCATAGTTTGCCAAAAGCGGGTAAGCTGCGAATGACCAACTAAATATCAACAAAAGTGGGGGCGGAGGTCTTTGGATGCAACTGGGTGTGAACATCCCACCATACAAGTATGGTGGAGAGGAAGCTGTGAACAGCCAACCATAGTTTGCAAAAAGCGGGTGAGAAAAGGTGCGAATGTCCAACCATACATGATCAAAACAGGGAGCGGAGGTGTTTGGCTGTGACAAGGTGTGAATGTCCACCCAAAATTAATGAAAAGCGGGCAAAAAATTAGGTTTGAATGCCCAAGCATACATCATCAAAAGAAGGAGTGGATGTGTTCTGCTGTAAGACGGTGTGAATGTCCGACCATAGTTGGTAAAAAGCGGGTAAGAAAAGGTTAAAATACCCGACTGTACACAATCAATAGGGGGAGCGGAGTTGTTCGGCTACAAGAAGGTGTGAAAGTCCAACCATGGTTTGTAAAAAGCTGGTAAGAAAAGGTTCGAATGCCCGAATATATACCATCAAAAGCGGAAGCGGACGTGTTCGGCTGCAAGAAGGTGTGAACGTCCGACCAAAGTTTGTAAAAAGCAGTTAAGAAAAGGTTCGAATATCCAACCAAACATAATCAAAAGCGGGAGCAGAGCTGTTCGACTGCAAGTAGGTGTGAATGTCCAGCCATAATTACTCACAAACGGGTAAGAAAAGGTAGTATTGCCAGACCATACATGATCAAAACAGGGAGCTGAGGTGGTTCAGCACCAAGGTGTGAATGTCTGACTATAGTTTGTACAAAGCGGGTAAGATAAGGTGCGAATGCCCGACAATGTATAATCAAAAGAGGGAGCAGAGGTTTTCGGCTACAAGAAGGTTTGAATGTCCGACCATAGTTTGTAAAAAGCGGGTAAGAAAAGGTTCAAATGCCTGACTATACACCATCAAAAGCGGGAGCGGAGATGTTCGGCTACAAGAAGGTGTGAAAGTCCAACCATCGTTTGTAAAAAGCTGGTAAGAAAAGGTTCGAATGCCCGAATATATACCATCAAAAGCGGAAGCGGAGGTGTTCGGCTGCAAGAAGGTGTGAACGTCCGACCAAAGTTTGCAAAAAGCAGTAAAGAAAAGGTTCGAATATCCAAACATAATTAAAAGCGAGAGAGATTGTGTTCAGCTGCAAGTAGGTGTGAATATCCAGCCATAATTACTCACAAACGGGTAAGAAAATGTAGTATTGCTTGACCATACATGATCAAAACAGGGAGCGGAGGTGGTTTAGCTGCAAAAAGGGGTGAATGTCCAACTAAAGTTCAAATATATTAACAAAAGCGGGAGGAGAGGTCTTCGGATTAGAGTGGTTGAGAATTTCCAACCATAATCTATAAAATGTGGTGAAAAAAAAAGGTGTGAAGGAATGAATTTTATAGCAAAATCCGAAATCACGCATAACTCCGCAAAAGGAACGTATTGCTCAACCAAAGGGATGCTTCTTTCTCATTCAGGGTAATATGAGGAACTTTATGCTTGATACATTTTAGACATGGATAACTATGAAGGACAAAGCAATTTTAACTTGGTTTGAGCAAAGCAATTCATTTTATAGGAAAATCCGAAATCGTGCAACTCATGAAAGTAAGCTTTTTCTCGGATTCCTGATCCTCCAGTGTTGCTCTTTCCTTTAATGAAAAATACAGCCTTGTTCTTTGTTGAAATTTATATAGACATTGATAAATATGAAGGACAAAGCAGTTTCCACTTTGTTTGAGTAAAGGAATTAATTTTATAGCAAAATCCCAAATCAAGCAGAACGTATGAAAATAAGCTTGTTTTCGGATTCCTGATCCTTCAGTGTTGCTATTTCTTCTACTGCAAAATACAATGTTGTTCTTTGTTGAAGTCAATCTACACATTGATAAATATGAAGGACAAAGCAGTTTTAACATAGTTTGAGTAAAGGAATTCATTTTATACATAAAATCCCAAATCATGCAGAACGTATGAAAATAAGCTTATTCTCGGATTCCTGATCCTTCAGTGTTGCTCTTTCTACTACTGCAAAATACAATCTTGTTCTTTGTTGAAGTAAATCTAGACATTGATAAATATGAAGGACAAAGCAGTTTTCACTTGGTTTGAGTGAAGGAATTCATTTTATACATAAAATCCCAAATCATTCAAAACGTATGAAAAGAAGCTTATTCTCGGATTCCTGATCCTTCAGTGTTGCTTTTTCTTCTACTGCAAAATACAATGTTGTTCTTTGTTGAAGTCGATCTAGACATTGATAAATATGAAGGACAAAGCAGTTTTAACTTGGTTTGAGTGAAGGAATTCATTTTATACATAAAATCCCAAATCATGCAGAACGTATGAAAATAAGCTTATTCTCGGATTACTGATCCTTCAGTGTTGCTCTTTCTTCTACTGCAAAATCCAGTGTTGTTCTTTGTTGAAGTCAATCTAGACATTGATAAATATGAAGGACAAAGCAGTTTTAACATAGTTTGAGTGAAGGCATTCATTTATAGTAAAATCAATAATCGTGCAGAACTCATGAAAATAAGCTTATTCTCGGATTCCTAAAACTTTTGATTTGCTCTTTCTTTACTGCAAAGTACAATGTTGTTCTTTGTTGAAGTCGATCTAGACATTGATAAATATGAAGGACAAAGCAGTTTTCACTTGGTTTGAGTGAAGGATTTGCAGCTGAAAACCTCCCGCTCCCGCTTTTGATTGTGTATAGTCGGGCTTTCGAGCCTTTTCTTACCCGGTTTTTAGAAATTATGGTTGGACATTCAGACCTTGCAGCCGAAGACCTCCACTCCCTCTTTTGATCATACATTGTCGGGCATTCGCACCTTGTCTTACCCGCTTTTTACAAACTATAGTCAGACATTCACACCTTGCAGCTGAACCACCTCAGCTCCCTGTTTTGATCATGTATGGTCTGGCAATACTACATTTTCTTACCCGTTTGTGAGTAATTATGGCTGGACATTCACACCTACTTGCAGTCGAACAGCTCTGCTCCCGCTTTTGATGGTATATATTCGGGCATTCGAACCTTTTCTTAACTGCTTTTTGCAAACTTTGGTCGGATGTTCACACCTTCTTGCAGCCGAACACCTCCGCTTCCGCTTTTGATGGTATATATTCGGGCATTCGAACCTTTTCTTAGCAGCTTTTTACAAACCATGGTTGAACTTTCACACCTTCTTGTAGCCGAACAACTCCGCTCCCGCTATTGATTGTGTACAGTCAGGTATTTTAACCTTTTCTTACCCGCTTTTTACCAACTATGGTCGGACATTCACACCGTCTTACAGCGGAACACCTCCGCTCCCGCTTTTGATGGTGTATAGTCAGGCATTTGAACCTTTTCTTACCCGCTTTTTACAAACTATGGTCGGACATTCAAACCTTCTTGTAGCCGAAAACCTCCGCTCCCTCTTTTGATCATACATTGTCGGGCATTCGCACCTTTTCTTACCCGTTTTTTACAAACCATGGTCGGACTGTCACACATTCTTGTAGCCAAACACATCCGCTCCCGCTATTGATTGTGTACAGTCGGGTATTTTAACCTTTTCTTACCCGTTTTTTACCAACTATGGTCGGACATTCACACCTTCTTACAGCGGAACACCTCCACTCCCTCTTTTGATGGTGTATGTTTGGGCATTCGAACCTTTTCTTACCCGCTTTTTACAAACTATGCTCGGACATTCAAACCTTGTAGCCGAACACATCCACTCCTGCTTTTGATGATGTATGGTTGGGCATTCAAACCTACTTGTTGCCCGCTTTTCATTAATTTTGGGTGGACATTCACACCTTGTCACAGCCAAACACCTTCGCTCCCTCTTTTGATCATGTATGGTTGGACATTCGCACCTTTTCTCACCCGCTTTTTGCCAACTATGGTCGGCTGTTCACAGCTTCCCCTCCACCATACTTGTATGGTGGGATATTCACACCCACTTGCATCCGAATACCTGTGGTTGATATTTAGTCGGTCATTCGCAGCTTACCCGCTTTTGGCAAACTATGGCCTTCATGCAGCCAAACACCTCTGATCTCGCTTTTGATGATGTAAGGTTGGGCATTCAGACCTTGCTTCACCTGCTTTTCACCAAATATAGTCGGACATTCACACCTTCTTGCAGCTGAACCACCTCCGCTCCCTGTTTAGATCATGTATGGTATGGCAATACTACCTTTTCTTACCCGTTTGTTAGTAATTATGGCTGGACATTCACACCTACTTGCAGCCGAACACCACCTCTCCCGCTTTTGATGATGTATGGACCGGCATTCTTACCTTTTCTAACACATTTTTCAGCAATTATGGTCGGAGATTCACACTTACTCACAGCCGAACAACTCCGCTCCCGCATTTGATGGTGTATAGTCGGGCATTCTCACCCTTTCTCATCAGCTTTTTGCAAAATTATGATCTGACATTCACACCTGCTTTTGATAATGTATGGTTGGGCATTCGCACCTTTTCTTACCCATTTTTCAGTAATTATGGGTGGACATTCACACCTTCTTGCAGCTGAACACCTCCTCTCCCGCTATTGATTTTGTACAGTCGAGTATTTTAACCTTTTCTTACCCGCTTTTTACCAAATATGGTCGGACATTCACACCGTCTTACAGCGGAACACCTCTGCTCCCGCTTTTGATGGTGTATAGTCAGGCGCTTGAACCTTTTCTTACCCGCTTTTTACAAACTATGGTCGGACATTCAAACCTTCTTGTAGCCGAAAACCTCCGCTCCCTCTTTTGATTATACATTGTTGGGCATTCGCACCTTATTTACAAACTATAGTCAGACATTCACACCTTGCAGCTGAGCCACCTAAGCTCCCTGTTTTGATAGTGTATGTTCGGGCATTCGAACCTATTCTTACCCCCTTTTTACAAACTATGCTCGGAGATTCACACCTACTCACAGCCGAACAACTCCGCTCCCGCATTTGATGATGTATTGTCCGGCATTCTAGTCTCTTCTAACACATTTTTCAGCAATTATGGTCAGACATTCACACCTACTCACAGCCAAACACTTCCGCTCCCGCATTTGATGGTGTATAGCCGGGCATTCTCACCCTTTCTCATCAGCTTTTTGCAAATTATGATCTGACATTCACACCTACTTGCAGTCGAACAGCTCTGCTCCCGCTTTTGATTATGTTTGGTTGGATATTCGAACCTTTTCTTAACTGCTTTTTACAAACTTTGGTCGGACGTTCACACCTTCTTGTAGCCAAACACATCCACTTCCACTTTTGATGGTATATATTCGGGCATTCGAACCTTTTCTTACCCGCTTTTTACAATCCGTGGTCGGACTTTCACACCTTCTTGTAGCCAAACAACTCCGCTCCCGCTATTGATTGTGTACAGTCGGGTATTTTAACCTTTTCTTACCCGCTTTTTACCAACTATGGTCGGACATTTACACCTTCTTACAGCGGAACACCTCCGCTCCCTCTTTTGATGGTCTATGTTCGGGCATTCGAACCATTTCTTACCCGCTTTTTACAAACTATGGTCGGACATTCAAACCTTCTTGTAGCCGAACACATCCACTCCTGCTTTTGATGATGTATGGTTTGGCATTTTCACCTTTTCTTACCCATTTTTCAGTAATTATGGGTGGACATTCACACCTTCTTGCAGCTGAACAACTCCTCTCCCGCTTATGATCATGTGCGGTTTGATATTCGAAAATTTTCTTTCATGTTTTAAAGCAATTATTGATGGACATTCAAATCTTCTTGTAGCCGAACACATCCACTCCTGCTTTTGATGATGTATGGTTTGGCATTCGCACCCTTTTTTTACCCATTTTTCAGGAATTTTGGGTGGACATTCAGACCTTCTTGCAGCCGAAAACCTCCGCTCCCTCTTTTGATCATACATTGTCGGGCATTCGCACCTTATCTTACCCGCTTTTTACAAACTATAGTCAGACATTCACACCTTGCAGCTGAACCACCTCCGCTCCCTGTTTTGATCATGTATGGTCTGGCAATACTACCTTTTCTTACCCGTTTGTGAGTAATTAATCCCAAAATATTGAGCATAAAATAAGTCTTTATGCTGATGATGTATTACTTTTCCTTCAGAACTCACAGACGTCTCTCAGTCACACGATCACTTTCTGACTACTCTATCAACTGGTCTAAGACCACAGTTCTGCCCATTAACTGTAGGGTCCATAATATACCTGCGATCACTTTACAGTCAGGAAATATTAGATATTTAGGCATAAACATTTCCTCCAGGCTCTCAGAGCTAACAAAGCTAAATTATGTGCAATTATTAAAGACAGTAGAGGACGATCTCTCGTTGGAAGTCCTTACCTATATCACTTATGGGGAGAGTTACATCCATTAAAATGATGATACTACCAAAAGTTAACTATTTGTTCTCAATGATCCCCATAAAACCATCTGCTACTTGGTTTAAGTCACTAGATTCATGCATCTCCAAATTTCTGTGGAAAAACAAACCACCACGTATTAGTTTAAAAACCCTACAGAAGACCAAGGACAGTGGTGGATTAGATTTACCTCATTTTCAGCACTATTCCTTAGACAATAGGTTACAATATATATCAAAATGGTTTAAACCTTGTTGTTGTCACAGTTCCCAGAGACGTTGTAATCGTTGAGGATTCTATATTCACCCCCTCATTAGAGGCACGTAATGCAGATTGATGACACTGAATCTTCTTCTCTGTTCATTGCTGGCATCATTCCCAGCATCGTAAGTGTTCGTGGCATTGTTAGCCTCTTCTTCTGGATCTTGATATCGAGAATCCTTTTGTATTTCTGGTTTGTCAGTCCTCTGTCTTCGTTCACCGGAGTCTTTGTCTTTTTGTCCTTGAGTTTGGTGATTTTTTCTTCTTTTGATGCCTTGACACAATGTGACAGGTGATACCACGTGGGAGATCCTGTAACTTGGACTGCTGTCCCTGTGCTGCGAAATGGCTGTGCTGCTCAAATGGTCTCTCCTTCATCATGGTTACATGCTGCCATTCCGACATCTCGCCATTCCGACATGGGTCTCCAATTGTCGGAATGGCGACACTTAATTTTTTATCAAACGTCCCACCATTCCGACACTTTTTTCCTCCTATGGTCGGAATGGCGGTATGTTTTTTGTTTTTTTTAACATACCGCCATTCCGACAGTTCCTTTTAATAGCCTATTTTTTACCCAAAACATTTTGCACTAATGATATGCCGGCGCAAATACGCCCTAAAGTTTGGCGCACAAGCTTTGCACATGCAGAGGCCACAGCCTCGCAAACAAACTTTAATAATCTATTATCAAAATCCCCTGAATTTCAAATATAAAAATACAGATATTAATGTAACTCTGGCGAGACTGAAACTGATTAAGCAGAAATACAGTGTCAGTGAGCTGTCACAGCAGCCAGCTGGAGCGGAGCTCTCCACAGAGCCCATGCGTCTTTTGCACGCTGTCATCATATGCAAAAGTAATAATTGCAATTACAGATATCACGGCTACTGCACAGGACACAGTTGCGAGCACTCTGCCTTGCCTTGCCAATAGGAGAAGAGAGAAATGACAGCATAGAACGTATAAAACACAACAAAATTCAGTAAAAACGTTTATTCATGTTATTCACGTGATTTATGAGTACTCACTCCAATTTTGGGAAGCGCGGATGGGCTTTGCGCATTTGGCACAAACACACAGCCGCAACGGTTGTAGCTTTATACAGCCTGTTGATATCTTAAGGACCTAACTGGTCACACCTGGGAGTAAATGTCATGTAGAGATTGTTTTTACATGACTTTACAGCTGAACATATAGCTTTCATCCACAAACCAACGTGGGAGAGCCCGAAGACGCATGTGCCAGACGCACATAGGCATGCGTAAAACCAATTTTGACCACTTCATACTGTTTATTTGCTTTCTTTTAGTTAACTTTCGTTTCTTTTGGATTCTTGTGCGTGTTATGGAGCCGTTTTGGTCCATGTTTGTAAGCCTTTTTTTCCTCGATTAAATTTTCGGAAGTTAAAACAAGTGGCATTGGAGTGTGTGATTGAAAACCACCACGGACTGCTTCTCCTCCTCCAGTTGCCGAGACTTTGTGTTTTTAATAACGCTTGTCTATAAACATGTGTTAAACATATAAATTGCATGAACAGAAAGAAGGGACTCACCTGTTGAGTAACACACATTTCCTTATACGGAAAGCCTTGTCGGAATGGTGGGACATTTGAACGTCAGAATAGCGGGATGTCGCAATGGTGGGATGTCGGAATGGTGGGACGTTTGCATGTCGGAATGGTGGTATGTCGGAATGGTGGTATGTCGGAATGGTGGGATGTCGGAATAGCGGGATGTCGGAATGGCGAAATTTCGGAATGGGTGTTGCCACCCCCTTCATCATATACACAGTTATTTATACATCACCTTCCACCATGAAGCGTTGTCCCTTTTTGTTTCTCTCTTTGTTCTTAAAATGCTGTTATGCATGTCTAAACCAATCCATTAAATTAGATCATTTTGGCAGTAAAGCGATCTACAATGTGCTTGGTCGCAAAGCTGCTCATCTGTGGTAAACAGCTCTTCAGAAAGGCATTCTTCAATTGATTTCACTAATTCTATGTAATAATTTTGTGATTTCCTACAAAACTACACTTCTTCTCCCATCTGTCTGAGTATTTAATATTGTCTGGGTCCCGTTAAAACATGTATTTTTCCCATCTAATTCCTTGTTTGCTTTAAAACAAGTATTCCCCATTTTCTATCCCTTCAGTAGCCAACCAGTTTGTATGGAGTACACTGGAGCAACTTGACTGATCAGTAAAACACTGCTTTTGTTGTCACCGCAAGGCTTCCCCCGTCGGTTGTTTCACTGAGACACTACTGAGTAACTATAACTCAACACAGTTTATACACATAACATTCATATACATACTAACAAACAAACAAACAAACAAACAATTATTTATCGCAATTTTCTCATCTCTGTTTGAACGTACACCCAGGTAAATATTCCTGTAGTCTTCTCATACCGACTATGGACCCATTCATTGTTTAACTTCACTGTTTTGCAAATCCTAATTGAATATTACACATTGACATTGAACTTTACTTGATAAGCAGGTCTTCATTGCATTCAGCAGCCTATATGTGAGCATCTATGTGTAAGCTGTTCTTCTTTGCATTTATCAGCAGCAAGCAATTCTTCATTGCACATGCATATGAAAATAGTAAAACAATTCCAATGCGTTAGCGAAACCTTCTATATCAGGAGTGTCCATCATGATGCTGGGAATAGAACCTCTTTCCCAGAATAGTTCAACCTTCATTACTCAACTGATCATAACTCCGCAATGAGCACATTTCAAAGTATCATTCCTCTACATATATTCAAAAATCTATGTGTAAATGTTTAATATTTCTTATATTTGTTGATGTCATTCTGTGTGCATGTGGCCTAAACCCAATCTCTGTGTGGCAATTTTAATTTAAACAAGTTGAACTCTGCCTCTGATCATTTAAAAAAGGTGTGTACCAATATCAACCTTTCTCAGGTAATTACTGATCCTACAAAACCAAAGAGATCCTTCAAGGTTGTCCCTGATTGGCTCAATCTTAACAAATCAAAGGTAGAAAATCCGCAGTATCTGAACTTGGTGTTAGTTATCACTGCTCAATAGCCTGTATCAGAATTGCAAAAATGAAAACATTAGGTCCACGCTTGGTATCCAGATCCTGAAACATCTCCATGAGCAGGCTTTTTTTTAACTGATCTGTTGAATAGTTATATGACACTGTTAAAATCCCAGATGAAGATCTAGCACTTGACCATTTTTGTAAATCTTCTAATTCCACAGTTGATAAACACGCCCCTTTTAAAAAGTATAGAACTTAGAACAGGTCTATCCCTGGCTTTCGGCAGAACTGTCTTCTTTACTTTTTTTTCCCCTTGTCCTGTTCAGCATTATGTCAGAAGAATTGTAGTCTGAATACCTTTGATGCCAAACAGATTTGTTTTGCCAAGGGAAGTTTTATAAATGTAAAGCTCCCCTTGATGCCCATTTATTTATTTCTGTTTACAATATATGACATGAACTGAACTGAACCGGACCGGGGGACAAGGAAAGAAGAAGAGGAAAGAAGAGGAAACAGAACAAAAATAGAAACAAAAACCAGACAACCAGCTGCTACACCTGTAAAAAACAAAACAGACAACAATCCATGGCCTATGAGGGGAATCCAGCCTTAGCGCCACCAGGAGCACCTGAAAGCAGACAAGCAGAGAAAAAACAAACACACAAACAAACAAAAACAAGCACAAGAAGCGGCAATCGCATACAACACAGCTGTGGATATAGATGACCTGAGACGACATGATAATACATCAACTGCTTAGTGACCATGCTACTGGACTAATGAATGTGTGTGTGTGTGTGTGAGAACATGCAACACCCATGGCACAGGACCTACATGATAACCGTGCTTAGTTATGAGTGTATAAGCGTACAGGGCCACAATCCACAGCCCCCCCCCAAGCAATCAGAAGCAGGCAGACAGGGCCACAAGACCCAGGCCACCAGCAGCCCCCACAGAGCACAGAACCCAGGCAGCCCACCGCAGGGGCAACCACGCATCCACCCAGAAGACTGCAGAGGAAGCCCCCGGAAAGAGCCCCCATAAGCATAGGGCAGAGGCACTCCGGGAACCAGGGGTAACAGCCCACCGACCCCGCCAGGCCCCAGCCGCCCAGACATGGGCCGTGCACTGGACCTGGGCCCCAGGAGCCCGAGCGCCCCCAAACCCCCCGGCAGAGGCCCCACCCAATACCCAGGAGGGCCAAGCGCCCCAGACAGCCACAAAGTGGGTCAGCGCCTGCCCCAGCACCCCTGGCCAAGTGCCCTGGGAGTCAAGACGTGCCCACAGGTGGGTGAAGTCGCGAGCAGTGGGGAGAGGCAACGCTGATGCCCCATCGGGAGAAACACAGGCAGGCCAGGCGACAGCAAGTCCCAGATCCAGGCCCAATCATTACCACACACACTTTCACGTCCCATACATCCACACATCCACACACCCTACCTCCCTCGACTCTGCTGGGGTGTAGTGCAGCGGGCACACCAGGAGGCCAGCAACCCCCCAGCCACCACAGACCCCGAACCAGCAGAACAATTAATTAATCCTCCTGGCCCCTCCTGCCCCGAGCAGACACCAGGAAGCAGGGGTGTGCGAAGAAGACCCCTCCCCTCACCCTTCTGGCTCTTCAATATTTTCTAATAGTGAGCAATTAAAATTGAGGGGCAGCCAAACTTGTAGAACTGGGAGCGCGGCACTCTGGGCAGCCTACATACCCAAAGAGCCCCGCCCACCAGATGCCACTCAGTGTAACCACCCCCCAAGACCTAATGTGTGTGTGTGAGTGTGTTTGATAAGTAGTAATGTCTAAGGTGAAATTAAAACAGGGGCAGGGAACTGCAGAGTGCAACCAAAGGGGACCACCTACGTGGCCCCATCCACTACACCCCACCGAACACACACGCCCCCAAAACCCTTCATGTGTGAGTGTGTGCTGTGTACAGGAGCCAGAAGGGAGAGGGGTATGGGGATATATACCGGGGGAGCTACTCTCCCCCAGAGAGGGCAGCCAGGGACTGGCTGCAATAGGCATCCCCGCTACCTGGGAGCCAACAATGGGCAGGAGGGCCTGATATCCACCAGGCTCGGGGCCTGCAGCGACCATATTCCGGGAGCTACTGTACCCCCAGAAGGTACCCATCCCGCCCCACCCCACTCAACCCAACCCCACCCAGGAGGACCTCTACAAAAAACAAACAAACAACATAAAAAAACAAACAAACAAACCACCCGGTCACACCAGTCGCAGCAGCCCGGGCCTGAGACCCACCATCACCCAGCAACCCACCACCACCACTATGTGATAAAACTAATCAGAGGGGACCAGAGAGAATGAAATCCAGTCAATTGATGTTTTTGAGGAGGCAGACATTGTTTCCATGCTAATATAATCTAAAAGAAAATTTCTAAACTGGTTAATACACAGATTGTTCTTCGCTTTCCAGTTCATGAGAATAGTTTTCTTTGCGATACATAACACTGTGACAACCATGTGTGCTGAGTTAATTTCCATGTTGATGTTGTCTAAGTCACCCAGTATGCACAGTGTGGGGCATGCAGGGATGCTACACTTTAGCCATGTTGATAGGTCCTCACAGACTTCAAGCCAGAACTTCTGGACAGGCGCACAAAACCACAAAGCGTGTGCATAATCATCAGGTGTGTTATCTGTGCAATGTGAGCAGATGTTTGAGTGTGTTAGACCCATCCTGAACATCCTTTGTCCTGTATAGTGTGTTCTATGAAGGATTTTGTATTGTATGAGCTGTAAATTAGGATTTTGAGTCTTTATGAAGGTGTTCAAACATATTTGTGGTTAGAAGCTATGACCAGAACTGATGGATAAATCTGCCTCCCATTTTGAGGATGGAAGAGACATTGTGTCATCTATCTTAGACAATAATTTATATATTTTTGATAGTAGTTTTGGGGTACAGATGCTTAGAAATTCTGCTACCCTAGTCGGGGGTTGTAAGTCTGGTTGGTGGAGGATATATCCATCCATCCATCCATCATCTGCCGCTTATCCGGGGGTCGGGTCGCGGGGGCAGGAGCTTGAGCAGAGAAACCCAGACGTCTCTGTCCCCGGCCACTTCCTCCAGCTCTTCCAGGGGGACCCCGAGGCGTTCCCAGGCCAGCCGAGAGACATAGTCTCTCCAACGTGTCCTGGGTCTCCCCCGGGGTCTCCTCCCAGTGGGACGTGCCCGGAACACCTCCCCAGGGAGGCGCCCAGGGGGCATCCTAACCAGATGCCCGAGCCACCTCATCTGACTCCTCTCAATGCGGAGGAGCAGCGGTTCTACTCCGAGCCCCTCCCGGATGACTGAGCTTCTCACCCTATCTCTAAGGGAGAGCCCAGACACCCTGCGGAGGAAACCCATTTCGGCCGCTTGTATTCGCGATCTTGTTCTTTCGGTCACTACCCACAACTCGTGACCATAGGTGAGGATGGGAACGTAGATTGACCAGTAAGTAGAGAGCTTCGCCTTCTGGCTCAGCTCCCTCTTCACAACGACGGGTCGGTGCAGAGCCTGCAACACTGCAGGCGCCGCACCGATCCGCCCGTCAATCTCCCGCTCCATTCGTCCGTCACTCGTGAACAAGACCCCGAGATACTTGAACTCCTCCTCTTGGGGAAGGATCTCATTCCCGACCCGGAGAGAGCATTCCACCCTTTTCCGGCTGAGAACCATAGTCTCGGATTTGGAGGTGCTGATTCTCATCCCAGCCGCTTCACACTCGGCTGCGAATCACTCCAGTGAGAGCTGAAGGTCACGGCCTGACGACGCTAACAGAACCACATCATCTGCAAAAAAGCAGAGACCCGATTCTGAGGTCGCCCTGACGGAGTCCAACTCTCACCGGAAACGTATCCCACTTACTGCCGGCAATGCGGACCAAACTCTGGCACCGGTCATACAGAGACCGAACGGCCCCTATCAAGGGGTCCGGCACTCCATATTCCCGGAGCACCCCCCACAGGACTCCACGAGGGACACGGTCGAACGCTTTCTCCAAGTCCACAAAACACATGTAGACTGGTTGGGCGATCTCCCATGCACCCTCCAGGATCCTGCCGAGGGTATAGAGCTGGTCCACTGTTCCACGGCCAGGACGAAAGCCACACTGCATCTCCTGAATCCGAGGCTCGATTATCCGACGGATCCTCCTCTCCAATACCCCCGAATAGACCTTACCAGGGAGGCTGAGGAGTGTGATACCCCTATAGTTGGAACACACCCTCCGGTCCCCCTTTTTAAAGAGGGGGACCACCACCCCAATCTGCCAGTCCAGAGGCACTGTCCCCGATGTCCACGCAATACTGCAGAGGCGTGTCAGCCAAGACAGCCCTACAACATCCAGAGCCTTGAGAAACTCAGGACGGACCTCATCCACCCCCGGGGCCTTGCCACCGAGGAGCTTTTTAACCACCTCGGCAACCTCAGCCCCAGAAATGGGAGGCCCCGTCTCCGAGCTCTCCGACTCTGCCTCTTCCGAGCACGTGTTGGTAGGATTGAGGAGTTCCTCGAAGTACTCCCCCCACCGACTCACAACATCCCTAGTTGAGGTCAGCAAAGCCCCGTCCCCACTGTAAACAGTGTTGACTGTGAGCCGATCCCCCCCCCCCCTGAGACGCCGGATGGTGGACCAGAATCTTTTCGAGGCCGTCCGGAAATCGTTCTCCATGGTCTCACCGAACTCCTCCCAGGCCCGAGTTTTTGCCTCAGCAACCGCCGAAGCCGTGGCCCGTCTGGCCCGTCGGTACCTATCAGCTTCTTCCAGGGTCCCACTGGCCAAAAAGGCCCGATAGGACTCCTTCTTCAGCTTGACGGCTTCCCTCACCACTGGTGTCCACCAGCAGGTTCGAGGGTTGCCGCCACGACAGGCACCGACCACCTTACGGCCACAACTCCGACCAGCTGCCTCGGCAATGGAGTCACGGAACATGGCCCATTCGGACTCAATGTCCCCCACCTCAAATATGGTTGAAGCTCTGCCGGAGGTGGGAGTTAAAGCTCCTTCTGACGGGGGATTCTGACAAACGCTCCCAGCAGACCCTCACAATACGTTTGGGCCTGCCAGGTCTGATCGGCATCCTCCCCCACCAGGTGATCAGTTGACAGCTCCGCCCCTCTCTTCACCCGAGTGTCCAGGACATACGGCCGCAAGTCCGATGATACAAGGGTGTCCTGGTGCCAAGTGCACATATGGACACCCTTATGCCTGAACATGGTGTTCGTTATGGACAGTCTATGACTGGCACAGAAGTCCAACAACATAACACCACTCTGATTCAGATCGGGGGGCCCCCCGATCCTCCCAATCACACCCCTCCAGGTCTCACTGTCATTGCCCACGTGAGCATTGAAGTCCCCCAGCAGAATGAGGGAGTCTCCGGTAGGAGCATTCTCCAGTGCCTCCCCCAGAGACTCCAAAAAGGGTAGGTACTCTGAACTGCTGTTTGGCGCATAGGCACAAACAACAGTCAGGACTCGTCCCCCCACCCAAAGGCGGAGGGAGGCTACCCTCTCGTTCACTGGGGTAAACCCCAATGTACTGGCACACAGCCGGGGGGCAATAAGTATGCCCACACCTGCTCTGCGCCTCTCACCACGGGCAACTCCAGAGTGGAAGAGAGTCCAACCCCTCTCAAGAGTACTGGTTCCAGATCCCAAGCCGTGCGTCGAGGTGAGTCCGACTATATCTAACGGTCTGATGAAGTTTCAACAATAAACAACAAACTTTGTATTATGAGAAAGAACCAGACTCATTCTTCAGGAATCCGAAAATAAGCTCTATTTTACGAGTTATGCACGAATTCGGATTCTCCTATAAAATTAATTCCTTAACTCAAACCAAGTTAAGACTGCTTTGTCCTTCATATTTATTCATGTCTAATCAAGTTTCAATGATAAACAACGTTGTACTTTGTAGAATGAGAAAGAACTTCTTCAGCAATAAGCATCTCTCGACAAATGACGAAATACAGATTTTGCTATAAAATTAATTGCTATCAGCCTGACTTAAAACTGTTTGTCTTCCTTATTTATCCACTTCAAATCAAGTTTCAACAATTAAAAAAAATTTGTAGTTTGAGAAAGAACAACTTAATCTTGAGCAATCAGTATAAAAAGAGGGTAAGCAAAGGTGCGAATGTCAAACCATACATGATCAAAACAGGGAGCGGAGGTGTTTGGCTGAGACAAGGTGTGAATGTCCAACCATAATTAATGAAAAGCGGGCAACAAGTAGGTTCGAATGCCCAACCATACATCATCAAAAGCAGGAGTGGATATGTTCGGCTACAAGAAGGTTTGAACGTCTGACCATAGTTTGTAAAAAGCGGGTAAGAAAAGGTTCGAATGCCCGAACATACACCATCAAAGGAGGGAGCGGAGGTGTTCCGCTGTAAGAAGGTGTGAATGTCCGACCATAGTTGGTAAAAAACGGGTAGGAAAAGGTTAAAATACCCGACTGTACACAATCAGTAGCGGGTGCAGAGTTGTTCGGCTACTAAAAGGTGTGAAAGTCCGACCATGGTTTGTAAAAAGCGGGTAAGAAAAGGTGCGAATGCCCGAAAATGTATGATCAAAAGAGGGAGCGGAGGTGTTCGGCTGCAAGAAGGTGTGAATGTACACCCATAATTACTGAAAAATGGGTAAGAAAAGGTGCGAATGCCCAACTATACATAATCAAAAGCAGGAGTGGATGTGTTCGGCTCCAAGAAGGGTTGAATGTCTGACCATAGTTTGTAAAAAGCAGGTAAGAAAAGGTTTGACTGCCCGAACATACACCATCAAAAGAGGGAACGGAGGTGTTCCGCTGTAAGAAGGTGTGAATGTCCAACCATAGTTGGTAAATAGCGGGTAAGAAAAGGTTAAAATACCCGACTGTACACAATGAATAGCGGGAGCGGAGTTGTTCGGCTACTAAAAGATGTGAAAGTCCGACTATGGTTTGTAAAAAGCGGGTAAGAAAAGGTGCTAATGCCCGACAATGTATGATCAAAAGAGGGAGCGGAGGTGTTCGGCTGCAAGAAGGTCTGAATGTCCAACCATAATTTGTAAAAACCGGGAAGGAAAGGCTCGAAAGCCCGACTATACACCATCAAAAGCGGGAGCAGAGTGGTTCAGCTGCAAGAAGGTCTGAATGTCCATCAATAATTGCTTTAAAACATGAAAGAAAATTTTCGAATATCATCCGCACATGATCATAAGAAGGAGAGGAGGTGTTCAGCTGCAAGAAGGTGTGAATGTCCACCCATAATTCCTGAAAAATGGGTAAAAAAAGGTGCGAATGCCCAACCATACATTATCAAAAGCAGGTGTGAATGTCAGATCATAATTTGCAAAAAGCTGATGAGAAAGGGTGAGAATGCCCGACTATACACCATCAAATGCGGGAGCGGAGGTGTTCGGCTCTGAGTAGGTGTGAATGTCCGACCATAATTGCTGAAAAATGTGTTAGAAACGGAAAGAATGCCGAACCATACATCATCAAAAGCGAGAGAGGTGGTGTTCGGCTACAAAAAGGTGTAAATGTTCGACTAAAGTTTGTAAAAAGCGGGTAAGACATGGTGCGAATGCCTGACAAGGTATGATCAAAAGCAGGAGCGGAGGTGTTCAGCTGCAAGAAAGTCTAAATGTCCATCAATAATTGCTAGAAAACATGAAAGAAAATTTTCGAAAATCAAACCGCACATGATCAAAAGCGGGAGTGGATGTGTTCGGCTACAAGAAGGTGTGAACGTCCAACCAAAGTTTGTAAAAAGCAGTTAAGAAAAGGTTTGAACATCCAACCAAACACAATCAAAAGCGGGAGCATAGCTTTTCGACTGCAAGTAGGTGTGAATGTCAGATCATAATTTGCAAAAAGCTGATGAGAAAGGGTGAGAATGTCCGACTGCACACCATCAAATGCGGGAGCGGAGTTGTTCGGCTGTGAGTAGGTGTGAATCTCCGACCGTAATTTCTGAAAAATGTGTTAGAAAAGGTAAGAATGCCGGTCCATACATCATCAAAAGCGAGAGAGGTGGTGTTCGGCTGCAAGTAGGTGTGAATGTCCAGCCATAATTACTCACAAACGGGTAAGAAAAGGTAGTATTGCCAGACCATACATGATCAAAACAGGGAGCGGAGGTGGTTCAGCTGCAAGAAGGTGTGAATGTCCGACTAAAGTTCAAATATATTAACAAAAGCGGGAGGAGAGGTCTTCGGATGAAGAGTGGTTGAGAATTTCCAACCATAATCTATAAAATTCGGTGAAAAAAAGGTGTGATAGAACACTAAAAGGTGGAGCGGAAGTGTTCGGCTGCAAGAAGGTGTGAATGTCCGACTATATTTGGTGAAAAGCAGGTGAAGCAAGGTCTGAATGCCCAACCTTACATTATCAAAAGCGAGATCAGAGGTGTTTGGCTGCAAGAAGGCCATAGTTTGCCAAAAGCGGGTAAGCTGCGAATGACCAACTAAATATCAACAAAAGTGGGGGTGGAGGTCTTCGGATGCAACTGGGTGTGAACATCCCACCATACAAGTATGGTGGAGAGGAAGCTGTGAACAGCCGACCATAGTTTGCAAAAAGCGGGTGAGAAAAGGTGCGAATGTCCAACCATACATGATCAAAACAGGGAGCGGAGGTGTTTGGCTGTGACAAGGTGTGAATGTCCACCCAAAATTAATGAAAAGCGGGCAAAAAGTAGGTTTGAATGCCCAAACATACATCATCAAAAGAAGGAGTGGATGTGTTCGGCTACAAGAAGGTTTGAATGTCCGAGCATAGTTTGTAAAAAGCGGGTAAGAAAAGGTTCGAATGCCCAAACATACACCATCAAAAGAGGGAGCGGAGGTGTTCCGCTGTAAGTATGTGTGAATGTCCGACCATAGTTGGTAAAAAACGGGTAAGAAAAGGTTAAAATACCCGACTGTACACAATCAATAGCGGGAGCGGATGTGTTTGGCTACAAGAATGTGTGACAGTCCGACCATGGTTTGTAAAAAACGGGTAAGAAAAGGTGCGAATGCCCGACAATGTATGATCAAAAGAGTGAAACCCAGCCACATTCATCAATTATATTCATAGTAATCTAAACAGAACCAACATTGATCACAAAAATTAACCTCAGTGAAACCCAGCCTCATTCATCAATTATATTCATATTAGTATAAACAGAACCAACATTGATCAATGAGTTTAACCTCAGTGAAACCCAGCCTCATTCCTCAATTATATTATATTAATATAAACAGAACCAACATTGATCACAAAGCTTAACCTCAGTGAAACCCAGCCTCATTCATCAATTATATTCATATTAATAGAAACAGAACCAGCATTGGCCACAAAGCTGAACCTCAGTGAAACCCAGCCTCATTCATCAATTATATTCATATTAATATAAACAGAACCAACATTGATCACAAAGCTGTACCTCAGTGAAACCCAGCCTCATTCATCAATTATATGCATATTAATATAAACAGAACCAACATTGATCAATGAGTTTAACCTCAGTGAAAAGCAGCCTCAATCCACAATTTTATTCATATTAATATAAACAGAACTAACATTGATCAATGAGTTTAACCTCAGTGAAACCCAGCCTCATTCATCAATTATATTCATATTAATATAAACAGAACAAATATGGACCACAAAGCTGAACCTCAGTGAAACCCAGCCTCATTCTTCAATTATATTCATATTAATAGAAACAGAACCAACATTGGCCACAAAGCTGAACCTCAGTGAAACCCAGCCTCATTCATCAATTATATTCATATTAATATAAACAGAACCAACATTGATCACAAAGCTGTACCTCAGTGAAACCCAGCCTCATTCATCAATTATATTCATATTAATATAAAGAGAACCAACATTGATCAATGAGTTTAACCTCAGTGAAAAGCAGCCTCATTCCTCAATTTTATTCATATTAATATAAACAGAACCAACATTGATCAATGAGTTTAACCTCAGTGAAACCCAGCCTCATTCCTCAATTATATTCATATTCATATAAACAGAACCAACATTGATCACAAAGCTGAACCTCAGTGAAACCCAGCCTCATTCATCAATTATATTCATATTAATATAAACAGAACCAACATTGATCACAAAGCTGAACCTCAGTGAAACCCAGCCTCATTCATCAATTATATTCGTATTAGTATAAACAGAACCAACATTGATCAATGAGTTTAACCTCAGTGAAACCCAGCCTCATTCCTCAATTATATCATATTAATATAAACAGAACCAACATTGATCACAAAGCTTAACCTCAGTGAAACCCAGCCTCATTCATCAATTATATTCATATTAATAGAAACAGAACAAATATGGACCACAAAGCTGAACCTCAGTGAAACCCAGCCTCATTCATCAATTATATTCATATTAATAGAAACAGAACCAGCATTGGCCACAAAGCTGAACCTCAGTGAAACCCAGCCTCATTCATCAATTATATTCATATTAATATAAACAGAACCAACATTGATCACAAAGCTGTACCTCAGTGAAACCCAGCCTCATTCATCAATTATATGCATATTAATATAAACAGAACCAACATTGATCAATGAGTTTAACCTCAGTGAAACCCAGCCTCATTCATCAATTATATTCATATTAATATAAACAGAACAAATATGGACCACAAAGCCGAACCTCAGTGAAACCCAGCCTCATTCATCAATTATATTCATATTAATAGAAATAGAACCAACATTGGCCACAAAGCTGAACCTCAGTGAAACCCAGCCTCATTCATCAATTATATTCATATTAATATAAACAGAACCAACATTGATCACAAAGCTGTACCTCAGTGAAACCCAGCCTCATTCATCAATTATATTCATATTAATATAAAGAGAACCAACATTGATCAATGAGTTTAACCTCAGTGAAAAGCAGCCTCATTCCTCAATTTTATTCATATTAATATAAACAGAACCAACATTGATCAATGAGTTTAACCTCAGTGAAACCCAGCCTCATTCCTCAATTATATTCATATTCATATAAACAGAACCAACATTGATCACAAAGCTGAACCTCAGTGAAACCCAGCCTCATTCATCAATTATATTCATATTAATATAAACAGAACCAACATTGATCACAAAGCTGAACCTCAGTGAAACCCAGCCTCATTCATCAATTATATTCATATTAATATAAACAGAACCAACATTGATCACAAAGCTGAACATCAGTGAAACCCAGCCTCATTCATCAATTATATCCATATTAATATAAACAGAACCAACATTGAACACAAAGCTGAACCTCAGTGAAACCCAGCCTCATTCATCAATTATATTCATATTAATATAAAAAGAACCAACATTGATCAATGAGTTTAAGTTCTTTGAAAAACAGCCTCATTCATTAATTATATTCATATTAATATAAACAGAACCAACATTGATCACAAAGCTGTACCTCAGTGAAACCCAGCCTCATTCATCAATTATATTCATATTAATATAAAAAGAACCAACATTGATAAATGAGTTTAAGTTCTTTGAAACAAAGCCTCATTCCTCAATTATATTCATAATAGTATAAACAGAACCAACATTGATCAATGAGTTTAACCTCAGTGAAACCCAGCCTCATTCCTCAATTATATTCATATTCATATAAACAGAACCAACATTGATCACAAAGCTGAACCTCAGTGAAACCCAGCCTCATTCATCAATTATATTCATATTAATATAAACAGAACCAACATTGATCAATGAGTTTAACCTCATTGAAACCCAGCCTCATTCCTCAATTATATTCATATTAATATAAACAGAACCAACATTGATCAATGAGTTTAACCTCAGTGAAACCCAGCCTCATTCCTCAATTATATTCATATTCATATAAACAGAACCAACATTGATCACAAAGCTGAACCTCAGTGAAACCCAGCCTCATTCATCAATTATATTCATATTAATATAAACAGAACCAACATTGATCAATGAGTATAACCTCATTGAAACCCAGCCTCATTCCTCAATTATATTCATATTAATATAAAATGAACCAACATTGATCACAAAGCTGAACCTCAGTGAAACGCAGCATCACTCATCAATTATATTCATATTAATAGAAACAGAACCAACATTGACTACAAAGCTGAACCTCATTGAAACCTAGCCTCATTCATCAATTATACTCATATTAATATAAACAGAATCAACATTGATCACAAAGCTTAAACTCATTGAAACCCAGCCTCATTCATCAATTATATTCATATTAATATAAACAGAACCAACATTGATCAATGAGTTTAACCTCATTGAAACCCAGCCTCATTCCTCAATTATATTCATATTAATATAAACAGAACCAACATTGATCAATGAGTTTAACTTCTTTGAAAAACAGCCTCATTCATTAATTATATTCATATAAATATATACAGAACCAACATTGATCACAAAGCTGAACCTCATTGAAACCCAGCCTCATCCATCAGTTATATTCATATTAATATAAACAGAACCAACATTGATCAATGAGTTTAACCTCATTGAAACCCACTCTTATTCATCAATTATATTCATATTAATATAAAAAGAACCAACATTGATCAATTAGTTTAACCTCTTTGAAACCCAGACTCATTCATCAATTATATTCATATTAGTATAAACAGAACCAACATTGATCACAAAGCTGTACCTCAGTGAAACCCAGCCTCATTCATCAATTATATTCATATTAATATAAAGAGAACCAACATTGATCACAAAGCTTAACCTCAGTGAAACCCAGCCTCATTCATCAATTATATTCATATTAATAGAAACAGAACAAACATGGACCACAAAGCTGAACCTCAGTGAAACCCAGCCTCATTCATCAATTATATTCATATTAATAGAAACAGAACCAACATTGATCAATGAGTTTAACCTCAGTGAAACCCAGCCTCATTCCTCAATTATATTCATATTCATATAAACAGAACCAACATTGATCACAAAGCTGAACCTCAGTGAAACCCAGCCTCATTCATCAATTATATTCATATTAATATAAACAGAACCAACATTGATCACAAAGCTGAACCTCAGTGAAACCCAGCCTCATTCATCAATTATATTCATATTAGTATAAACAGAACCAACATAGATCAATGAGTTTAACCTCAGTGAAACCCAGCCTCATTCCTCAATTATATCATATTTATATAAACAGAACCAGCATTGATCACAAAGCTTAACCTCAGTGAAACCCAGCCTCATTCATCAATTATATTCATATTAATAAAAACAGAACAAACATGGACCACAAAGCTGAACCTCAGTGAAACCCAGCCTCATTCATCAATTATATTCATATTAATAGAAACAGAACCAGCATTGGCCACAAAGCTGAACCTCAGTGAAACCCAGCCTCATTCATCAATTATATTCATATTAATATAAACAGAACCAACATTGATCACAAAGCTGTACCTCAGTGAAACCCAGCCTCATTCATCAATTATATGCATATTAATATGAACAGAACCAACATTGATCAATGAGTTTAACCTCAGTGAAAAGCAGCCTCATTCCACAATTTTATTCATATTAATATAAACAGAACCAACATTGATCAATGAGTTTAACCTCAGTGAAACCCAGCCTCATTCATCAATTATATTCATATTAATATAAACAGAACAAATATGGACCACAAAGCTGAACCTCAGTGAAACCCAGCCTCATTCATCAATTATATTCATATTAATAGAAATAGAACCAACATTGGCCACAAAGCTGAACCTCAGTGAAACCCAGCCTCATTCATCAATTATATTCATATTAATATAAACAGAACCAATATTGATCACAAAGCTGTACCTCAGTGAAACCCAGCCTCATTCATCAATTATATTCATATTAATATAAAGAGAACCAACATTGATCAATGAGTTTAACCTCAGTGAAAAGCAGCCTCATTCCTCAATTTTATTCATATTAATATAAACAGAACCAACATTGATCCATGAGTTTAACCTCAGTGAAACCCAGCCTCATTCCTCAATTATATTCATATTCATATAAACAGAACCAACATTGATCACAAAGCTGAACCTCAGTGAAACCCAGCCTCATTCATCAATTATATTCATATTAATATAAACAGAACCAACATTGATCACAAAGCTGAACCTCAGTGAAACCCAGCCTCATTCATCAATTATATTCATATTAATATAAACAGAACCAACATTGATCACAAAGCTGAACATCAGTGAAACCCAGCCTCATTCATCAATTATATTCATATTAATATAAACAGAACCAACATTGAACACAAAGCTGAACCTCAGTGAAACCCAGCCTCATTCATCAATTATATTCATATTAATATAAAAAGAACCAACATTGATCAATGAGTTTAAGTTCTTTGAAAAACAGCCTCATTCATTAATTATATTCATATTAATATAAACAGAACCAACATTGATCACAAAGCTGTACCTCAGTGAAACCCAGCCTCATTCATCAATTATATTCATATTAATATAAAAAGAACCAACATTGATAAATGAGTTTAAGTTCTTTGAAACAAAGCCTCATTCCTCAATTATATTCATATTAGTATAAACAGAACCAACATTGATCAATGAGTTTAACCTCAGTGAAACCCAGCCTCATTCCTCAATTATATTCATATTCATATAAACAGAACCAACATTGATCACAAAGCTGAACCTCAGTGAAACCCAGCCTCATTCATCAATTATATTCATATTAATATAAACAGAACCAACATTGATCAATGAGTTTAACCTCATTGAAACCCAGCCTCATTCCTCAATTATATTCATATTAATATAAACAGAACCAACATTGATCAATGAGTTTAACCTCAGTGAAACCCAGCCTCATTCCTCAATTATATTCATATTCATATAAACAGAACCAACATTGATCACAAAGCTGAACCTCAGTGAAACCCAGCCTCATTCATCAATTATATTCATATTAATATAAACAGAACCAACATTGATCACAAAGCTGAACATCAGTGAAACCCAGCCTCATTCATCAATTATATTCATATTAATATAAACAGAACCAACATTGAACACAAAGCTGAACCTCAGTGAAACGCAGCATCATTCATCAATTATATTCATATTAATATAAACAGAACCAACATTGATCACAAAGCTGAACCTCATTGAAACCCAGCCTCATTCATCAATTATACTCATATTAATATAAACAGAATCAACATTGATCACAAAGCTTAAACTCATTGAAACCCAGCCTCATTCATCAATTATATTCATATTAATATAAACAGAACTAACATTGATCAATGAGTTTAACCTCATTGAAACCCAGCCTCATTCCTCAATTATATTCATATTAATATAAACAGAACCAACATTGATCAATGAGTTTAACTTCTTTGAAAAACAGCCTCATTCATTAATTATATTCATATAAATATATACAGAACCAACATTGATCACAAAGCTGAACCTCATTGAAACCCAGCCTCAACCATCAGTTATATTCATATTAATATAAACAGAACCAACATTGATCAATGAGTTTAACCTCATTGAAACCCACTCTTATTCATCAATTATATTCATATTAATATAAAAAGAACCAACATTGATCAATTAGTTTAACCTCTTTGAAACCCAGACTCATTCATCAATTATATTCATATTAGTATAAACAGAACCAACATTGATCACAAAGCTTAACCTCAGTGAAACCCAGCCTCATTCATCAATTATATTCATATTAATAGAAACAGAACAAACATGGACCACAAAGCTGAACCTCAGTGAAACCCAGCCTCATTCATCAATTATATTCATATTAATAGAAACAGAACCAGCATTGGCCACAAAGCTGAACCTCAGTGAAACCCAGCCTCATTCATCAATTATATTCATATTAATAGAAACAGAACCAGCATTGGCCACAAAGCTGTACCTCAGTGAAACCCAGCCTCATTCATCAATTATATTCATATTAATATAAACAGAACCAACATTGATCAATGAGTTTAACCTCAGTGAAACCCAGCCTCATTCATCAATTATATTCATATTAATAGAAACAGAACAAACATGGACCACAAAGCTGAACCTCAGTGAAACCCAGCCTCATTCATCAATTATATTCATATTAATATAAACAGAACCAACATTGATCAATGAGTTTAACCTCAGTGACAAGCAGCCTCAATCCTCAATTTTATTCATATTAATATAAACAGAACCAACATTGATCAATGAGTTTAACCTCAATGAAACCCAGCCTCATTCCTCAATTATATTCATATTAATATAAACAGAACCAACATTGATCAATGAGTTTAACCTCAGTGAAACGCAGCCTCATTCCTCAATTATATTCATATTCATATAAACAGAACCAACATTGATCAATGAGTTTAACCTCAGTGAAACCCAGCCTCATTCCTCAATTATATTCATATTAGTATAAACAGAACCAACATTGATCAATGAGTTTAACCTCAGTGAAACCCAGCCTCATTCCTCAATTATATTCATATTAATAGAAACAGAACCAACATTGGCCACAAAGCTGAACCTCAGTGAAACCCAGCCTCATTCATAAATTATATTCATATTAATATAAACAGAACCAACATTGATCAATGAGTTTAACCTCAGTGAAACGCAGCCTCATTCATCAATTATATTCATATTAATAGAAACAGAACCAACACTGGCCACAAAGCTGAACCTCAGTCAAACCCAGCCTCATTCATAAATTATATTCATATTAACATAAACAGAACCAACATTGATCAATGAGTTTAACCTCAGTGAAACGCAGCCTCATTCCTCAATTATATTCATATTCATATAAACAGAACCAACATTGATCAATGAGTTTAACCTCAGTGAAACCCAGCCTCATTCCTCAATTATATTCATATTCATATAAACAGAACCAACATTGATCACAAAGCTGAACCTCAGTGAAACCCAGCCTCATTCATCAATTATATTCATATTAATATAAACAGAACCAACATTGATCAATGAGTTTAACCTCATTGAAACCCAGCCTCATTCCTCAATTATATTCATATTAATATAAACAGAACCAACATTGATCAATGAGTTTAACCTCAGTGAAACCCAGCCTCATTCCTCAATTATATTCATATTCATATAAACAGAACCAACATTGATCACAAAGCTGAACCTCAGTGAAACCCAGCCTCATTCATCAATTATATTCATATTAATATAAACAGAACCAACATTGATCAATGAGTATAACCTCATTGAAACCCAGCCTCATTCCTCAATTATATTCATATTAATATAAACAGAACCAACATTGATCACAAAGCTGAACCTCAGTGAAACGCAGCATCATTCATCAATTATATTCATATTAATAGAAACAGAACCAACATTGACCACAAGGCTGAACCTCATTGAAACCCAGCCTCATTCATCAATTATACTCATATTAATATAAACAGAATCAACATTGATCACAAAGCTTAAACTCATTGAAACCCAGCCTCATTCATCAATTATATTCATATTAATATAAACAGAACCAACATTGATCAATGAGTTTAACCTCATTGAAACCCAGCCTCATTCCTCAATTATATTCATATTAATATAAACAGAACCAACATTGATCAATGAGTTTAACTTCTTTGAAAAACGGCCTCATTCATTAATTATATTCATATAAATATATACAGAACCAACATTGATCACAAAGCTGAACCTCATTGAAACCTAGCCTCATTCATCAGTTATATTCATATTAATATAAACAGAACCAACATTGATCAATGAGTTTAACCTCATTGAAACCCACTCTTATTCATCAATTATATTCATATTAATATAAAAAGAACCAACATTGATCAATTAGTTTAACCTCTTTGAAACCCAGACTCATTCATCAATTATATTCATATTAGTATAAACAGAACCAACATTGATCAGAAAGCTTAACCTCAGTGAAACCCAGCCTCATTCATCAATTATATTCATATTAATAGAAACAGAACAAACATGGACCACAAAGCTGAACCTCAGTGAAACCCAGCCTCATTCATCAATTATATTCATATTAATATAAACAGAACCAACATTGATCAATGAGTTTAACCTCAGTGAAACCCAGCCTCATTCATCAATTATATTCATATTAATAGAAACAGAACAAACATGGACCACAAAGCTGAACCTCAGTGAAACCCAGACTCATTCATCAATTATATTCATATTAATAGAAGCAGAACCAACATTGGCCACAAAGCTGAACCTCAGTGAAACCCAGCCTCATTCATAAATTATATTCATATTAATATAAACAGAACCAACATTGATCACAAAGCTGTACCTCAGTGAAACCCAGCCTCATTCATCAATTATATTCATATTAATATAAAGAGAACCAACATTGATCACAAAGCTGAACCTCAGTGAAACGCAGCCTCATTCCTCAATTATATTCATATTCATATAAACAGAACCAACATTGATCAATGAGTTTAACCTCAGTGAAACCCAGCCTCATTCCTCAATTATATTCATATTAATATAAACACAACCAACATTGATCAATGAGTTTAACCTCAGTGAAACGCAGCCTCATTCCTCAATTATATTCATATTAGTATAAACAGAACCAACATTGATCAATGAGTTTAACCTCAGTGAAACCCAGCCTCATTCCTCAATTATATTCATATTAATAGAAACAGAACCAACATTGGCCACAAAGCTGAACCTCAGTGAAACCCAGCCTCATTCATAAATTATATTCATATTAATATAAACAGAACCAACATTGATCAATGAGTTTAACCTCAGTGAAACGCAGCCTCATTCATCAATTATATTCATATTAATAGAAACAGAACCAACATTGGCCACAAAGCTGAACCTCAGTGAAACCCAGCCTCATTCATAAATTATATTCATATTAACATAAACAGAACCAACATTGATCAATGAGTTTAACCTCAGTGAAACGCAGCCTCATTCCTCAATTATATTCATATTCATATAAACAGAACCAACATTGATCAATGAGTTTAACCTCAGTGAAACCCAGCCTCATTCCTCAATTATATTCATATTCATATAAACAGAACCAACATTGATCACAAAGCTGAACCTCAGTGAAACCCAGCCTCATTCATCAATTATATTCATATTAATATAAACAGAACCAACATTGATCAATGAGTTTAACCTCATTGAAACCCAGCCTCATTCCTCAATTATATTCATATTAATATAAAAAGAACCAACATTGATCAATGAGTTTAACCTCAGTGAAACCCAGCCTCATTCCTCAATTATATTCATATTCATATAAACAGAACCAACATTGATCACAAAGCTGAACCTCAGTGAAACCCAGCCTCATTCATCAATTATATTCATATTAATATAAACAGAACCAACATTGATCAATGAGTATAACCTCATTGAAACCCAGCCTCATTCCTCAATTATATTGATATTAATATAAACAGAACCAACATTGATCACAAAGCTGAACCTCAGTGAAACGCAGCATCATTCATCAATTATATTCATATTAATAGAAACAGAACCAACATTGACCACAAAGCTGAACCTCATTGAAACCCAGCCTCATTCATCAATTATACACATATTAATATAAACAGAATCAACATTGATCACAAAGCTTAAACTCATTGAAACCCAGCCTCATTCATCAATTATATTCATATTAATATAAACAGAACCAACATTGATCAATGAGTTTACCCTCATTGAAACCCAGCCTCATCCCTCAATTATATTCATATTAATATAAACAGAACCAACATTGATCAATGAGTTTAACTTCTTTGAAAAACGGCCTCATTCATTAATTATATTCATATAAATATATGCAGAACCAACATTGATCACAAAGCTGAACCTCATTGAAACCTAGCCTCATTCATCAGTTATATTCATATTAATATAAACAGAACCAACATTGATCAATGAGTTTAACCTCATTGAAACCCACTCTTATTCATCAATTATATTCATATTAATATAAAAAGAACCAACATTGATCAATTAGTTTAACCTCTTTGAAACCCAGACTCATTCATCAATTATATTCATATTAGTATAAACAGAACCAACATTGATCACAAAGCTTAACCTCAGTGAAACCCAGCCTCATTCATCAATTATATTCATATTAATAGAAACAGAACAAACATGGACCACAAAGCTGAACCTCAGTGAAACCCAGCCTCATTCATCAATTATATTCATATTAATAGAAACAGAACCAGCATTGGCCACAAAGCTGAACCTCATTGAAACCCAGCCTCATTCATCAATTATATTCATATTAATATAAACAGAACCAACATTGATCACAAAGCTGTACCTCAGTGAAACCCAGCCTCATTCATCAATTATATTCATATTAATATAAACAGAACCAACATTGATCAATGAGTTTAACCTCAGTGAAACCCAGCCTCATTCATCAATTATATTCATATTAATAGAAACAGAACAAACATGGACCACAAAGCTGAACCTCAGTGAAACCCAGACTCATTCATCAATTATATTCATATTAATAGAAGCAGAACCAACATTGGCCACAAAGCTGAACCTCAGTGAAACCCAGCCTCATTCATAAATTATATTCATATTAATATAAACAGAACCAACATTGATCACAAAGCTGTACCTCAGTGAAACCCAGCCTCATTCATCAATTATATTCATATTAATATAAAGAGAACCAACATTGATCAATGAGTTTAACCTCAGTGAAAAGCAGCCTCATTCCTCAATTTTATTCATATTAATATAAACAGAACCAACATTGATCAATGAGTTTAACCTCAATGAAACCCAGCCTCATTCCTCAATTATATTCATATTAATATAAACAGAACCAACATTGATCACAAAGCTGAACCTCAGTGAAACCCAGCCTCATTCATCAATTATATTCATATTAATATAAACAGAACCAACATTGATCAATGAGTATAACCTCATTGAAACCCAGCCTCATTCCTCAATTATATTGATATTAATATAAACAGAACCAACATTGATCACAAAGCTGAACCTCAGTGAAACGCAGCATCATTCATCAATTATATTCATATTAATAGAAACAGAACCAACATTGACCACAAAGCTGAACCTCATTGAAACCCAGCCTCATTCATCAATTATACACATATTAATATAAACAGAATCAACATTGATCACAAAGCTTAAACTCATTGAAACCCAGCCTCATTCATCAATTATATTCATATTAATATAAACAGAACCAACATTGATCAATGAGTTTACCCTCATTTAAACCCAGCCTCATTCCTCAATTATATTCATATTAATATAAACAGAACCAACATTGATCAATGAGTTTAACTTCTTTGAAAAACGGCCTCATTCATTAATTATATTCATATAAATATATACAGAACCAACATTGATCACAAAGCTGAACCTCATTGAAACCTAGCCTCATTCATCAGTTATATTCATATTAATATAAACAGAACCAACATTGATCAATGAGTTTAACCTCATTGAAACCCACTCTTATTCATCAATTATATTCATATTAATATAAAAAGAACCAACATTGATCAATTAGTTTAACCTCTTTGAAACCCAGACTCATTCATCAATTATATTCATATTAGTATAAACAGAACCAACATTGATCACAAAGCTTAACCTCAGTGAAACCCAGCCTCATTCATCAATTATATTCATATTAATAGAAACAGAACAAACATGGACCACAAAGCTGAACCTCAGTGAAACCCAGCCTCATTCATCAATTATATTCATATTAATAGAAACAGAACCAGCATTGGCCACAAAGCTGAACCTCATTGAAACCCAGCCTCATTCATCAATTATATTCATATTAATATAAACAGAACCAACATTGATCACAAAGCTGTACCTCAGTGAAACCCAGCCTCATTCATCAATTATATTCATATTAATATAAACAGAACCAACATTGATCAATGAGTTTAACCTCAGTGAAACCCAGCCTCATTCATCAATTATATTCATATTAATAGAAACAGAACAAACATGGACCACAAAGCTGAACCTCAGTGAAACCCAGACTCATTCATCAATTATATTCATATTAATAGAAGCAGAACCAACATTGGCCACAAAGCTGAACCTCAGTGAAACCCAGCCTCATTCATAAATTATATTCATATTAATATAAACAGAACCAACATTGATCACAAAGCTGTACCTCAGTGAAACCCAGCCTCATTCATCAATTATATTCATATTAATATAAAGAGAACCAACATTGATCAATGAGTTTAACCTCAGTGAAAAGCAGCCTCATTCCTCAATTTTATTCATATTAATATAAACAGAACCAACATTGATCAATGAGTTTAACCTCAATGAAACCCAGCCTCATTCCTCAATTATATTCATATTAATATAAACAGAACCAACATTGATCACAAAGCTGAACCTCAGTGAAACCCAGCCTCATTCCTCAATTATATTCATATTAATATAAACAGAACCAACATTGATCATAAAGCTGAACATCAGTGAAACCCAGCCTCATTCATCAATTATATTCATATAAATATAAACAGAACCAACATTGATCACAAAGCTGAACCTCAGTGAAACCCAGCCTCATTCATCAGTTATCTTCGTATTAATATAAACAGAACCAACATTGATCACAAAGCTTTACCTCAGTGAAACGCAGCCTCATTCATCAATTATATTCATATTAATATAAAAAGAACGAACATTGATAAATGAGTTTAAGTTTTTTGAAACACAGCCTCATTCCTCAATTATATTCATATTAGTATAAACAGAACAAACATTGATCAATGAGTTTAACCTCAGTGAAACCCAGCCTCATTCCTCAATTATATTCATATTCTTATAAACAGAACCAACATTGATCACAAAGCTGAACCTCAGTGAAACCCAGCCTCATTCATCAATTATATTCATATTAATAGAAACAGAACCAACATTGATCAATGAGTTTAACCTCATTGAAACCCAGCCTCATTCCTCAATTATATTCATATTAATATAAACAGAACCAACATTGATCAATGAGTTTAACCTCAGTGAAACCCAGCCTCATTCCTCAATTATATTCATATTCTTATAAACAGAACCAACATTGATCACAAAGCTGAACCTCAGTGAAACCCAGCCTCATTCATCAATTATATTCATATTAATAGAAACAGAACCAACATTGATCAATGAGTTTAACCTCATTGAAACCCAGCCTCATTCCTCAATTATATTCATATTAATATAAACAGAACCAACATTGATCAATGAGTTTAACCTCAGTGAAACCCAGCCTCATTCATCAATTATATTCATATTAATATAAAAAGAACCAAAATTGATAAATGAGTTTAAGTTTTTTGAAACACAGCCTCATTCCTCAATTATATTCATATTAGTATAAACAGAACCAACATTGATCAATGAGTTTAACCTCAGTGAAACCCAGGCTCATTCCTCAATTATATTCATATTCATATAAACAGAACCAACATTGATCACAAAGCTGAACCTCAGTGAAACCCAGCCTCATTCATCAATTATATTCATATTAATAGAAACAGAACCAACATTGATCAATGAGTTTAACCTCATTGAAACCCAGCCTCATTCCTCAATTATATTCATATTAATATAAACAGAACCAACATTGATCAATGAGTTTAACCTCAGTGAAACCCAGCCTCATTCCTCAATTATATTCATATTCATATAAACAGAAGCAACATTGATCACAAAGCTGAACCTCAGTGAAACCCAGCCTCATTCATCAATTATATTCATATTAATATAAACAGAACCAACATTGATCAATGAGTTTAACCTCATTGAAACCCAGCCTCATTCCTCAATTAAATTCATATTAATATAAACAGAACCAACATTGATCACAAAGCTGAACCTCAGTGAAAGCAGCATCATTCATCAATTATATTCATATTAATAGAAACAGAAAAAACAATGACAACAAAGCTGAACCTCATTGAAACCCAGCCTCATTCATCAGTTATCTTCATATTAATATAAACAGAACCAACATTGATCACAAAGCTTTACCTCAGTGAAACCCAGCCTCATTCATCAATTATATTCATATTAACATAAACAGAACCAACATTTATCAATGAGTTTAACCTCAGTGAAACCCAGCCTCATTCATCAATCATATTCATATTAATATAAAAAGAACCAACATTGATAAATAAGTTTAAGTTTTTTGAAACACAGCCTCATTCCTCAATTATATTCATATTAGTATAAAGAGAACCAACATTGATCAATGAGTTTAACCTCAGTGAAACCCAGCCTCATTCCTCAATTATATTCATATTAATAGAAACAGAACAAACATGGACCACAAAGCTGAACCTCAGTGAAACCCAGCCTCATTCATCAATTATATTCATATTAATAGAAACAGAACCAGCATTGGCCACAAAGCTGAACCTCATTGAAACCCAGCCTCATTCATCAATTATATTCATATTAATATAAACAGAACCAACATTGATCACAAAGCTGTACCTCAGTGAAACCCAGCCTCATTCATCAATTATATTCATATTAATATAAACAGAACCAACATTGATCAATGAGTTTAACCTCAGTGAAACCCAGCCTCATTCATCAATTATATTCATATTAATAGAAACAGAACAAACATGGACCACAAAGCTGAACCTCAGTGAAACCCAGACTCATTCATCAATTATATTCATATTAATAGAAGCAGAACCAACATTGGCCACAAAGCTGAACCTCAGTGAAACCCAGCCTCATTCATAAATTATATTCATATTAATATAAACAGAACCAACATTGATCACAAAGCTGTACCTCAGTGAAACCCAGCCTCATTCATCAATTATATTCATATTAATATAAAGAGAACCAACATTGATCAATGAGTTTAACCTCAGTGAAAAGCAGCCTCATTCCTCAATTTTATTCATATTAATATAAACAGAACCAACATTGATCAATGAGTTTAACCTCAATGAAACCCAGCCTCATTCCTCAATTATATTCATATTAATATAAACAGAACCAACATTGATCACAAAGCTGAACCTCAGTGAAACCCAGCCTCATTCCTCAATTATATTCATATTAATATAAACAGAACCAACATTGATCATAAAGCTGAACATCAGTGAAACCCAGCCTCATTCATCAATTATATTCATATAAATATAAACAGAACCAACATTGATCACAAAGCTGAACCTCAGTGAAACCCAGCCTCATTCATCAGTTATCTTCGTATTAATATAAACAGAACCAACATTGATCACAAAGCTTTACCTCAGTGAAACGCAGCCTCATTCATCAATTATATTCATATTAATATAAAAAGAACGAACATTGATAAATGAGTTTAAGTTTTTTGAAACACAGCCTCATTCCTCAATTATATTCATATTAGTACAAACAGAACAAACATTGATCAATGAGTTTAACCTCAGTGAAACCCAGCCTCATTCCTCAATTATATTCATATTCTTATAAACAGAACCAACATTGATCACAAAGCTGAACCTCAGTGAAACCCAGCCTCATTCATCAATTATATTCATATTAATAGAAACAGAACCAACATTGATCAATGAGTTTAACCTCATTGAAACCCAGCCTCATTCCTCAATGTTATTCATATTAATATAAACAGAACCAACATTGATCAATGAGTTTAACCTCAGTGAAACCCAGCCTCATTCCTCAATTATATTCATATTCTTATAAACAGAACCAACATTGATCACAAAGCTGAACCTCAGTGAAACCCAGCCTCATTCATCAATTATATTCATATTAATAGAAACAGAACCAACATTGATCAATGAGTTTAACCTCATTGAAACCCAGCCTCATTCCTCAATTATATTCATATTAATATAAACAGAACCAACATTGATCAATGAGTTTAACCTCAGTGAAACCCAGCCTCATTCATCAATTATATTCATATTAATATAAAAAGAACCAAAATTGATAAATGAGTTTAAGTTTTTTGAAACACAGCCTCATTCCTCAATTATATTCATATTAGTATAAACAGAACCAACATTGATCAATGAGTTTAACCTCAGTGAAACCCAGGCTCATTCCTCAATTATATTCATATTCATATAAACAGAACCAACATTGATCACAAAGCTGAACCTCAGTGAAACCCAGCCTCATTCATCAATTATATTCATATTAATAGAAACAGAACCAACATTGATCAATGAGTTTAACCTCATTGAAACCCAGCCTCATTCCTCAATTATATTCATATTAATATAAACAGAACCAACATTGATCAATGAGTTTAACCTCAGTGAAACCCAGCCTCATTCCTCAATTATATTCATATTCATATAAACAGAAGCAACATTGATCACAAAGCTGAACCTCAGTGAAACCCAGCCTCATTCATCAATTATATTCATATTAATATAAACAGAACCAACATTGATCAATGAGTTTAACCTCATTGAAACCCAGCCTCATTCCTCAATTAAATTCATATTAATATAAACAGAACCAACATTGATCACAAAGCTGAACCTCAGTGAAAGCAGCATCATTCATCAATTATATTCATATTAATAGAAACAGAAAAAACAATGACAACAAAGCTGAACCTCATTGAAACCCAGCCTCATTCATCAGTTATCTTCATATTAATATAAACAGAACCAACATTGATCACAAAGCTTTACCTCAGTGAAACCCAGCCTCATTCATCAATTATATTCATATTAACATAAACAGAACCAACATTTATCAATGAGTTTAACCTCAGTGAAACCCAGCCTCATTCATCAATCATATTCATATTAATATAAAAAGAACCAACATTGATAAATAAGTTTAAGTTTTTTGAAACACAGCCTCATTCCTCAATTATATTCATATTAGTATAAAGAGAACCAACATTGATCAATGAGTTTAACCTCAGTGAAACCCAGCCTCATTCCTCAATTATATTCATATTAATAGAAACAGAACAAACATGGACCACAAAGCTGAACCTCAGTGAAACCCAGCCTCATTCATCAATTATATTCATATTAATAGAAACAGAACCAGCATTGGCCACAAAGCTGAACCTCATTGAAACCCAGCCTCATTCATCAATTATATTCATATTAATATAAACAGAACCAACATTGATCACAAAGCTGTACCTCAGTGAAACCCAGCCTCATTCATCAATTATATTCATATTAATATAAACAGAACCAACATTGATCAATGAGTTTAACCTCAGTGAAACCCAGCCTCATTCATCAATTATATTCATATTAATAGAAACAGAACAAACATGGACCACAAAGCTGAACCTCAGTGAAACCCAGACTCATTCATCAATTATATTCATATTAATAGAAGCAGAACCAACATTGGCCACAAAGCTGAACCTCAGTGAAACCCAGCCTCATTCATAAATTATATTCATATTAATATAAACAGAACCAACATTGATCACAAAGCTGTACCTCGGTGAAACCCAGCCTCATTCATCAATTATATTCATATTAATATAAAGAGAACCAACATTGATCAATGAGTTTAACCTCAGTGAAAAGCAGCCTCATTCCTCAATTTTATTCATATTAATATAAACAGAACCAACATTGATCAATGAGTTTAACCTCAATGAAACCCAGCCTCATTCCTCAATTATATTCATATTAATATAAACAGAACCAACATTGATCACAAAGCTGAACCTCAGTGAAACCCAGCCTCATTCCTCAATTATATTCATATTAATATAAACAGAACCAACATTGATCATAAAGCTGAACATCAGTGAAACCCAGCCTCATTCATCAATTATATTCATATAAATATAAACAGAACCAACATTGATCACAAAGCTGAACCTCAGTGAAACCCAGCCTCATTCATCAGTTATCTTCGTATTAATATAAACAGAACCAACATTGATCACAAAGCTTTACCTCAGTGAAACGCAGCCTCATTCATCAATTATATTCATATTAATATAAAAAGAACGAACATTGATAAATGAGTTTAAGTTTTTTGAAACACAGCCTCATTCCTCAATTATATTCATATTAGTATAAACAGAACAAACATTGATCAATGAGTTTAACCTCAGTGAAACCCAGCCTCATTCCTCAATTATATTCATATTCTTATAAACAGAACCAACATTGATCACAAAGCTGAACCTCAGTGAAACCCAGCCTCATTCATCAATTATATTCATATTAATAGAAACAGAACCAACATTGATCAATGAGTTTAACCTCATTGAAACCCAGCCTCATTCCTCAATTATATTCATATTAATATAAACAGAACCAACATTGATCAATGAGTTTAACCTCAGTGAAACCCAGCCTCATTCCTCAATTATATTCATATTCATATAAACAGAACCAACATTGATCACAAAGCTTTACCTCAGTGAAACCCAGACTCATTCATCAATTATATTCATATTAACATAAACAGAACCAACATTGATCAATGAGTTTAACCTCAGTGAAACCCAGCCTCATTCATCAATTATATTCATATTAATATAAAAAGAACCAAAATTGATAAATGAGTTTAAGTTTTTTGAAACACAGCCTCATTCCTCAATTATATTCATATTAGTATAAACAGAACCAACATTGATCAATGAGTTTAACCTCAGTGAAACCCAGGCTCATTCCTCAATTATATTCATATTCATATAAACAGAACCAACATTGATCACAAAGCTGAACCTCAGTGAAACCCAGCCTCATTCATCAATTATATTCATATTAATAGAAACAGAACCAACATTGATCAATGAGTTTAACCTCATTGAAACCCAGCCTCATTCCTCAATTATATTCATATTAATATAAACAGAACCAACATTGATCAATGAGTTTAACCTCAGTGAAACCCAGCCTCATTCCTCAATTATATTCATATTCATATAAACAGAACCAACATTGATCACAAAGCTTTACCTCAGTGAAACCCAGACTCATTCATCAATTATATTCATATTAACATAAACAGAACCAACATTGATCAATGAGTTTAACCTCAGTGAAACCCAGCCTCATTCATCAATTATATTCATATTAATATAAAAAGAACCAAAATTGATAAATGAGTTTAAGTTTTTTGAAACACAGCCTCATTCCTCAATTATATTCATATTAGTATAAACAGAACCAACATTGATCAATGAGTTTAACCTCAGTGAAACCCAGGCTCATTCCTCAATTATATTCATATTCATATAAACAGAACCAACATTGATCACAAAGCTGAACCTCAGTGAAACCCAGCCTCATTCATCAATTATATTCATATTAATAGAAACAGAACCAACATTGATCAATGAGTTTAACCTCATTGAAACCCAGCCTCATTCCTCAATTATATTCATATTAATATAAACAGAACCAACATTGATCAATGAGTTTAACCTCAGTGAAACCCAGCCTCATTCCTCAATTATATTCATATTCATATAAACAGAAGCAACATTGATCACAAAGCTGAACCTCAGTGAAACCCAGCCTCATTCATCAATTATATTCATATTAATATAAACAGAACCAACATTGATCAATGAGTTTAACCTCATTGAAACCCAGCCTCATTCCTCAATTAAATTCATATTAATATAAACAGAACCAACATTGATCACAAAGCTGAACCTCAGTGAAAGCAGCATCATTCATCAATTATATTCATATTAATAGAAACAGAAAAAACAATGACAACAAAGCTGAACCTCATTGAAACCCAGCCTCATTCATCAGTTATCTTCATATTAATATAAACAGAACCAACATTGATCACAAAGCTTTACCTCAGTGAAACCCAGCCTCATTCATCAATTATATTCATATTAACATAAACAGAACCAACATTTATCAATGAGTTTAACCTCAGTGAAACCCAGCCTCATTCATCAATCATATTCATATTAATATAAAAAGAACCAACATTGATAAATAAGTTTAAGTTTTTTGAAACACAGCCTCATTCCTCAATTATATTCATATTAGTATAAAGAGAACCAACATTGATCAATGAGTTTAACCTCAGTGAAACCCAGCCTCATTCCTCAATTATATTCATATTCATATAAACAGCACCAACATTGATCACAAAGCTGAACCTCAGTGAAACCCAGCCTCATTCATCAATTATATTCATATTAATAGAAACAGAACCAACATTGATCAATGAGTTTAACCTCATTGAAACCCAGCCTCATTCCTCAATTATATTCATATTAATATAAACAGAACCAGCATTGATCAATGAGTTTAACCTCAGTGAAACCCAGCCTCATTCCTCAATTATATTCATATTCATATAAACAGAACCAACATTGATCAAAAAGCTGAACCTCAGTGAAACCCAGCCTCATTCATCAATTATATTCATATTAATATAAACAGAACCAACATTGATCAATGAGTTTAACCTAGTTGAAACCCAGCCTCATTCCTCAATTATATTCATATTAATATAAACAGAACCAACATTGATCACAAAGCTGAACCTCAGTGAAAGCAGCATCATTCATCAATTATATTCATATTAATAGAAACAGAAAAAACATTGACCACAAAGCTGAACCTCATTGAAACCCAGCCTCATTCCTCAATTATACTCATATTAATATAAACAGAATCAACATTGATCACAAAGCTTAAACTCATTGAAACCCAGCCTCATTCATCAATTATATTCATATTAATATAAACAGAACCAACATTGATCAATGAGTTTAACCTCATTGAAACCCAGTCTCATTCCTCAATTATATTCATATTAATATAAACAGAACTAACATTGATCACAAAGCTGAACCTCAGTGAAAAGCAGCCTCATTCATCAGTAATATTCATATTAATATAAACAGAACCAACATTGATCACAAAGCTGAACCTCAGTGAAACCCAGCCTCATTCATCAATTATATTCATATTAATATAAACAGAACCAACATTGATCACAAAGCTGAACCTCAGTGAAACCCAGCCTCATTCATCAATAATATTCATATTAATATAAACAGAACCAACATTGACCACAAAGCTGAACCTCATTGAAACCCAGCCTCATTCATCAATTATATTCATATTAATATAAACAGAATCACCATTGATCACAAAGCTTAAACTCAGTGAAACCCAGCCTCATTCATCAATTATATTCATATTAATATAAACAGAACCAACATTGATCAATGAGTTTAACCTCAGTGAAACCCAGACTCCATCCCATTGGGCATTATACTGCGACAGTTCTGCCCACTATTACCGACCTGGGACCCGACCCCTCACTGGTTGGTTCCATCATCACTGTACTGCCAGCGGGCATGTCACTTGACCGCTGCAATTTACCCCATACCAGGTGCTCGGTCAGCGGCTCCAGCGCAATAGCTCTTTTCGTCTTAACAGTACCTACTTTGTCTGGCAGATCCTCAGTGTACTTCTCCATCCCAGCCAACAGGCTAAACAGCTTTCTCTCAGGGATGCTCCCATCTGTAGGAGTGGAGGAGCCCCCAGTCTTCTCACTCTGTTTTGACTTCAACTGGTGAACCAAGCAGTGCAGGATATTACTGCCCAAAATGATGTCATCACTCTGGCCATCAACTACCAGAGTTGGGACGATCATTCTGCAGCCGTATATCCCCACCTATAGCTCACACATACCAGATGGAACCGTTTTGGAACCACTGACTACATCAGTGGGGTCCAAAACGTTTCCTTTCAGTACATTACATTCACACAGTCGTGGGATTACCGTGGAGCTCAATGTACAGACCATTGAACCACTGTCTATCATGGCTCTCACCGGTAGTTTACCACCCAACATAACAGTCTCATAAAACAGGTCATCATGTGATTTTAATCTCTGAGTGTATTGGAGAACCGGTCTACGTCCCAGGTCTCTCTCCTCACATACACTCCTGTAGACCGACTCCAAATCATGGTCATTCTCAGTACACACAGGGGGCTCGTTCTCTGGCCACACATTTTCCCCCTCTGAACGTAGGCCATCTAGTTTCCTTTCAGCCGAGCTGCTGCGCTTGTGCCCGTCTGGCTGCTGGGTGGGGCTCCGGGACAGGCCACACGCGTATGGTCAGGTGAGTAGCAGGCGAAACACAACCGGTTCACCCTGCAATGGTAGTGTGTCGTGTGTTCCCCATCACCACAGATGACACAGGGAACCACGGTTCTCCTCCTCGGCGCCTGACTCTGGCAAGCCTGAGATCCCACTCCTCCCCACATCTCACTTCTACGAGGCCGCTGGTCCAGCACCTGCTCCAACATGCTCACGATGCGGTCGAGCCGGTCTGAGTCAGCAGAGCGTCCTACTTCTGGCGGCTGCACCGAAACCACAGCCTGTTATACCTGCTGCACGCATGATTTCACTTCCTGCTGCTGCTGATGTGTGGGTGCTGGGGTGAGCATTCTGACTCGAGGCACCCGTGCACTGTCCCCACAGTGCTCCACAAGTCGCTCATGCACCTCTGTGACAGACCACTGGGACAGGGGTTTACATTTGAAAATCAGTGAGAGTTCTGGGTCAGGGCAGTGTCTAACGAACATGGCCGTCAAGACACGGGGCAAACCCTCGAATGACTTACTCTGTCTCTTAAGACAGTCCTCTGTTACGTCCATTGCTCTGTTTAGTCGTAGCCAGTAATCAAAGGGATCCTCACCCTCCTTCGGTAATGTGGCATACAAAATCAGCCAGAGGCATTCCAGAAGAAACTGTGTCGCTGAAGTGCTGCTTCAGAATCTCAAAGATGGGTTCTGGGCCTCCAGACAGGGATACTTGCGGCCTACTACGAACGCCCACTCTAACGTCATCCCGTGCCCTCCCACTGAGCTTATTCAGCACCTCCTCAGCCTGTTCAGCAGCTGGAACCCCCTTCTTCTTCAGGTACACCATCATCATTTCCTCCCACTCCTGAAACAGTGTGTCCATCACGACCATCGCCTTTAAACCCAACAGGCTCTTTAGCCTCAGATCTTATCACTACATTTAATAATGATGGATCTATAACGGTGTTACCAGCAGGACCCACAGAGCTATTCCCCAGCCCATTACCCAAACGAGACTCCAGGCATGCAGCGATGGTCTCACCTATGGAGAGGCCAATCTGCGTGGCCACACCAGCCAGGTAATTGCTCGATGCTTCCCCCCCTGGCGGAACTGGCGCTTGCCATCCGTCATGCTTCAAGTCCCCAGAAGCACCATCAGCCCCTCCCAGGTTCCTGACACTGAATCCTGGAGTAGATGCCCCTGGAGAGAGCAAGAATGTAGCTCTGCCCCTGCCGACCCAAGGAAGTGGGGTAGATGTCACTAAACCCCTCCCTCTTCCAAAAAACATGTTATTGTCCATCATGTACACACAATGCAGTACCTTCAAATATACACAGTCAATGATCAATAAAAAAAATTTTTTTTTTTTTTTTTTTTAAATATTCACACTAAGTCAAACGACTCTGAATATATAAACAATGTTCATTAACAACCTGGACTGCCTAACCATACAGTCATCAGTAGGATACACCACCATTTAAAAGTCGAAGCTGCTGGAGATCGCTGCATCCAGAATGACACACTCACACTCCTCAAAGCCGCCGCGAACTGCAGCGCACCACTGTGTCCCCACGTGGTGTAATGTGTGACTACACCTGACGCAGACAGTTGACGTAGACTTGACCAATGAACATGGGACTCCGTTCCCGCCACCGATTGTCTAGCAGTCTTTGATCTCGCCGCAGCGCGCTCAACTGCGCGGCCTGGCTCTGCCCGCAGCAACAGCTCAAAGGAATAGACGGACCCGACGACCCAACTCGACGAAGAAAGAAGCTAAACGGGTCACGGCACCAGTGTAACCATGCCAGCCCTTGGTACTGGTAGGTTCAGTTCTCTTTAATGATAACCTGCGTTGTGTTTTGTTAGCAATTGAGACTTGTTGGTTTCGCCTGCACCGGCCGTTTATTCTCTCCTGTATAACACACGCGAGAATGCTCGTCAGACACGGTTAACTCACACAAGCTCGGGCGCATCCGTCGCAATACTGACATATACACAATGAACAAAATACACATTTACCTGTATAACACACGCGAGAATGCTGGTCAGACACGGTTAACTCACAGAAGCTGCAGAGGAATGGAAATACTTAATAAAGGTAAGTAGCCAACATACCACACACAACAACAATAAACGCAAGTGGAATGACAACCGTTACATGAACGTCCAACCAAAGTTTTAAAAAAAGCAGTTAAGAAAAGAGCTGTCCGGGAGCGGAGTTGTTCGGCTGTGAGTAGGTGTGAATCTCTGACCATAATTGCTGAAAAATGTGTTAGAAAAGGTAAGAATGCCGGTCCATACATGATCAAAACAGGGAGCGGAGGTGGTTCAGCTGAAAGAAGGTGTGAATGTCCGACTAAAGTTCAAATATATTAACAAAAGTGGGAGGCGAGGTCTTCGGATGAGAGTGGTTGAGAATTTCCAACCATAATGATCAATGTTGGTTCTGTTTATACTGATATGAACATAATTGAGGAATGAGGCGGCGTTTCACTGACGTTAAACTCATTGATCAATGTTGCTTCTGTTTATATTAATATGAATAAAATTGATGAATGAGGCTGGGTTTCACTGAGGTTCAGCTTTGTGATCAATGTTGGTTCTGTATATATTTATATGAATATAATTAACGAATGAGGCTGTTTTTCAAAGAAGTTAAACTCATTGATCAATGTTGGTTCTGTTTATATTAATATGAATATAATTGATGTATGAGGCTGGGTTTCACTGAGGTTCAGCTTTGTGATCAATGTTGCTTTTGTTTATATTAATATGAATAAAATTGATGAATGAGGCTGGGTTTCACTGAGGTTAAACTCATTGATCAATGTTGGTTCTGTTTATATTAATATGAATAAAATTGAGGAATGAGGCTGCTTTTCACTGAGGTTAAACTCATTGATCAATGTTGTTTCTGTTTATATTAATATGAATATAATTGATGAATGAGGCTGGGTTTCAATGAGGTTCAGCTTTGTGATCATTGTTGGTTCTGTTTATATTAATATGAATATGATTGAGGAATGAGGCTGGGTTTCACTGAGGTTAAACTCATTGATCAATGTTGGTTCTGTTTATACTAATATGAATATAATTGAGGAATGAGTCTGGGTTTCAAAGAGGTTAAACTAATTGATCAATGTTGGTTCTGTTTATATTAATATGATATAATTGAGGAATGAGGCTGGGTTTCACTGAGGTTAAACTCATTGATCAATGTTGGTTCTGTTTATACTAATATGAATATAATTGAGGAATGAGGCGGCGTTTCACTGACGTTAAACTCATTGATCAATGTTGCTTCTGTTTATATTAATATGAATAAAATTGATGAATGAGGCTGGGTTTCACTGACGTTCAGCTTTGTGATCAATGTCGGTTCTGTTTATATTAATATGAATATAATTGATGAATGAGGCTGGGTTTCACTGAGGTTCAGCTTTGTGGTCAATGCTTGTTCTTTTTATATTAATATGTATATAATGGATGAATGAGGCTTGTTTCACTGAGGTTCAGCTTTGTGATCAATGTTGGTTCTGTTTACATTAATATGAATATAATTGAGGAATAAGTCTGCGTTTCACTGAGGTTAAACTAATTGATCAATTTTGGTTCTGTTTATATTAATATGAATATAATTGATGATTGAGGCTGGGTTTTACTGAGGTTAAGCTTTGTGATCAATGTTGGTTCTGTTTATACTAATATGAATATAATTGATGAATGAGTCTGGGTTTCAAAGAGGTTAAACTAATTGATCAATGTTGGTTCTGTTTATATTAATATGAATATAATTGATGAATGAGGCTGGGTTTCACTGAGGTTCAGCTTTGTGATCAATGTTGGTTCTGTTTATATTAATATGAATATAATTGATGAATGAGGCTGGGTTTCACAGAGGTTAAGCTTTGTGATCAATGTTGGTTCTGTTTATGTTACTATGAATATAACTGATGAATGAGGCTGGGTTTCACTGAGGTTCAGCTTTGTGGTCAATGTTGGTTCTGTTTATATTAATATGAATATAATTGATGAATGAGGCAGGGTTTCACTGAGGTTAAACTCATTGATCAATGTTGGTTCTGTTTATATTCATATGAATATAATTGATGAATAAGAGTGGGTTTCAATGAGGTTAAACGCATTGATCAATGTTGGTTCTGTTTATATTAATATGAATATAACTGAGGAATGAGGCTGGATTTCAATGAGGTTCAGCTTTGTGATCAATGTTGGTTCTGTTTATATTAATATGAATATAACTGATGAATGAGGCTGGGTTTCACTGAGGTTCAGCTTTGTGATCAATGTTGGTTCTGTATATATATATATGAATATAATTAATGAATGAGGCTGTTTTTCAAAGAAGTTAAACTCATTGATCAATGTTGGTTCTGTTTATATTAATATGAATATAATTGATGTATGAGGCTGGGTTTCACTGAGGTTCATCTTTGTGATCAATGTTGCTTCTGTTTATATTAATATGAATAAAATTGAGGAATGAGGCTGCTTTTCACTGAGGTTAAACTCATTGATCAATGTTGTTTCTGTTTATATTAATATGAATATAATTGATGAATGAGGCTGGGTTTCAATGAGGTTCAGCTTTGTGATCAATGTTGGTTCTGTTTATATTAATATGATATAATTGAGGAATGAGGCTGGGTTTCACTGAGGTTAAACTCATTGATCAATGTTGGTTCTGTTAATACTAATATGAATATAATTGAGGAATGAGGCTGTGTTTCACTGACGTTAAACTCATTGATCAATGTTGCTTCTGTTTATATTAATATGAATAAAATTGATGAATGAGGCTGGGTTTCACTGAGGTTCAGCTTTGTGATCAATGTCGGTTCTGTTTATATTAATATGAATATAATTGATGAATGAGGCTGGGTTTCACTGAGGTTCAGCTTTGTGGCCAATGCTTGTTCTGTTTATATTAATATGTATATAATTGATGAATGAGGCTGGGTTTCACTGAGGTTCAGCGTTGTGATCAATGTTGGTTCTGTTTATATTAATATGAATATAATTGAGGAATGAGGCTGCGTTTCACTGAGGTTAAACTAATTGATCAATGTTGGTTCTGTTTATATTAATATGAATATAATTGATGAATGAGGCTGGGTTTCACTGAGGTTCAGCTTTGTGATCAATGTTGGTTCTGTATATATTTATATGAATATAATTAATGAATGACGCTGTTTTTCAAAGAAGTTAAACTCATTGATCAATGTTGGTTCTTTTTATATTAATATGAATATAATTGATGAATGAGGCTGGGTTTCACTGAGGTTCAGCTTTGTGTTCAATGTTTGTTCTGTTTATATTAATATGAATATAATTGATGAATGAGGCTGGGTTTCACTGATCTTCAGCTTTGTGATCATTGTTGGTTCTGTTTATATTAATATGAATATAATTGAGGAATGAGGCTGCGTTTCACTGAGGTTAAACTCATTGATCAATGTTGGTTCTGTTTATATTAATATGAATATAATTGATGAATGAGGCTGGGTTTCACTGAGGTTCAGCTTTGTGATCAATGTTGGTTCTGTATATATTTATATGAATATAATTAATGAATGAGGCTGTGTTTTAAAGAAGTTAAACTCATTGATCAATGTTGGTTCTTTTTATATTAATATGAATATAATTGATGAATGAGGCTGGGTTTCACTGAGGTTCATCTTTGTGATCAATGTTGCTTCTGTTTATATTAATATGAATAAAATTGAGGAATGAGGCTGCTTTTCACTGAGGTTAAACTCATTGATCAATGTTGTTTCTGTTTATATTAATATGAATATAATTGATGAATGAGGCTGGGTTTCAATGAGGTTCAGCTTTGTGATCAATGTTGGTTCTGTTTATATTAATATGATATAATTGAGGAATGAGGCTGGGTTTCACTGAGGTTAAACTCATTGATCAATGTTGGTTCTGTTAATACTAATATGAATATAATTGAGGAATGAGGCTGTGTTTCACTGAGGTTAAACTCATTGATCAATGTTGTTTCTGTTTATATTAATATGAATAAAATTGATGAATGAGGCTGGGTTTCACTGAGGTTCAGCTTTGTGATCAATGTCGGTTCTGTTTATATTAATATGAATATAATTGATGAATGAGGCTGGGTTTCACTGAGGTTCAGCTTTGTGGCCAATGCTTGTTCTGTTTATATTAATATGTATATAATTGATGAATGAGGCTGGGTTTCACTGAGGTTCAGCGTTGTGATCAATGTTGGTTCTGTTTATATTAATATGAATATAATTGAGGAATGAGGCTGCGTTTCACTGAGGTTAAACTAATTGATCAATGTTGGTTCTGTTTATATTAATATGAATATAATTGATGAATGAGGCTGGGTTTCACTGAGGTTCAGCTTTGTGATCAATGTTGGTTCTGTATATATTTATATGAATATAATTAATGAATGACGCTGTTTTTCAAAGAAGTTAAACTCATTGATCAATGTTGGTTCTTTTTATATTAATATGAATATAATTGATGAATGAGGCTGGGTTTCACTGAGGTTCAGCTTTGTGTTCAATGTTGGTTCTGTTTATATTAATATGAATATAATTGATGAATGAGGCTGGGTTTCACTGATCTTCAGCTTTGTGATCATTGTTGGTTCTGTTTATATTAATATGAATATAATTGAGGAATGAGGCTGCGTTTCACTGAGGTTAAACTCATTGATCAATGTTGGTTCTGTTTATATTAATATGAATATAATTGATGAATGAGGCTGGGTTTCACTGAGGTTCAGCTTTGTGATCAATGTTGGTTCTGTATATATTTATATGAATATAATTAATGAATGAGGCTGTGTTTTAAAGAAGTTAAACTCATTGATCAATGTTGGTTCTTTTTATATTAATATGAATATAATTGATGAATGAGGCTGGGTTTCACTGAGGTTCAGCTTTGTGATCAATGTTGGTTCTGTTTATATTAATATGAATATAATTGATGAAGGAGGCTGCGTTTCACTGAGGTTAAACTAATTGATCAATGTTGGTTCTGTTTATATTAATATGAATATAATTGATGAATGAGGCTGGGTTTCACTGAGGTTCAGCTTTGTGATCAATGTTGGTTCTGTATATATTTATATGATTATAATTAATGAATGAGGCTGTTTTTCAATGAGGTTAAACTCATTGATCAATGTTGGTTCTGTTTCTAATAATATGAATATAACTGATGAATGAGGCTGGGTTTCAATGAGGTTCAGCTTTGTGATCAATGTTGGTTCTGTTTATATTAATTTGAAAATAAGTGATGAATGAGGCTGGGTTTCACTGAGGTTCAGCTTTGTGATCAATGTTGGTTCTGTATATATTTATATGAATATAATTGAAGAATGAGGCTGTTTTTCAAAGAAGTTAAACTCATTGATCAATGTTGGTTCTTTTTATATTAATATGAATATAATTGATGTATGAGGCTGGGTTTCACTGAGGTTCAGCTTTGTGATCAATGTTGGTTCTGTTTATATGAATATGAATATAATTGAGGAATGAGGCTGGGTTTCACTGAGGTTAAACTCATTGATCAACATTGGTTCTGTTTATACTAATATGAATATAATTGATGAATGAGTCTGGGTTTCAAAGAGGTTAAACTAATTGATCAATGTTGGTTCTGTTTATATTAATATGAATATAATTGATGAATGAGGCTGGGTTTCACTGAGGTTCAGCTTTGTGATCAATGTTGGTTCTGTTTATATTAATATGAATATAATTGATGAATGAGGCTGGGTTTCACTGAGGTTAAGCTTTGTGATCAATGTTGGTTCTGTTTATATTACCATGAATATAACTGATGAATGAGGCTGGGTTTCACTGAGGTTCAGCTTTGTGGTCAATGTTGGTTCTGTTTATATTAATATGAATATAATTGAAGAATGAGGCTGGGTTTCACTGAGGTTAAATTCATTGATCAATGTTGGTTCTGTTTATATTTATATGAATATAATTGATGAATAAGAGTGGGTTTCAATGCGGTTAAACTCATTGATCAATGTTGGTTCTCTTTATATTAATATGAATATAACTGATGAATGAGGCTGGGTTTCAATGAGGTTCAGCTTTGTGATCAATGTTGGTTCTGTTTATATTAATATGAATATAATTGATGAATGAGGCTGGGTTTCACTGAGGTTCAGCTTTGTGATCAATGTTGGTTCTGTTTATATTAATATGAATATAATTGATGAATGAGGCTGGGTTTCACTGAGGTTAAACTCATTGATCAATGTTGGTTCTGTTTATATTTATATGAATATAATTGATGAATAAGGCTGGGTTTCAATGAGGTTAAACTCATTGATCAATGTTGGTTCTGTTTATACTAATATGAATATAATTGATGAATGAGTCTGGGTTTCAAAGAGGTTAAGCTTTGTGATCAATGTTGGTTCTGTTTATATTACCATGAATATAACTGATGAATGAGGCTGGGTTTCACTGAGGTTCAGCTTTGTGGTCAATGTTGGTTCTGTTTATATTAATATGTATATAATGGATGAATGAGGCTTGTTTCACTGAGGTTCAGCTTTGTGATCAATGTTGGTTCTGTTTACATTAATATGAATATAATTGAGGAATAAGGCTGCGTTTCACTGAGGTTAAACTAATTGATCAATTTTGGTTCTGTTTATATTAATATGAATATAATTGATGATTGAGGCTGGGTTTTACTGAGGTTAAGCGTTGTGATCAATGTTGGTTCTGTTTATATTAATATGAATATAATTGATGAATGAGGCTGGGTTTCACAGAGGTTAAGCTTTGTGATCAATGTTGGTTCTGTTTATATTACTATGAATATAACTGATGAATGAGGCTGGGTTTCACTGAGGTTCAGCTTTGTGGTCAATGTTGGTTCTGTTTATATTAATATGAATATAATTGATGAATGAGGCAGGGTTTCACTGAGGTTAAACTCATTGATCAATGTTGGTTCTGTTTATATTCATATGAATATAATTGATGAATAAGAGTGGGTTTCAATGAGGTTAAACGCATTGATCAATGTTGGTTCTGTTTATATTAATATGAATATAACTGAGGAATGAGGCTGGATTTCAATGAGGTTCAGCTTTGTGATCAATGTTGGTTCTGTTTATATTAATATGAATATAACTGATGAATGAGGCTGGGTTTCACTGAGGTTCAGCTTTGTGATCAACGTTGGTTCTGTATATATATATATGAATATAATTAATGAATGAGGCTGTTTTTCAAAGAAGTTAAACTCATTGATCAATGTTGGTTCTGTTTATATTGATATGAATATAATTGATGTATGAGGCTGGGTTTCACTGAGGTTCATCTTTGTGATCAATGTTGCTTCTGTTTATATTAATATGAATAAAATTGAGGAATGAGGCTGGGTTTCACTGAGGTTAAACTCATTGATCAATGTTGGTTCTGTTTAAATTAATATACACTTCCGCTCCTGCATTTGATGGTGTATAGCCGGGCATTCTCACCCTTTCTCATCAGCTTTTTGCAAATTATGATCTGACATTCACACCTACTTGCAGTCGAACAGCTCTGCTCCCGCTTTTGATTATGTTTGGTTGGATATTCGAACCTTTTCTTAACTGCTTTTTACAAACTTTGGTCGGACGTTCACACCTTCTTGCAGCCGAACACATCCACTTCCACTTTTGATGGTATATATTCGGGCATTCGAACCTTTTCTTACCCGCTTTTTACAAACCGTGGTCGGACTTTCACACCTTCTTGTAGCCAAACAACTCCGCTCCCCCTATTGATTGTGTACAGTCGGGTATTTTAACCTTTTCTTACCCGTTTTTTACCAACTATGGTCGGACATTTACACCTTCTTACAGCGGAACACCTCCGCTCCCTCTTTTGATGGTCTATGTTCGGGCATTCAAACCTTTTCTTACCCGCTTTTTACAAACTATGGTCGGACATTCAAACTTTCTTGTAGCCGAACACATCCACTCCTGCTTTTGATGATGTATGGTTTGGCATTTTCACCTTTTCTTACCCATTTTTCAGTAATTATGGGTGGACATTCACACCTTCTTGCAGCTGAACAACTCCTCTCCCGCTTATGATCATGTGCGGTTTGATATTCGAAAATTTTCTTTCATGTTTTAAAGCAATTATTGATGGACATTCAAATCTTCTTGTAGCCGAACACATCCACTCCTGCTTTTGATGATGTATGGTAACCTTTTCTTACCCGCTTTTTACAAACTATGGTCGGACATTCAAACCTTCTTGTAGCCAAAACCCTCCCTAAACAGAACCAACATTGATCAATGAGTTTAACTTCTTTGAAAAACAGCCTCATTCTTCAATTATATTCATATAAATATATACAGAACCAACATTGATCACAAAGCTGAACCTCAGTGAAACCCAGCCTCATTCATCAGTTATATTCATATTATTATAAACAGAACCAACATTGATCAATGAGTTTAACCTCATTGAAAAACAGCCTCATTCATTAATTATAATCATATAAATATATACAGAACCAACATTGATCACAAAGCTGAACCTCAGTGAAACCCAGCCTCATTCATCAATTATATTCATATTAATATAAACAGAACCAACATTGATCAATGAATTTAACCTCAGTGAAACCCAGCCTCATTCTTCAATTATATTCATATTAATATAAACAGAACCAACATTGACCACAAAGCTGAACCTCAGTGAAACCCAGCCTCATTCATCAGTTATATTCATGGTAATATAAACAGAACCAACATTGATCACAAAGCTTAACCTCTTTGAAACCCAGACTCATTCATCAATTATATTCATATTAGTATAAACAGAACCAATGTTGATCAATGAGTTTAACCTCAGTGAAACCCAGCCTCATTCCTCAATTATATTCATATTCATATAAACAGAACCAACATTGATCACAAAGCTGAACCTCAGTGAAACCCAGCCTCATACATCAATTATATTCATATTAATATAAACAGAACCAACATTGATCAATGAGTTTAACTTCTTTGAAAAACAGCCTCATTCTTCAATTATATTCATATAAATATATACAGAACCAACATTGATCACAAAGCTGAACCTCAGTGAAACCCAGCCTCATTCATCAGTTATTTTCATATTAATATAAACAGAACCAACATTGATCACAACAGAACCAATATTCATATTAATAGAAACTGAGCAAACATGGACCACAAAGCTGAACCTCAGTGAAACAGACAGGTGATACCACGTGGGAGATCCTGTAACTTGGATTGCTGTCCCTGTGCTGCGAAATGGCTGTGCTGCTCAAATGGTCTCTCCTTCATCATGGTTACATGCTGCCATTCCGACATGGGTCTCCAATTGTCGGAATGGCGACACTTAATTTTTTATCAAACGTCCCACCATTCCGACACTTTTTTCCTCCTATGGTCGGAATGGCGGTATGTTTTTTGTTTTTTTTTAACATACCGCCATTCCGACAGTTCCTTTTAATAGCCTATTTTTTAACCAAAACATTTTGCACTAATGATATGCCGGCGCAAATACACCCTAAAGTTTGGCGCACAAGCTTTACACATGCAGAGGCCACAGCCTCGCAAACAAACTTTAATAATCTATTATCAAAATCCCCTGAATTTCAAATATAAAAATACAGATATTAATGTAACTCTGGCGAGACTGAAACTGATTAAGCAGAAATACAGTGTCAGTGAGCTGTCACAGCAGCCAGCTGGAGCGGAGCTCTCCACAGAGCCCATGCGTCTTTTGCACGCTGTCATCATATGCAAAAGTAATAATTGCAATTACAGATATCACGGCTACTGCACAGGACACAGTTGCGAGCACTCTCCCTTGCCTTGCCAATAGGAGAAGAGAGAAATGACAGCATAGAACGTATAAAACACAACAAAATGCAGTAAAACCGTTTATTCATGTTATTCACGTGATTTATGAGTACTCACTCCAATTTTGGGAAGCGCGGATGGGTTTTGCGCATTTGGCACAAACACACAGCCGCAACGGTTGTAGCTTTATACAGCCTGTTGATATCTTAAGGACCTAACTGGTCACACCTGGGAGTAAATGTCATGTAGAGATTGTTTTTACATAACATTACAGCTGAACATATAGCTTTCATCCACAAACCAACGTGGGAGAGCCCGAAGACGCATGTGCCAGACGCACATAGGCATGCGTAAAACCAATTTTGACCACTTCATACTGTTTATTTGCTTTCTTTTAGTTAACTTTCGTTTCTTTTGGATTCTTGTGCGTGTTATGGAGCCGTTTTGGTCCATGTTTGTAAGCCTTTTTTTCCTGGATTAAATTTTCGGAAGTTGAAACAAGTGGCATTGGAGTGTGTGATTGAAAACCACCGCGGACTGCTTCTCCTCCTCCAGTTGCCGAGACTTTGTGTTTTTAATAACGCTTGTCTATAAACATGTGTTAAACATATAAATTGCATGAACAGAAAGAAGGGACTCACCTGTTGAGTAACACACATTTCCTTATACGGAAAGCCTTGTCGGAATGGTGGGACATTTGAACGTCAGAATAGCGGGATGTCGCAATGGTGGGATGTCGGAATGGTGGGACGTTTGCATGTCGGAATGGTGGTATGTCGGAATGGTGGTATGTCGGAATGGTGGGATGTCGGAATAGTGGGATGTCGGAATGGCGGGATTTCGGAATGGGTGTTGCCACCCCCTTCATCATATACACAGTTATTTATACATCACCTTCCACCATGAAGGGTTGTCCCTTTTTGTTTCTCTCTTTGTTCTTAAAATGCTGTTATGCATGTCTAAACCAATCCATTAAATTAGATCATTTTGGCAGTAAAGCGATCTACAATGTGCTTGGTCGCAAAGCTGCTCATCTATGGTAAACAGCTCTTCAGAAAGGCATTCTTCAATTGATTTCACTAATTCTATGTAATAATTTTGTTATTTCCTACAAAACTACACTTCTTCTCCCATCTGTCTGAGTATTTAATATTGTCTGGGTCCCGTTAAAACATGTATTTTTCCCATCTAATTCCTTGTTTGCTTTAAAACAAGTATTCCCCATTTTCTATCCCTTCAGTAGCCAACCAGTTTGTATGGAGTACACTGGAGCAACTTGACTGATCAGTAAAACACTGCTTTTGTTGTCACCGCAAGGCTTCCCCCGTCGGTTGTTTCACTGAGACACTACTGAGTAACTATAACTCAACACAGTTTATACACATAACATTCATATACATACTAACAAACAAACAAACAAACAATTATTTATCGCAATTTTCTCATCTCTGTTTGAACGTACACCCAGGTAAATATTCCTGTAGTCTTCTCATACCGACTATGGACCCATTCATTGTTTAACTTCACTGTTTTGCAAATCCTAATTGAATATTACACATTGACATTGAACTTTACTTGATAAGCAGGTCTTCATTGCATTCAGCAGCCTATATGTGAGCATCTATGTGTAAGCTGTTCTTCTTTGCATTTATCAGCAGCAAGCAATTCTTCATTGCACATGCATATGAAAATAGTAAAACAATTCCAATGCGTTAGCGAAACCTTCTATATCAGGAGTGTCCATCATGATGCTGGGAATAGAACCTCTTTCCCAGAATAGTTCAACCTTCATTACTCAACTGATCATAACTCCGCAATGAGCACATTTCAAAGTATCATTCCTCTACATATATTCAAAATTCTTATATTTGTTGATGTCATTCTGTGTGCATGTGGCCTAAACCCAATCTCTGTGTGGCAATTTTAATTTAAACAAGTTGAACTCTGCCTCTGATCATTTAAAAAAGGTGTGTACCAATATCAACCTTTCTCAGGTAATTACTGATCCTACAAAACCAAAGAGATCCTTCAAGGTTGTCCCTGATTGGCTCAATCTTAACAAATCAAAGGTAGAAAATCCGCAGTATCTGAACTTGGTGTTAGTTATCACTGCTCAATAGCCTGTATCAGAATTGCAAAAATGAAAACATTAGGTCCACGCTTAGTATCCAGATCCTGAAACATCTCCATGAGCAGGCTTTTTTTTAACTGATCTGTTGAATAGTTATATGACACTGTTAAAATCCCAGATGAAGATCTAGCACTTGACCATTTTTGTAAATCTTCTAATTCCATAGTTGATAAACACGCCCCTTTTAAAAAGTATAGAACTTAGAACAGGTCTATCCCTGGCTTTCGGCAGAACTGTCTTCTTTACTTTTTTTCCCCTTGTCCTGTTCAGCATTATGTCAGAAGAATTGTAGTCTGAATACCTTTGATGCCAAACAGATTTGTTTTGCCAAGGGAAGTTTTATAAATGTAAAGCTCCCCTTGATGCCCATTTATTTATTTCTGTTTACAATATATGACATGAACTGAACTGAACCGGACCGGGGGACAAGGAAAGAAGAAGAGAAAAGAAGAGGAAACAGAACAAAAATAGAAACAAAAACCAGACAACCAGCTGCTACACCTGTAAAAAACAAAACAGACAACAATCCATGGCCTATGAGGGGAATCCAGCCTTAGCGCCACCAGGAGCACCTGAAAGCAGACAAGCAGAGAAAAAACAAACACACAAACAAACAAAAACAAGCACAAGAAGCGGCAATCGCATACAACACAGCTGTGGATATAGATGACCTGAGACGACATGATAATACATCAACTGCTTAGTGACCATGCTACTGGACTAATGAATGTGTGTGTGTGTGTGTGTGAGAACATGCAACACCCATGGCACAGGACCTACATGATAACCGTGCTTAGTTATGAGTGTATAAGCGTACAGGGCCACCATCCACAGCCCCCCCCAAGCAATCAGAAGCAGGCAGAGAGGGCCACAAGACCCAGGCCACCAGCAGCCCCCACAGAGCACAGAACCCAGGCAGCCCACCGCAGGGGCAACCACGCATCCACCCAGAAGACTGCAGAGGAAGCCCCCGGAAAGAGCCCCCATAAGCATAGGGCAGAGGCACTCCGGGACCTGGGCCCCAGGAGCCCGAGCGCCCCCAAACCCCCCGGCAGAGGCCCCACCCAATACCCAGGAGGGCCAAGCGCCCCAGACAGCCACAAAGTGGGTCAGCGCCTGCCCCAGCGCCCCTGGCCAAGTGCCCTGGGAGTCAAGACGTGCCCACAGGTGGGTGAAGTCGCGAGCAGTGGGGAGAGGCAACGCTGATGCCCCATCGGGAGAAACACAGGCAGGCCAGGCGACAGCAAGTCCCAGATCCAGGCCCAATCATTACCACACACACTTTCACGTCCCATGCATCCACACATCCACACATCCTACCTCCCTCGACTCTGCTGGGGTGTAGTGCAGCGGGCACACCAGGAGGCCAGCAACCCCCCAGCCACCACAGACCCCGAACCAGCAGAACAATTAATTAATCCTCCTGGCCCCTCCTGCCCCGAGCAGACACCAGGAAGCAGGGGTGTGCGAAGAAGACCCCTCCCCTCACCCTTCTGGCTCTTCAATATTTTCTAATAGTGAGCAATTAAAATTGAGGGGCAGCCAAACTTGTAGAACTGGGCAGCCTACATACCCAAAGAGCCCCGCCCACCAGATGCCACTCAGTGTAACCACCCCCCAAGACCTAATGTGTGTGTGTGAGTGTGTTTGATAAGTAGTAATGTCTAAGGTGTAATTAAAACAGGGGCAGGGAACTGCAGAGTGCAACCAAAGGGGACCACCTACGTGGCCCCATCCACTACACCCCACCGAACACACACGCCCCCAAAACCCTTCATGTGTGAGTGTGTGCTGTGTACAGGAGCCAGAAGGGAGAGGGGTATGGGGATATATACCGGGGGAGCTACTCTCCCCCAGAGAGGGCAGCCAGGGACTGGCTGCAATAGGCATCCCCGCTACCTGGGAGCCAACAATGGGCAGGAGGGCCTGATGTCCACCAGGCTCGGGGCCTGCAGCGACCATATTCCGGGAGCTACTGTACCCCCAGAAGGTACCCATCCCGCCCCACCCCACTCAACCCAACCCCACCCAGGAGGACCTCTACAAAAAACAAACAAACAAACCACCCGGTCACACCAGTCGCAGCAGCCCGGGCCTGAGACCCACCATCACCCAGCAACCCACCACCACCACTATGTGATAAAACTAATCAGAGGGGACCAGAGAGAATGAAATTCAGCCAATTGATGTTTTGAGGAGGCAGACATTGTTTCCATGCTCATATAATCTAAAAGAAAATTTCTAAACTGGTTAATACACAGATTGTTCTTCGCTTTCCAGTTCATGAGAACATTCTTTGCGATACATAACACTGTGACAACCATGTGTGCTGAGTTAATTTCCATGTTGATGTTGTCTAAGTCACCCAGTATGCACAGTGTGGGGCATGCAGGGATGCTACACTTTAGCCATGTTGATAGGTCCTCACAGACTTCAAGCCAGAACTTCTGGACAGGCGCAGAAAACCACAAAGCGTGTGCATAATCATCAGGTGTGTTATCTGTGCAATGTGAGCAGATGTTTGAGTGTGTTAGACCCATCCTGAACATCCTTTGTCCTGTATAGTGTGTTCTATGAAGGATTTTGTATTGTATGAGCTGTAAATTAGGATTTCGAGTCTTTATGAAGGTGTTCAAACATATTTGTGGTTAGAAGCTATGACCAGAACTGATGGATAAATCTGCCTCCCATTTTGAGGATGGAAGAAACATTGTGTCATCTATCTTAGACAATAATTTATATATTTTTGATAGTAGATTTGGGGTACAGATGCTTAGAAATTCTGCTACCCTAGTCGGGGGTTGTAAGTCTGGTTGTTGGAGGATATATCCATCCATCCATCCATCATCTGCCGCTTATCCGGGGGTCGGGTCGCGGGGGCAGCAGCTTGAGCAGAGAAACCCAGACGTCTCTGTCCCCGGCCACTTCCTCCAGCTCTTCCGGGGGGCCCCCGAGGCGTTCCCAGGCCAGCCGAGGTCCCCTCTGATTAGCCAGGGATAAGCCAGGGATAGACCTGTTCTAAGTTCTATACTTTTTAAAAGGGGCGTGTTTATCAACTATGGAATTAGAAGATTTACAAAAATGGTCAAGTGCTAGATCTTCATCTGGGATTTTAACAGTGTCATATAACTATTCAACAGATCAGTTAAAAAAAAGCCTGCTCATGGAGATGTTTCAGGATCTGGATACCAAGCGTGGACCTAATGTTTTCATTTTTGCAATTCTGATACAGGCTATTGAGCAGTGATAACTAACACCAAGTTCAGATACTGCGGATTTTCTACCTTTGATTTGTTAAGATTGAGCCAATCAGGGACAACCTTGAAGGATCTCTTTGGTTTTGTAGGATCAGTAATTACCTGAGAAAGGTTGATATTGGTACACACCTTTTTTAAATGATCAGAGGCAGAGTTCAACTTGTTTAAATTAAAATTGCCACACAGAGATTGGGTTTAGGCCACATGCACACAGAATGACATCAACAAATGAAAAGAAATATTAAACATTTACACATAGATTTTTGAATATATGTAGAGGAATGATACTTTGAAATGTGCTCATTGCGGAGTTAGGATCAGTTGAGTAATGAAGGTTGAACTATTCTGGGAAAGAGGTTCTATTCCCAGCATCATGATGGACACTCCTGATATAGAAGGTTTCGCTAACGCATTGGAATTGTTTTACTATTTTCATATGCATGTGCAATGAAGAATTGCTTGCTGCTGATAAATGCAAAGAAGAACAGCTTACACATAGATGCTCACATATAGGCTGCTGAATGCAATGAAGACCTGCTTATCAAGTAAAGTTCAATGTCAATGTGTAATATTCAATTAGGATTTGCAAAACAGTGAAGTTAAACAATGAATGGGTCCATAGTCGGTATGAGAAGACTACAGGAATATTTACCTGGGTGTACGTTCAAACAGAGATGAGAAAATTGCGATAAATAATTGTTTGTTTGTTTGTTAGTATGTATATGAATGTTATGTGTATAAACTGTGTTGAGTTATAGTTACTCAGTAGTGTCTCAGTGAAACAACCGACGGGGGAAGCCTTGCGGTGACAACAAAAGCAGTGTTTTACTGATCAGTCAAGTTGCTCCAGTGTACTCCACACAAACCGGTTGGCTACTGAAGGGATAGAAAATGGGGAATACTTGTTTTAAAGCAAACAAGGAATTAGATGGGAAAAATACATGTTTTAACGGGACCCAGACAATATTAAATACTCAGACAGATGGGAGAAGAAGTGTAGTTTTGTAGGAAATCACAAAATTATTACATAGAATTAGTGAAATCAATTGAAGAATGCCTTTCTGAAGAGCTGTTTACCACAGATGAGCAGCTTTGCGACCAAGCACATAGTAGATCGCTTTACTGCCAAAATGATCTAATTTAATGGATTGGTTTAGACATGCATAACAGCATTTTAAGAACAAAGAGAGAAACAAAAAGGGACAACGCTTCATGGTGGAAGGTGATGTATAAATAACTGTGTATATGATGAAGGGGGTGGCAACACCCATTCCGAAATCCCGCCATTCCGACATCCCGCTATTCCGACATCCCACCATTCCGACATACCACCATTCCGACATACCACCATTCCGACATGCAAACGTCCCACCATTCCGACATCCCACCATTGCGACATCCCGCTATTCTGACGTTCAAATGTCCCACCATTCCGACAAGGCTTTCCGTATAAGGAAATGTGTGTTACTCAACAGGTGAGTCCCTCCTTTCTGTTCATGCAATTTATATGTTTAACACATGTTTATAGACAAGCGTTATTAAAAACACAAAGTCTCGGCAACTGGAGGAGGAGAAGCAGTCCGCGGTGGTTTTCAATCACACACTCCAATGCCACTTGTTTCAACTTCCGAAAATTTAATCCAGGAAAAAAAGGCTTACAAACATGGACCAAAACGGCTCCATAACACGCACAAGAATCCAAAAGAAACGAAAGTTAACTAAAAGAAAGCAAATAAACAGTATGAAGTGGTCAAAATTGGTTTTACGCATGCCTATGTGCGTCTGGCACATGCGTCTTCGGGCTCTCCCACGTTGGTTTGTGGATGAAAGCTATATGTTCAGCTGTAATGTCATGTAAAAACAATCTCTACATGACATTTACTCCCAGGTGTGACCAGTTAGGTCCTTAAGATATCAACAGGCTGTATAAAGCTACAACCGTTGCGGCTGTGTGTTTGTGCCAAATGCGCAAAGCCCATCCGCGCTTCCCAAAATTGGAGTGAGTACTCATAAATCACGTGAATAACATGAATAAACGTTTTTACTGAATTTTGTTGTGTTTTATACGTTCTATGCTGTCATTTCTCTCTTCTCCTATTGGCAAGGCAAGGCAGAGTGCTCGCAACTGTGTCCTGTGCAGTAGCCGTGATATCTGTAATTGCAATTATTACTTTTGCATATGATGACAGCGTGCAAAAGACGCATGGGCTCTGTGGAGAGCTCCGCTCCAGCTGGCTGCTGTGACAGCTCACTGACACTGTATTTCTGCTTAATCAGTTTCAGTCTCACCAGAGTTACATTAATATCTGTATTTTTATATTTGAAATTCAGGGGATTTTGATAATAGATTATTAAAGTTTGTTTGCGAGGCTGTGGCCTCTGCATGTGCAAAGCTTGTGCGCCAAACTTTAGGGTGTATTTGCGCCGGCATATCATTAGTGCAAAATGTTTTGGGTAAAAAATAGGCTATTAAAAGGAACTGTCGGAATGTTAAAAAAAAAAAAAAAAACATACCGCCATTCCGACCATAGGAGGAAAAAAGTGTCGGAATGGTGGGACGTTTGATAAAAAATTAAGTGTCGCCATTCCGACAATTGGAGACCCATGTCGGAATGGCGAGATGTCGGAATGGCAGCATGTAACCATGATGAAGGAGAGACCATTTGAGCAGCACAGCCATTTCGCAGCACAGGGACAGCAGTCCAAGTTACAGGATCTCCCACATGGTATCACCTGTCACATTGTGTCAAGGCATCAAAAGAAGAAAAAATCACCAAACTCAAGGACAAAAAGACAAAGACTCCGGTGAACGAAGACAGAGGACTGACAAACCAGAAATACAAAAGGATTCTCGATATCAAGATCCAGAAGAAGAGGCTAACAATGCCACGAACACTTACGATGCTGGGAATGATGCCAGCAATGAACAGAGAAGAACATTCAGTGTCATCAATCTGCATTACGTGCCTCTAATGAGGGGGTGAATATAGAATCCTCAACGATTACAACGTCTCTGGGAACTGTGACAACAACAAGTTTTAAACCATTTTGATATATATTGTAACCTATTGTCTAAGGAATAGTGCTGAAAATGAGGTAAATCTAATCCACCACTGTCCTTGGTCTTCTGTAGGGTTATTAAACTAATACGTGGTGGTTTGTTTTTCCACAGAAATTTGGAGATGCATGAATCTAGTGACTTAAACCAAGTAGCAGATGGTTTTATGGGGATCATTGAGAACAAATAGTTAACTTTTGGTAGTATCATCATTTTAATGGATGTAACTCTCCCCATAAGTGATATAGGTAAGGACTTCCAACGGGAGATCGTTCTCTACTGTCTTTAATAATTGCACATAATTTAGCTTTGTTAGCTCTGAGAGCCTGGAGGAAATGTTTATGCCTAAATATCTAATATTTCCTGACTGTAAAGTGATCGCAGGTATATTATGGACCCTACAGTTAATGGGCAGAACTGTGGTCTTAGACCAGTTGATAGAGTAGTCAGAAAGTGCTGAGAATTTATTTATGAGTGTGATCGTGTGACTGAGAGACGTCTGTGAGTTCTGAAGGAAAAGTAATACATCATCAGCATAAAGACTTATTTTATGCTCAATATTTTGGGATTAATTACTCACAAACGGGTAAGAAAAGGTAGTATTGCCAGACCATACATGATCAAAACAGGGAGCGGAGGTGGTTCAGCTGCAAGGTGTGAATGTCTGACTATAGTTTGTAAAAAGCGGGTAAGATAAGGTGCGAATGCCCGACAATGTATGATCAAAAGAGGGAGCAGAGGTTTTCGGCTGCAAGAAGGTCTGAATGTCCACCCAAAATTTCTGAAAAATGGGTAAAAAATGGGTGCGAATGCCAAACCATACATCATCAAAAGCAGGAGTAGATGTGTTCGGCTACAAGAAGATTTGAATGTCTATCAATAATTGCTTTAAAACATGAAAGAAAATTTTCGAATATCAAACCGCACATGATCATAAGCGGGAGAGGAGTTGTTCAGCTGCAAGAAGGTGTGAATGTCCACCCATAATTACTGAAAAATGGGTAAGAAAAGGTGAAAATGCCCAACCATACATCATCAAAAGCAGGAGTGGATGTGTTCGGCTACAAGAAGGTTTGAATGTCCGTCCATAGTTTGTAAAAAGCGGGTAAGAAAAGGTTCGAATGCCCGAACATAGACCATCAAAAGAGGGAGCGGAGGTGTTCCGCTGTAAGAAGGTGTAAATGTCCGACCATAGTTGGTAAAAAGCGGGTAAGAAAAGGTTAAAATACCCGACTGTACACAATCAATAATGGGAGCGGAGTTGTTTGGCTACAAGAAGGTGTGAAAGTCCGACCACGGTTTGTAAAAAGCGGGTAAGAATAGGTTCGAATGCCCGAATATATACCATCAAAAGTGGAAGTGGATGTGTTCGGCTGCAAGAAGGTGTGAACGTCCGACCAAAGTTTGTAAAAAGCAGTTAAGAAAAGGTTCGAATATCCAACCAAACATAATCAAAAGCGGGAGCAGAGCTGTTCGACTGCAAGTAGGTGTGAATGTCAGATCATAATTTGCAAAAAGCTGATGAGAAAGGGTGAGAATGCCCGGCTATACACCATCAAATGCGGGAGCGGAGTTGTTCGGCTGTGAGTAGGTGTGAATCTCCGAGCATAGTTTGTAAAAAGGGGGTAAGAATAGGTTCGAATGCCCGAACATACACTATCAAAACAGGGAGCTGAGGTGGCTCATCTGCAAGGTGTGAATGTCTGACTATAGTTTGTAAATAAGGTGCGAATGCCCAACAATGTATAATCAAAAGAGGGAGCGGAGGTTTTCGGCTACAAGAAGGTTTGAATGTCCGACCATAGTTTGTAAAAAGCGGGTAAGAAAAGGTTCAAATGCCTGACTATACACCATCAAAAGCGGGAGCGGAGATGTTCCGCTGTAAGACGGTGTGAATGTCCGACCATAGTTGGTAAAAAGCGGGTAAGAAAAGGTTAAAATACCCGACTGTACACAATCAATAGCGGGAGCGGAGTTGTTCGGCTACAAGAAGGTGTGAAAGTCCAACCATCGTTTGTAAAAAGCTGGTAAGAAAAGGTGCGAATGCCCGAATATATACCATCAAAAGCGGAAGCGGAGGTGTTCGGCTGCAAGAAGGTGTGAATGTCCGACCAAAGTTGTCAAAAAGCAGTAAAGAAAAGGTTCGAATATCCAAACATAATTAAAAGCGAGAGAGATTGTGTTCAGCTGCAAGTAGGTGTGAATATCCAGCCATAATTACTCACAAACGGGTAAGAAAATGTAGTATTGCCAGACCATACATGATCAAAACAGGGAGCGGAGGTGGTTTAGCTGCAAAAAGGGGTGAATGTCCAACTAAAGTTCAAATATATTAACAAAAGCGGGAGGAGAGGTCTTCGGATAAGAGTGGTTGAAATTTCCAACAATAATCTATAAAATGCGGTGAAAAAAATAGGTGTGAAGGAATGAATTTTATAGCAAAACCGAAATCATGCATAACTCCGCAAAAGGAACGTATTGCTCAACCAAAGGGATGCTTCTTTCTCATTCAGGGTAATATGAGGAACTTTATGCTTGATACATTTTAGACATGGATAACTATGATCCTTCAAAGCAATTTTAACTTGGTTTGAGCAAAGCAATTCATTTTATAGGAAAATCCGAAATCGTGCAGGACTCATGAAAGTAAGCTTATTCTCGGATTCCTGATCCTCCAGTGTTGCTCTTTCCTATACTGCAAAATACAGCCTTGTTCTTTGTTGAAATCGATATAGACATTGATAAATATGAAGGACAAAGCAGTTTCCACTTTGTTTGAGTGAAGGAATTAATTTTATAGCAAAATCCCAAATCATGCAGAACGTATGAAAATAAGCTTGTTTTCGGATTCCTGATCCTTCAGTGTTGCTATTTCTTCTACTACAAAATACAATGTTGTTCTTTGTTGAAGTCAATCTAGACATTGATAAATCTGAAGGACAAAGCCGTTTTAACATAGTTTGAGTAAAGGAATTCATTTTATACATAAAATCCCAAATCATGCAGAACGTATGAAAATAAGCTTATTCTCGAATTCCTGATCCTTCAGTGTTGCTCTTTCTACTACTGCAAAATACAATGTTGTTCTTTGTTGAAGTAAATCTAGACATTGATAAATATGAAGGACAAAGCAGTTTTCACTTGGTTTGAGTGAAGGAATTAATTTTATACATAAAATCCCAAATCATGCAGAACGTATGAAAAGAAGCTTATTCTCGGATTCCTGATCCTTCAGTGTTGTTTTTTCTTCTACTGCAAAATACAATGTTGTTCTTTGTTGAAGTCGATCTAGACATTGATAAATATGAAGGACAAAGCAGTTTTAACTTGGTTTGAGTGAAGGAATTCATTTTATACATAAAATCCCAAATCATGCAGAACGTATGAAAATAAGCTTATTCTAGGATTACTGATCCTTCAGTGTTGCTCTTTCTTCTACTGCAAAATCCAGTGTTGTTCTTTGAACTCATGAAAATAAGCTTATTCTCGGATTCCTAAAACTTTTGATTTGCTCAATGTTGTTCTTTGTTGAAGTCGATCTAGACATTGATAAATATGAAGGACAAAGCAGTTTTCACTTGGTTTGAGTGAAGGATTTGCAGCTGAAAACCTCCCGCTCCCGCTTTTGATTGTGTATAGTCGGGCTTTCGACCCTTTTCTTACCCGGTTTTTAGAAATTATGGTTGGACATTCAGACCTTGCAGCCAAAGACCTCCACTCCCTCTTTTGATCATACATTGTCGGGCATTCGCACCTTGTCTTACCCGCTTTTTACAAACTATAGTCAGACATTCACACCTTGCAGCTGAACCACCTCAGCTCCCTGTTTTGATCATGTATGGTCTGGCAATACTACCTTTTCTTACCCGTTTGTGAGTAAATATGGCTGGACATTCACACCTACTTGCAGTCGAACAGCTCTGCTCCCGCTTTTGATGGTATATATTCGGGCATTCGAACCTTTTCTTAACTGCTTTTTACAAACTTTGGTCGGACTTTCACACCTTCTTGCAGCCGAACACCTCCGCTTCCGCTTTTGATGGTATATATTCGGGCATTCGAACCTTTTCTTAGCAGCTTTTTACAAACCATGGTTGAACTTTCACACCTTCTTGTAGCCGAACACCTCCGCTCCCGCTTTTGATGGTGTATAGTCAGGCATTTGAACCTTTTCTTACCCGCTTTTTACAAACTATGGTCGGACATTCAAACCTTCTTGTAGCCGAAAACCTCCGCTCCCTCTTTTGATCATACATTGTCGGGCATTCGCACCTTTTCTTACCCGTTTTTTACAAACCATGGTCGGACTGTCACACATTCTTGTAGCCAAACACCTCCTCTCCCGCTATTGATTGTGTACAGTCGGGTATTTTAACCTTTTCTTACCCGTGTTTTACCAACTATGGTCGGACATTCACACCTTCTTACAGCGGAACACCTCCGCTCCCTCTTTTGATGGTGTATGTTTGGGCATTCGAACCTTTTCTTACCCGCTTTTTACAAACTATGCTCGGACATTCAAACCTTCTTGTAGCCGAACACATCCACTCCTGCTTTTGATGATGTATGGTTGGGCATTCAAACCTACTTGTTGCCTGCTTTTCATTAATTTTGGGTGGACATTCACACCTTGTCACAGCCAAACACCTCCGCTCCCTGTTTTGATCATGTATGGTTGGACATTCGCACCTTTTCTCACCCGCTTTTTGCCAACTATGGTCGGCTCTTCACAGCTTCCTCTCCACCATACTTGTATGGTGGGATATTCACACCCACTTGCATCCGAAGACCTTTTGTTGATATTTAGTCGGTCATTCGCAGCTTACCCGCTTTTGGCAAACTATGGCCTTCATGCAGCCAAACACCTCTGATCTCGCTTTTGATGATGTAAGGTTGGGCATTCAGACCTTGCTTCACCTGCTTTTCACCAAATATAGTCGGACATTCAGACCTTCTTGCAGCCGAACACTTCCGCTCCACCTTTTAGTGTTCTATCACACCTTTTTTTTCACCGCATTTTATAGATTATGGTTGGAAATTCTCAACCACTCTCATCCGAAGACCTCTCCTCCCGCTTTTGTTAATATATTTGAACTTTAGTCGGACATTCACACCTACTTGCAGCTGAACCACCTCCGCTCCCTGTTTTGATCATGTATGGTCTGGCAATACTACCTTTTCTTACCCGTTTGTTAGTAATTATGGCTGGACATTCACACCTACTTGCAGCCGAACACCACCTCTCCCGCTTTTGATGATGTATGGACCGGCATTCTTACCTTTTCTAACACATTTTTCAGCAATTATGGTCGGAGATTCACACTTACTCACAGCCGAACAACTCCGCTCCCGCATTTGATGGTGTATAGTCGGGCATTCTCACACTTTCTCATCAGCTTTTTGCAAATTATGATCTGACATTCACACCTGCTTTTGATAATGTATGGTTGGGCATTCGCACCTTTTCTTACCCATTTTTCAGTAATTATGGGTGGACATTCACACCTTCTTGCAGCTGAACACCTCTCCCGCTATTGATTGTGTACAGTCGGGTATTTTAACCTTTTCTTACCCGCTTTTTACCAAATATGGTCGGACATTCACACCGTCTTACAGCGGAACACCTCTGCTCCCGCTTTTGATGGTGTATAGTCAGGCATTTGAACCTTTTCTTACCCGCTTTTTACAAACTATGGTCGGACAATCAAACCTTCTTGTAGCCGAAAACCTCCGCTTCCTCTTTTGATTATACATTGTTGGGCATTCGCACCTTATTTACAAACTATAGTCAGACATTCACACCTTGCAGCTGAGCCACCTCAGCTCCCTGTTTTGATAGTGTATGTTCGGGCATTCGAACCTATTCTTACCCCCTTTTTACAAACTATGCTCGGAGATTCACACCTACTCACAGCCGAACAACTCCGCTCCCGCATTTGATGATGTCTTGTCCGGCATTCTAGTCTCTTCTAACACATTTTTCAGCAATTATGGTCGGACATTCACACCTACTCACAGCCGAACACTTCCGCTCCCGCATTTGATGGTGTAAAGCCGGGCATTCTCACCCTTTCTCATCAGCTTTTTGCAAATTATGATCTGACATTCACACCTACTTGCAGTCGAACAGCTCTGCTCCCGCTTTTGATTATGTTTGGTTGGATATTCGAACCTTTTCTTAACTGCTTTTTACAAACTTTGGTCGGACGTTCACACCTTCTTGCAGCCGAACACATCCACTTCCACTTTTGATGGTATATATTCGGGCATTCGAACCTTTTCTTACCCGCTTTTTACAAACCGTGGTCGGACTTTCACACCTTCTTGTAGCCAAACAACTCCGCTCCCGCTATTGATTGTGTACAGTCGGGTATTTTAACCTTTTCTTACCCGCTTTTTACCAACTATGGTCGGACATTCACACCTTCTTACAGCGGAACACCTTCGCTCCCTCTTTTGATGGTGTATGTTCGGGCAGTCAAACCTTTTCTTACCTGCTTTTTACAAACTATGGTCAGACATTCAACCCTTCTTGGAGCCGAACACATCCACTCCTGCTTTTGATTATGTATAGTTGGGCATTCGCACCTTTACTTACCCATTTTTCAGTAATTATGGGTGTACATTCACATATTCTTGCAGCCGAACACCTCCGCTCCCTCTTTTGATCATACATTTTCGGGCATTCGCACCTTTTCTTACCCGCTTTTTACAAACCATGGTCGGACTTTCACACCTTTTAGTAGCCAAACAACTCCGCACCCGCTACTGATTGTGTACAGTCGGGTATTTTAACCTTTTCTTACCCGTTTTTTACCAACTATGTTCGGACATTAACACCTTCTTACAGCGGAACACCTCCGCTCCCTCCTTTGATGGTGTATGTTCGGGCATTCGAACCTTTTCTTACCCGCTTTTTACAAACTATGGTCAGACGTTCAAACCTTCTTGTAGCCGAACATATCCACTCCTGCTTTTGATGATGTATGGTTGGGCATTCGAACCTACTTGTTGCCCGCTTTTCATTAATTATGGGTGGACATTCACACCTTGTCTCAGCCAAACACCTCCGCTCCCTGTTTTGATCATGTATGGTTTGACATTCGCACCTTTGCTTACCTTCTTTTTATACTGATTGCTCAAGATTAAGTTTTTCTTTCTCAAACTACAAATTTTTTTTAATTGTTGAAACTTTATTTGAAGTGGATAAATAAGGAAGACAAACAGTTTTAAGTCAGGCTGATAGCAATTAATTTTATAGCAAAATCTGTATTTCGTCATTTGTCGAGAGATGCTTATTGCTGAAGAAGTTCTTTCTCATTCTACAAAGTACAACGTTGTTTATCATTGAAACTTGATTAGACATGAATAAATATGAAGGACAAAGCAGTCTTAACTTGGTTTGAGTTAAGGAATTCGTTTTATAGGAGAATCCGAATTCGTGCATAACTCGTAAAATAGAGCTTATTTTCGGAATTCTAAAGAATGAGTCTGGTTCTTTCTCATAATACAAAGTTTGTTGTTTATTGTTGAAACTTCATCAGACTGTTAGATATAGTCGGACTCACCTCGACGCACGGCTTGGGATCTGGAACCAGTACTCTTGAGAGGGGTTGGACTCTCTTCCACTCTGGAGTTGCCCGTGGTGAGAGGCGCAGAGCAGGTGTGGGCATACTTATTGCCCCCCGGCTGTGTGCCAGTACATTGGGGTTTACCCCAGTGAACGAGAGGGTAGCCTCCCTCCGCCTTGGGTGGGGGGACGAGTCCTGACTGTTGTTTGTGCCTATGCGCCAAACAGCAGTTCAGAGTACCTACCCTTTTTGGAGTCTCTGGGGGAGGCACTGGAGAATGCTCCTACCGGAGACTCCCTCATTCTGCTGGGGGACTTCAATGCTCACGTGGGCAATGAGAGTGAGACCTGGAGGGGTGTGATTGGGAGGAACGCCCCCCCCGATCTGAATCAGAGTGGTGTTATGTTGTTGGACTTCTGTGCCAGTCATAGACTGTCCATAACGAACACCATGTTCAGGCATAAGGGTGTCCATATGTGCAGTTGGCACCAGGACACCCTTGGCACAGTTCGATGATCGACTTTGTGGTTGTATCATCGGACTTGCGGCCGTATGTCCTGGACACTCGGGTGAAGAGAGGGGCGGAGCTGTCAACTGATCACCACCTGGTGGTGAGTTGGCTCCGCTGGTGGGGGAGGATGCCGATCAGACCTGGCAGGCCCAAACGTATTGTGAGGGTCTGCTGGGAGCGTTTGTCAGAATCCCCCGTCAGAAGGAGCTTTAACTCCCACCTCCGGCAGAGCTTCAACCATATTTGAGGTGGGGGACATTGAGTCCGAATGGGCCATGTTCCGTGACTCCATTGCCGAGGCAGCTGGTCGGAGTTGTGGCCGTAAGGTGGTCGGTGCCTGTCGTGGCGGCAACCCTCGAACCTGCTGGTGGACACCAGTGGTGAGGGAAGCCGTCAAGCTGAAGAAGGAGTCCTATCGGGCATTTTTGGCCAGTGGGACCCTGGAAGAAGCTGATAGGTACCGATGGGCCAGACGGGCCACGGCTTCGGCGGTTGCTGAGGCAAAAACTCGGGCCTGGGAGGAGTTCGGTGAGACCATGGAGAACGATTTCCGGACGGCCTCGAAAAGATTCTGGTCCACCATCCGGCGTCTCGGGGGGGGGAAGCGGCTCACAGTCAACACTGTTTACAGTGGGGACGGGGCTTTGCTGACCTCAACTAGGTTTTGTTGTGAGTCGGTGGGGGGAGTACTTCGAGGAACTCCTCAATCCTACCAACACGTGCTCGGAAGAGGCAGAGTCGGAGAGCTCGGAGACGGGGCCTCCCATTTCTGGGGCTGAGGTTGCCGAGGTGGTTAAAAAGCTCCTCGGTGGCAAGGCCCCGGGGGTGGATGAGGTCCGTTCTGAGTTTCTCAAGGCTCTGGATGTTGTAGGGCTGTCTTGGCTGACACGCCTCTGCAGTATCGCGTGCACATCGGGGACAGTGCCTCTGGACTGGCAGATTGGGGTGGTGGTCCCCCTCTTTAAAAAGGGGGACCGGAGGGTGTGTTCCAACTATAGGGGTATCACACTCCTCAGCCTCCCTGGTAAGGTCTATTCGGGGGTATTGGAGAGGAGGATCCGTCGGATAATCGAGCCTCGGATTCAGGAGATGCAGTGTGGCTTTCGTCCTGGCCGTGGAACAGTGGACCAGCTCTATACCCTCGGCAGGATCCTGGAGGGTGCATGGGAGTTCGCCCAACCAGTCTACATGTGTTTTGTGGACTTGGAGAAAGCGTTCGACCGTGTCCCTCGTGGAGTCCTGTGGGGGTTGCTCGGGGAATATGGAGTGCCGGACCCCTTGATAGGGGCCGTTCGGTCTCTGTATGACCGGTGCCAGAGTTTGGACCGCATTGCCGGCAGTAAGTCGGATACGTTTCCGATGAGAGTTGGACTCCGTCAGGGCTGCCCTTTGTCACCGATTCTGTTCCTAACTTTTATGGACAGAATTTCTAGGCGGAGCCAGGGCGTTGAGGGTGTCCCATTTGGCGACCTCAGAATCGGGTCTCTGCTTTTTGCAGATGATGTGGTTCTGTTAGCGTCATCAGGCCGTGACCTTCAGCTCTAACTGGAGTGATTCGCAGCCGAGTGTGAAGCGGCTGGGATGAGAATCAGCACCTCCAAATCCGAGACTATGGTTCTCAGCCGGAAAAGGGTGGAATGCTCTCTCCGGGTCGGGAATGAGATCCTTCCCCAAGAGGAGGAGTTCAAGTATCTCGGGGTCTTGTTCACGAGTGACGGACGAATGGAGCGGGAGATTGACGGGCGGATCGGGGCGGCGCCTGCAGTGTTGCAGTTTCTGCACCGACCCGTCGTTGTGAAGAGGGAGCTGAGCCAGAAGGCGAAGCTCTCTACTTACTGGTCAATCTACGTTCCCATCCTCACCTATGGTCACGAGTTGTGGGTAGTGACCGAAAGAACAAGATCGCGAATACAAGCGGCCGAAATGGGTTTCCTCCGCAGGGTGTCTGGGCTCTCCCTTAGAGATAGGGTGAGAAGCTCAGTCATCCGGGAGGGGCTCGGAGTAGAACCGCTGCTCCTCCGCATTGAGAGGAGTCAGATGAGGTGGCTCGGGCATCTGGTTAGGATGCCCCCTGGGTGCCTCCCTGGGGAGGTGTTCCGGGCACGTCCCACTGGGAGGAGACCCCGGGGGAGACCCAGGACACGTTAGAGGGACTATGTCTCTCGGCTGGCCTGGGAACGCCTCGGGGGCCCCCCGGAAGAGCTGGAGGAAGTGGCCGGGGACAGAGACGTCTGGGTTTCTCTGCTCAAGCTGCTGCCCCCGCGACCCGACCCCCGGATAAGCGGCAGATGATGGATGGATGGATGGATATATCCTCCAACAACCAGACTTACAACCCCCGACTAGGGTAGCAGAATTTCTAAGCATCTGTACCCCAAATCTACTATCAAAAATATATAAATTATTGTCTAAGATAGATGACACAATGTCTCTTCCATCCTCAAAATGGGAGGCAGATTTATCCATCAGTTCTGGTCATAGCTTCTAATCACAAATATGTTTGAACACCTTCATAAAGACTCGAAATCCTAATTTACAGCTCATACAATACAAAATCCTTCATAGAACACACTATACAGGACAAAGGATGTTCAGGATGGGTCTAACACACTCAAACATCTGCTCACATTGCACAGATAACACACCTGATGATTATGCACACGCTTTTTGGTTTTCTGCGCCTGTCCAGAAGTTCTGGCTTGAAGTCTGTGAGGACCTATCAACATGGCTAAAGTGTAGCATCCCTGCATGCCCCACACTGTGCATACTGGGTGACTTAGACAACATCAACATGGAAATTAACTCAGCACACATGGTTGTCACAGTGTTATGTATCGCAAAGAAAACTATTCTCATGAACTGGAAAGCGAAGAACAATCTGTGTATTAACCAGTTTAGAAATTTTCTTTTAGATTATATTAGCATGGAAACAATGTCTGCCTCCTCAAAACATCAATTGGCTGAATTTCATTCTCTCTGGTCCCCTCTGATTAGTTTTATCACATAGTGGTGGTGGTGGGTTGCTGGGTGATGGTGGGTCTCAGGCCCGGGCTGCTGCGACTGGTGTGACCGGGTGGTTTGTTTGTTTGTTTTTTTATGTTGTTTGTTTGTTTTTTGTAGAGGTCCTCCTGGGTGGGGTTGGGTTGAGTGGGGTGGGGCGGGATGGGTACCTTCTGGGGGTACAGTAGCTCCCGGAATATGGTCGCTGCAGGCCCCGAGCCTGGTGGACATCAGGCCCTCCTGCCCATTGTTGGCTCCCAGGTAGCGGGGATGCCTATTGCAGCCAGTCCCTGGCTGCCCTCTCTGGGGGAGAGTAGCTCCCCCGGTATATATCCCCATACCCCTCTCCCTTCTTGCTCCTGTACACAGCACACACTCACACATGAAGGGTTTTGGGGGCGTGTGTGTTCGGTGGGGTGTAGTGGATGGGGCCACGTAGGTGGTACCCTTTGGTTGCAATCTGCAGTTCCCTGCCCCTGTTTTAATTACACCTTAGACATTACTACTTATCAAACACACTCACACACACACATTAGGTCTTGGGGGGTGGTTACACTGAGTGGCATCTGGTGGGCGGGGCTCTTTGGGTATGTAGGCTGCCCAGAGTGCCGCGCTCCCAGTTCTACAAGTTTGGCTGCCCCTCAATTTTAATTGCTCACTATTGGAAAATATTGAAGAGCCAGAAGGGTGAGGGGAGGGGTCGTCTTCGCACACCCCTGCTTCCTGGTGTCTGCTTGGGGCAGGAGGGGCCAGGAGGATTAATTAATTGTTCTGCTGGTTCGGGGTCTGTGGTGGCTGGGGGGTTGCTGGCCTCCTGGTGTGCCCGCTGCACTACACCCCAGCAGAGTCGAGGGAGGTAGGATGTGTGGATGTGTGGATATATGGGACGTGAAAGTGTGTGTGGTAATGATTGGGCCTGGATCTGGGACTTGCTGTCGCCTGGCCTGCCTGTGTTTCTCCCGATGGGGCATCAGCGTTGTCTCTCCCCACTGCTCGCGACTTCACCCACCTGTGGGCACATCTTGACTCCCAGGGCACTTGGCCAGGGGCGCTGGGGCAGGCGCTGACCCACTTTGTGGCTGTCTGGGGCGCTTGGCCCTCCTGGGTATTGGGTGGGGCCTCTGCCGGGGGGTTTGGGGGCGCTCGGGCTCCTGGGGCCCAGGTCCAGTGCACGGCCCATGTCTGGGCGGCTGGGGCCTGGCGGGGTCGGTGGGCTGTTACCCCTGGTTCCCGGAGTGCCTCTGCCCTATGCTTATGGGGGCTCTTTCCGGGGGCTTCCTCTGCAGTCTTCTGGGTGGATGCGTGGTTGCCCCTGCAGTGGGCTGCCTGGGTTCTGTGCTCTGTGGGGGCTGCTGGTGGCCTGGGTCTTGTGGCCCTCTCTGCCTGCTTCTGATTGCTTGGGGGGGGGGGGGGGGGGGGGGGGGCTGTGGATTGTGGCCCTGTACGCTTATACACTCATAACTAAGCACGGTTATCATGTAGGTCCTGTGCCATGGGTGTTGCATGTTCTCACACACACACACACACATTCATTAGTCCAGTAGCATGGTCACTAAGCAGTTGATGTATTATCATGTCGTCTCAGGTCATCTATATCCACAGCTGTGTTGTATGCGATTGCCGCTTCTTGTGCTTGTTTTTGTTTGTTTGTGTGTTTGTTTTTTCTCTGCTTGTCTGCTTTCAGGTGTTCCTGGTGGCGCTAAGGCTGGATTCCCCTCATAGGCCATGGATTGTTGTCTGTTTTGTTTTTTACAGGTGTAGCAGCTGGTTGTCTGGTTTTTGTTTCTATTTTTGTTCTGTTTCCTCTTCTTTCCTCTTCTTCTTTCCTTGTCCCCCGGTCCGGTTCAGTTCAGTTCATGTCATATATTGTAAACAGAAATAAATAAATGGGCATCAAGGGGAGCTTTACATTTATAAAACTTCCCTTGGCAAAACAAATCTGTTTGGCATCAAAGGTATTCAGACTACAATTCTTCTGACATAATGCTGAACAGGACCAGGGGGAAAAAAAGTAAAGAAGACAGTTCTGCCGAAAGCCAGAGATAGACCTGTTCTAAGTTCTATACTTTTTAAAAGGGGCGTGTTTATCAACTATGGAATTAGAAGATTTACAAAAATGGTCAAGTGCTAGATCTTCATCTGGGATTTTAACAGTGTCATATAACTATTCAACAGATCAGTTAAAAAAAAGCCTGCTCATGGAGATGTTTCAGGATCTGGATACCAAGCGTGGACCTAATGTTTTCATTTTTGCAATTCTGATACAGGCTATTGAGCAGTGATAACTAACACCAAGTTCAGATACTGCGGATTTTCTACCTTTGATATGTTAAGATTGAGCCAATCAGGGACAACCTTGAAGGATCTCTTTGGTTTTGTAGGATCAGTAATTACCTGAGAAAGGTTGATATTGGTACACACCTTTTTTAAATGATCAGAGGCAGAGTTCAACTTGTTTAAATTAAAATTGCCACACAGAGATTGGGTTTAGGCCACATGCACACAGAATGACATCAACAAATATAAGAAATATTAAACAATTACACATAGATTTTTGAATACATGTAGAGGAATGATACTTTGAAATGTGCTCATTGCGGAGTTATGATCAGTTGAGTAATGAAGGTTGAACTATTCTAGGAAAGAGGTTTTATTCCCAGCATCATGATGGACACTCCTGATATAGAAGGTTTCGCTAACGCATTGGAATTGTTTTACTATTTTCATATGCATGTGCAATGAAGAATTGCTTGCTGCTGATAAATGCAAAGAAGAACAGCTTACACATAGATGCTCACATATAGGCTGCTGAATGCAATGAAGACCTGCTTATTAAGTAAAGTTCAATGTCAATGTGTAATATTCAATTAGGATTTGCAAAACAGTGAAGTTAAACAATGAATGGGTCCATAGTCGGTATGAGAAGACTACAGGAATATTTACCTGGGTGTACGTTCAAACAGAGATGAGAAAATTGCGATAAATAATTGTTTGTTTGTTTGTTAGTATGTATAGGAATGTTATGTGTATAAACTGTGTTGAGTTATAGTTACTCAGTAGTGTCTCAGTGAAACAACCGACGGGGGAAGCCTTGCGGTGACAACAAAAGCAGTGTTTTACTGATCAGTCAAGTTGCTCCAGTGTACTCCATACAAACTGGTTGGCTACTGAAGGGATAGAAAATGGGGAATACTTGTTTTAAAGCAAACAAGGAATTAGATGGGAAAAATACATGTTTTAACGGGACCCAGACAATATTAAATACTCAGACAGATGGGAGAAGAAGTGTAGTTTTGTAGGAAATCACAAAATTATTACATAGAATTAGTGAAATCAATTGAAGAATGCCTTTCTGAAGAGCTGTTTACCACAGATGAGCAGCTTTGCGACCAAGCACATTGTAGATCGCTTTACTGCCAAAATGATCTAATTTAATGGATTGGTTTAGACATGCATAACAGCATTTTAAGAACAAAGAGAGAAACAAAAAGGGACAACGCTTCATGGTGGAAGGGGATGTATAGATAACTGTGTATATGATGAAGGGGGTGGCAACACCCATTCCGAAATCCCGCCATTCCGACATCCCGCTATTCCGACATCCCACCATTCTGACATACCACCATTCCGACATACCACCATTCCGACATGCAAACGTCCCACCATTCCGACATCCCACCATTGCGACATCCCGCTATTCTGACGTTCAAATGTCCCACCATTCCGACAAGGCTTTCCGTATAAGGAAATGTGTGTTACTCAACAGGTGAGTCCCTTCTTTCTGTTCATGCAATTTATATGTTTAACACATGTTTATAGACAAGCGTTATTAAAAACACAAAGTCTCGGCAACTGGAGGAGGAGAAGCAGTCCGCGGTGGTTTTCAATCACACACTCCAATGCCACTTGTTTCAACTTCCGAAAATTTAATCCAGGAAAAAAAGGCTTACAAACATGGACCAAAACGGCTCCATAACACGCACAAGAATCCAAAAGAAACGAAAGTTAACTAAAAGAAAGCAAATAAACAGTATGAAGTGGTCAAAATTGGTTTGCCTATGTGCGTCTGGCACATGCGTCTTCGGGCTCTCCCACGTTGGTTTGTGGATGAAAGCTATATGTTCAGCTGTAATGTCATGTAAAAACAATCTCTACATGACATTTACTCCCAGGTGTGACCAGTTAGGTCCTTAAGATATCAACAGGCTGTATAAAGCTACAACCGTTGCGGCTGTGTGTTTGTGCCAAATGCGCAAAGCCCATCCGCGCTTCCCAAAATTGGAGTGAGTACTCATAAATCACGTGAATAACATGAATAAACGTTTTTACAAAATTTTGTTGTGTTTTATACGTTCTATGTTGTCATTTCTCTCTTCTCCTATTGGCAAGGCAAGGCAGAGTGCTCGCAACTGTGTCCTGTGCAGTAGCCGTGATATCTGTAATTGCAATTATTACTTTTGCATATGATGACAGCGTGCAAAAGACGCATGGGCTCTGTGGAGAGCTCCGCTCCAGCTGGCTGCTGTGACAGCTCACTGACACTGTATTTCTGCTTAATCAGTTTCAGTCTCGCCAGAGTTACATTAATATCTGTATTTTTATATTTGAAATTCAGGGGATTTTGATAATAGATTATTAAAGTTTGTTTGCGAGGCTGTGGCCTCTGCATGTGCAAAATTGTGCGCCAAACTTTAGGGCGTATTTGCGCCGGCATATCATTAGTGCAAAATGTTTTGGGTAAAAAATAGGCTATTAAAAGGAACTGTCGGAATGGCGGTATGTTAAAAAAAACAAAAAACATACCGCCATTCCGACCATAGGAGGAAAAAAGTGTCGGAATGGTGGGACGTTTGATAAAAAATTAAGTGTCGCCATTCCGACATTTGGAGACCCATGTCGGAATGGCGAGATGTCGGAATGGCAGCATGTAACCATGATGAAGGAGAGACCATTTCAGCAGCACAGCCATTTCGCAGCACAGGGACAGCAGTCCAAGTTACAGGATCTCCCACGTGGTATCACCTGTCACATTGTGTCAAGGCATCAAAAGAAGAAAAAATCACCAAACTCAAGGACAAAAAGACAAAGACTCCGGTGAACGAAGACAGAGGACTGACAAACCAGAAATACAAAAGGATTCTCGATATCAAGATCCAGAAGAAGAGGCTAACAATGCCACGAACACTTACGATGCTGGGAATGATGCCAGCAATGAACAGAGAAGAAGATTCAGTGTCATCAATCTGCATTACGTGCCTCTAATGAGGGGGTGAATATAGAATCCTCAACGATTACAACGTCCCTGGGAACTGTGACAACAACAAGGTTTAAACCATTTTGATATATATTGTAACCTATTGTCTAAGGAATAGTGCTGAAAATGAGGTAAATCTAATCCACCACTGTCCTTGGTCTTCTGTAGGGTTTTTAAACTAATACGTGGTGGTTTGTTTTTCCACAGAAATTTGGAGATGCATGAATCTAGTGACTTAAACCAAGTAGCAGATGGTTTTATGGGGATCATTGAGAACAAATAGTTAACTTTTGGTAGTATCATCATTTTAATGGATGTAACTCTCCCCATAAGTGATATAGGTAAGGACTTCCAACGAGAGATCGTCCTCTACTGTCTTTAATAATTGCACATAATTTAGCTTTGTTAGCTCTGAGAGCCTGGAGGAAATGTTTATGCCTAAATATCTAATATTTCCTGACTGTAAAGTGATCGCAGGTATATTATGGACCCTACAGTTAATGGGCAGAACTGTGGTCTTAGACCAGTTGATAGAGTAGTCAGAAAGTGCTGAGAATTTATTTATGAGTGTGATCGTGTGACTGAGAGACGTCTGTGAGTTCTGAAGGAAAAGTAATACATCATCAGCATAAAGACTTATTTTATGCTCAATATTTTGGGATTAATTACTCACAAACGGGTAAGAAAAGGTAGTATTGCCAGACCATACATGATCAAAACAGGGAGCGGAGGTGGTTCAGCTGCAAGGTGTGAATGTCTGACTATAGTTTGTAAAAACCGGGTAAGACAAGGTGCGAATGCCCGACAATGTATGATCAAAAGAGGGAGCGGAGGTTTTCAGCTGCAAGAAGGTCTGAATGTCCACCCAAAATTCCTGAAAAATGGGTAAAAAAAGGGTGCGAATGCCAAACCATACATCATCAAAAGCAGGAGTGGATGTGTTCGGCTACAAGATTTGAATGTCCATCAATAATTGCTTTAAAACATGAAAGAAAATTTTCGAATATCAAACCGCACATGATCATAAGCGGAAGAGGAGTTGTTCAGCTGCAAGAAGGTGTGAATGTCCACCCATAATTACTGAAAAATGTGTAAGAAAAGGTGAAAATGCCCAACCATACATCATCAAAAGCAGGAGTGGATGTGTTCGGCTACAAGAAAGTTTGAATGTCCGAGCATAGTTTGTAAAAAGCGGGTAAGAAAAGGTTCGAATGCCCAAACATACACCATCAAAAGAGGGAGCGGAGGTGTTCCGCTGTAAGAAGGTGTGAATGTCCAACCATGGTTTGTAAAAAGCTTGTAAGAAAAGGTTCGAATGCCCGAATATATACCATCAAAAGCGGAAGCGGAGGTGTTCGGCTGCAAGAAGGTGTGAACGTCCGACCAAAGTTTGTAAAAAGCAGTTAAGAAAAGGTTCGAATATCCAACCAAACATAATCAAAAGCGGGAGCAGAGCTGTTCGACTGCAAGTAGGTGTGAATGTCCTGCCATAATTACTCACAAACGGGTAAGAAAAGGTAGTATTGCCAGACCATACATGATCAAAACAGGGAGCTGAGGTGGTTCAGCACCAAGGTGTGAATGTCTGACTATAGTTTGTAAAAAGCGGGTAAGATAAGGTGCGAATGCCCGACAATGTATGATCAAAAGAGGGAGCAGAGGTTTTCGGCTACAAGAAGGTTTGAATGTCCGACCATAGTTTGTAAAAAGCGGGTTAGAAAAGGTTCAAATGCCTGACAATACACCATCAAAAGCGGGAGCGGAGATGTTCCGCTGTAAGACGGTGTGAATGTCCGACCATATTTGGTAAAAAGCGGGAGCAGAGCTGTTCGACTGCAAGTAGGTGTGAATGTCAGATCATAATTTGCAAAAAGCTGATGAGAAAGGGTGAGAATGCCCGGCTATACACCATCAAATGCGGGAGCGGAAGTGTTCGGCTGTGAGTAGGTGTGAATGTCCAACCATAATTGCTGAAAAATGTGTTAGAAGAGACTAGAATGCCGGACAAGACATCATCAAATGCGGGAGCGGAGTTGTTCGGCTGTGAGTAGGTGTGAATCTCCGAGCATAGTTTGTAAAAAGGGGGTAAGAATAGGTTCGAATGCCCGAACATACACTATCAAAACAGGGAGCTGAGGTGGCTCAGCTGCAAGGTGTGAATGTCTGACTATACTTTGTAAATAAGGTGCGAATGCCCAACAATGTATAATCAAAAGAGGGAGCGGAGGTTTTCGGCTACAAGAAGGTTTGAATGTCCGACCATAGTTTGTAAAAAGCGGGTAAGAAAAGGTTCAAGCGCCTGACTATACACCATCAAAAGTGAGAGCAGAGGTGTTCCGCTGTAAGACGGTGTGAATGTCCGACCATAGTTGGTAAAAAGCGGGTAAGAAAAGGTTAAAATACCCGACTGTACACAATCAATAGGAATGAATTTTATAGCAAAATCCAAAATCATGCATAACTCCGCAAAAGGAACGTATTGCTCAACCAAAGGGATGCTTCTTTCTCATTCAGGGTAATATGAGGAACTTTATGCTTTATACATTTTAGACATGGATAACTATGAAGGACAAAGCAATTTTAACTTGGTTTGAGCAAAGCAATTCATTTTATAGGAAAATCCGAAATCGTGCAGGACTCATGAAAGTAAGCTTATTCTCGGATTCCTGATCCTCCAGTGTTGCTCTTTCCTATACTGCAAAATACAGCCTTGTTCTTTGTTGAAATCGATATAGACATTGATAAATATGAAGGACAAAGCAGTTTCCACTTTGTTTGAGTGAAGGAATTAATTTTATAGCAAAATCCCAAATCAAGCAGAAAGTATGAAAATAAGCTTGTTTTCGGATTCCTGATCCTTCAGTGTTGCTATTTCTTCTACTGCAAAATACAATGTTGTTCTTTGTTGAAGTAAATCTAGACATTGATAAATATGAAGGACAAAGAAGTTTTCACTTGGTTTGAGTGAAGGAATTCATTTTATACATAAAATCCCAAATCATGCAGAACGTATGAAAATAAGCTTATTCTCGGATTCCTGATCCTTCAGTGTTGCTTTTTCTTCTCCTGCAAAATACAATGTTGTTCTTTGTTGAAGTCAATCTAGACATTGATAAATATGAAGGACAAAGCAGTTTTAACTTGGTTTGAGTGAAGGAATTCATTTTATACATAAAATCCCAAATCATGCAGAACGTATGAAAATAAGCTTATTCTCGGATTACTGATCCTTCAGTGTTGCTCTTTCTTCTACTGCAAAATCCAGTGTTGTTCTTTGTTGAAGTCAATCTAGACATTGATAAATATGAAGGACCAAGCAGTTTTAACATAGTTTGAGTGAAGGCATTCATTTATAGTAAAATCAATAATCGTGCAGAACTCATGAAAATAAGCTTATTCTCGGATTCCTAAAACTTTTGATTTGCTCTTTCTTTACTGCAAAGTACAATGTTGTTCTTTGTTGAAGTCGATCTAGACATTGATGAATATGAAGGACAAAGCAGTTTTCACTTGGTTTGAGTGAAGGATTTGCAGCTGAAAACCTCCCGCTCCCGCTTTTGATTGTGTATAGTCGGGCTTTCGAGCCTTTTCTTACCCGGTTTTTAGAAATTATGGTTGGACATTCAGACCTTGCAGCCGAAGACCTCCACTCCCTCTTTTGATCATACATTGTCGGGCATTCGCACCTTGTCTTACCCGCTTTTTACAAACTATAGTAAGACATTCACACCTTGCAGCTGAACCACCTCAGCTCCCTGTTTTGATCATGTATGGTCTGGCAATACTACCTTTCCTTACCCGTTTGTGAGTAATTATGGCTGGACATTCACACCTACTTGCAGTCCAACAGCTCTGCTCCCGCTTTTGATGGTATATATTCGGGCATTCGAACCTTTTCTTAGCAGCTTTTTACAAACCATGGTTGAACTTTCACACCTTCTTGTAGCTGAACAACTCCGCTCCCGCTATTGATTGTGTACAGTCAGGTATTTTAACCTTTTCTTACCCGCTTTTTACCAACTATCGTTGGACATTCACACCGTCTTACAGCGGAACACCTCCGCTCCCGCTTTTGATGGTGTATAGTCAGGCATTTGAACCTTTTCTTACCCGCTTTTTACTAACTATGGTCGGACATTCAAACCTTCTTGTAGCCGAAAACCTCCGCTCCCTCTTTTGATCATACATTGTCGGGCATTCGCACCTTTTCTTACCCGTTTTTACAAACCATGGTCGGACTGTCACACATTCTTGTAGCCAAACACATCCGCTCCCGCTATTGATTGTGTACAGTCGGGTATTTTAACCTTTTCTTACCCGTTTTTTACCAACTATGGTCGGACATTCACACCTTCTTACAGCGGAACACCTCCTCTCCCTCTTTTGATGGTGTATGTTTGGGCATTCGAACCTTTTCTTACCCGCTTTTTACAAACTATGCTCGGACATTCAAACCTTCTTGTAGCCGAACACATCCACTCCTGCTTTTGATGATGTATGGTTGGGCATTCAAACCTACTTGTTGCCCGCTTTTCATTAATTTTGGGTGGACATTCACACCTTGTCACAGCCAAACACCTCCGCTCCCTGTTTTGATCATGTATGGTTGGACATTCGCACCTTTTCTCACCCGCTTTTTGCCAACTATGGTCGGCTGTTCACAGCTTCCTCTCCACCATACTTGTATGGTGGGATATTCACACCCACTTGCATCCGAAGACCTTTTGTTGATATTTAGTCGGTCATTCGCAGCTTAGCCGCTTTTGGCAAACTATGGCCTTCATGCAGCCAAACACCTCTGATCTCGCTTTTGATGATGTAAGGTTGGGCATTCAGACCTTGCATCACCTGCTTTTCACCAAATATAGTAGGACATTCACACCTTCTTGCAGCCGAACACTTCCGCTCCACCTTTTAGTGTTCTATCACACCTTTTTTTTCACCGCATTTTATAGATTATTTTTGGAAATTCTCAACCACTCTCATCCGAAGACCTCTCCTCCCGCTTTTGTTAATATATTTGAACTTTAGTCGGACATTCACACCTTCTTGCAGCTGAGCCACCTCAGCTCCCTGTTTTGATAGTGTATGTTCGGGCATTCGAACCTATTCTTACCCCCTTTTTACAAACTATGCTCGGAGATTCACACCTACTCACAGCCGAACAACTCCGCTCCCGCATTTGATGATGTCTTGTCCGGCATTCTAGTCTCTTCTAACACATTTTTCAGCAATTATGGTTGGACATTCACACCTACTCACAGCCGAACACTTCCGCTCCCGCATTTGATGATGTAAAGCCGGGCATTCTCACCCTTTCTCATCAGCTTTTTGCAAATTATGATCTGACATTCACACCTACTTGCAGTCGAACAGCTCTGCTCCCGCTTTTGATTATGTTTGGTTGGATATTCGAACCTTTTCTTAACTGCTTTTTACAAACTTTGGTCGGACGTTCACACCTTCTTGCAGCCGAACACATCCACTTCCACTTTTGATGGTATATATTCGGGCATTCGAACCTTTTCTTACCCGCTTTTTACAAACCGTGGTCGGACTTTCACACCTTCTTGTAGCCAAACAACTCCGCTCCCGCTATTGATTGTGTACAGTCGGGTATTTTAACCTTTTCTTACCCGCTTTTTACCAACTATGGTCGGACATTCACACCTTCTTACAGCGGAACACCTCCGCTCCCTCTTTTGATGGTGTATGTTTGGGCATTCGAACCTTTTCTTACCCGCTTTTTACAAACTATGCTCGGACATTCAAACCTTCTTGTAGCCGAACACATCCACTCCTGCTTTTGATGATGTATGGTTGGGCATTCAAACCTACTTGTTGCCCGCTTTTCATTAATTTTGGGTGGACATTCACACCTTGTCACAGCCAAACACCTCCGCTCCCTGTTTTGATCATGTATGGTTGGACATTCGCACCTTTTCTCACCCGCTTTTTGCCAACTATGGTCGGCTGTTCACAGCTTCCTCTCCACCATACTTGTATGGTGGGATATTCACACCCACTTGCATCCGAAGACCTTTTGTTGATATTTAGTCGGTCATTCGCAGCTTAGCCGCTTTTGGCAAACTATGGCCTTCATGCAGCCAAACACCTCTGATCTCGCTTTTGATGATGTAAGGTTGGGCATTCAGACCTTGCATCACCTGCTTTTCACCAAATATAGTAGGACATTCACACCTTCTTGCAGCCGAACACTTCCGCTCCACCTTTTAGTGTTCTATCACACCTTTTTTTTCACCGCATTTTATAGATTATTTTTGGAAATTCTCAACCACTCTCATCCGAAGACCTCTCCTCCCGCTTTTGTTAATATATTTGAACTTTAGTCGGACATTCACACCTTCTTGCAGCTGAGCCACCTCAGCTCCCTGTTTTGATAGTGTATGTTCGGGCATTCGAACCTATTCTTACCCCCTTTTTACAAACTATGCTCGGAGATTCACACCTACTCACAGCCGAACAACTCCGCTCCCGCATTTGATGATGTCTTGTCCGGCATTCTAGTCTCTTCTAACACATTTTTCAGCAATTATGGTTGGACATTCACACCTACTCACAGCCGAACACTTCCGCTCCCGCATTTGATGATGTAAAGCCGGGCATTCTCACCCTTTCTCATCAGCTTTTTGCAAATTATGATCTGACATTCACACCTACTTGCAGTCGAACAGCTCTGCTCCCGCTTTTGATTATGTTTGGTTGGATATTCGAACCTTTTCTTAACTGCTTTTTACAAACTTTGGTCGGACGTTCACACCTTCTTGCAGCCGAACACATCCACTTCCACTTTTGATGGTATATATTCGGGCATTCGAACCTTTTCTTACCCGCTTTTTACAAACCGTGGTCGGACTTTCACACCTTCTTGTAGCCAAACAACTCCGCTCCCGCTATTGATTGTGTACAGTCGGGTATTTTAACCTTTTCTTACCCGCTTTTTACCAACTATGGTCGGACATTTACACCTTCTTACAGCGGAACACCTCCGCTCCCTCTTTTGATGGTCTATGTTCGGGCATTCTAACCTTTTCTTACCCGCTTTTTACAAACTATGGTTGGACATTCAAACCTTCTTGTAGCCGAACACATCCACTCCTGCTTTTGATGATGTATGGTTGGGCATTTTCACCTTTTCTTACCCATTTTTCAGTAATTATGGGTGGACATTCACACCTTCTTGCAGCTGAAGAACTCCTCTCCCGCTTATGATCATGTGCGGTTTGATATTCGAAAATTTTCTTTCATGTTTTAAAGCAATTATTGATGGACATTCAAATCTTCTTGTAGCCAAACACATCCACTCCTGCTTTTGATGATGTATGGTTTGGCATTCGCACCTATTTTTTACCCATTTTTCAGGAATTTTGGGTGGACATTCAGACCTTCTTGCAGCCGAAAACCTCTGCTCCCTCTTTTGATCATACATTGTCGGGCATTCGCACCTTATCTTACCCGCTTTTTACAAACTATAGTCAGACATTCACACCTTGCAGCTGAACCACCTCCGCTAACTGTTTTGATCATGTATGGTCTGGCAATACTACCTTTTCTTACCCGTTTGTGAGTAATTATGGCTGGACATTCACACCTACTTGCAGTCGAACAGCTCTGCTCCCGCTTTTGATTATGTTTGGTTGGATATTCGAACCTTTTCTTAACTGCTTTTTACAAACTTTGGTCGGACGTTCACACCTTCTTGCAGCCGAACAACTCCGCTTCCGCTTTTGATGGTATATATTCGGGCATTCGAACCTTTTCTTACCAGCTTTTTACAAACCATGGTTGGACTTTCACACCTTCTTGTAGCCGAACAACTCCGCTCCCCCTATTGATTGTGTACAGTCGGGTATTTTAACCTTTTCTTACCAGCTTTTTATCAACTATGGTCGGACATTTACACCGTCTTACAGCGGAACACCTCCGCTCCCGCTTTTGATGGTGTATAGTCAAGCATTTGAACCTTTTCTTACCCGCTTTTTACAAACTATGGTTGGACATTCAAACCTTCTTGTAGCCAAAAACCTCCGCTCCCTCTTTTGATCATACATTGTCGGGCATTCGCACCTTATCTTACCCGCTTTTTACAAACTATAGTCAGACATTCACACCTTGGTGCTGAACCACCTCAGCTCCCTGTTTTGATCATGTATGGTCTGGCAATACTACCTTTTCTTACCCGTTTGTGAGTAATTATGGCTGGACATTCACACCTACTTGCAGTCGAACAGCTCTGCTCCCGCTTTTGATGGTATATATTCGGGCATTCGAACCTTTTCTTAGCAGCTTTTTACAAACCATGGTTGGACTTTCACACCTTCTTGTAGCCGAACAACTCCGCTACCGCTATTGATTGTGTACAGTCGGGTATTTTAACCTTTTCTCACCCGCTTTTTACCAACTATGGTCGGACATTCACACCGTCTTACAGCGGAACACCTCCGCTCCCGCTTTTGATGGTGTATATTCGGGCATTCGAACCTTTTCTTAGCAGCTTTTTACAAACCATGGTTGGACTTTCACACCTTCTTGTAGCCGAACAACTCCGCTACCGCTATTGATTGTGTACAGTCGGGTATTTTAACCTTTTCTCACCCGCTTTTTACCAACTATGGTCGGACATTCACACCGTCTTACAACGGAACACCTCCGCTCCCGCTTTTGATGGTGTATTGTCAGGCATTTGCACCTTTTCTTACCCGTTTTTTACAAACCATGGTCGGACTTTCAAACCTTCTTGTAGCCCAACACATCCACTCCTGCTTTTGATGATGTATGTTTGGGCATTCGCACCTTTTCTTACCCATTTTTCAGTAATTATGGGTGGACATTCACACCTTCTTGCAGCTGAACACCTCCTCTCCCGCTTATGATGGTGTATAGTCGGGCTTTCAAGCCTTTTCTTACCCGGTTTTTACAAATTATAGTTGGACATTCAGACCTTCTTACAGCCAAAAACCTCCACTCCCTCTTTTGATCATACATTGTCGGGCATTAGCACCTTTTCTTACCCCCTTTTTACAAACCATAGTCGGACTTTCACATCTTTTAGTAGCCGAACAACTCCGCTCCCGCTATTGATTGTGTACAGTCGGGTATTTTAACCTTTTCTTACCCGCTTTTTACCAACTATGGTCGGACATTCACACCTTCTTACAGCGGAACACCTCCGCTCCCTCTTTTGATGGTGTATATTCGGGCAGTCAAACCTTTTCTTACCTGCTTTTTACAAACTATGGTCAGACATTCAACCCTTCTTGGAGCCGAACACATCCACTCTTGCTTTTGATTATGTATAGTTAGGCATTCGCACCTTTTCTTACCCATTTTTCAGTAATTATGGGTGTACATTCACACCTTCTTGCAGCCGAACACCTCCGCTCCCTCTTTTGATCATACATTTTCGGGCATTCGCACCTTTTCTTACCCGCTTTTTACAAACCATGGTCGGACTTTCACACCTTTTAGTAGCCGAACAACTCCGCACCCGCTACTGATTGTGTACAGTCGGGTATTTTAACCTTTTCTTACCCGTTTTTTACCAACTATGGTCGGACATTCACACCTTCTTACAGCGGAACACCTCCGCTCCCTCCTTTGATGGTGTATGTTCGGGCATTCGAACCTTTTCTTACCCGCTTTTTACAAACTATGGTCAGACGTTCAAACCTTCTTGTAGCCGAACATATCCACTCCTGCTTTTGATGATGTATGGTTGCGCATTCGAACCTACTTGTTGCCCGCTTTTCATTAATTATGGGTGGACATTCACACCTTGTCTCAGCCAAACACCTCCGCTCCCTGTTTTGATCATGTATGGTTTGACATTCGCACCTTTGCTTACCTTCTTTTTATACTGATTGCTCAAGATTAAGTTGTTCTTTCTCAAACTACAAAATTTTTTTAATTGTTGAAACTTGATTTGAAGTGGATAAATAAGGAAGACAAACAGTTTTAAGTCAGGCTGATAGCAATTAATTTTATAGCAAAATCTGTATTTCGTCATTTGTCGAGAGATGCTTATTGCTGAAGAAGTTCTTTCTCATTCTACAAAGTAGAACGTTGTTTATCATTGAAACTTGATTAGACATGAATAAATATGAAGGACAAAGCAGTCTTAACTTGGTTTGAGTTAAGGAATTCGTTTTATAGGAGAATCCGAATTCGTGCATAACTCGTAAAATAGAGCTTATTTTCGGATTCCTAAAGAATGAGTCTGGTTCTTTCTCATAATACAAAGTTTGTTGTTTATTGTTGAAACTTGATCAGACCGTTAGATATAGTCGGACTCACCTCGACGCACGGCTTGGGATCTGGAACCAGTACTCTTGAGAGGGGTTGGACTCTCTTCCACTCTGGAGTTGCCCGTGGTGAGAGGCGCAGAGCAGGTGTGGGCATACTTATTGCCCCCCAGCTGTGTGCCAGTACATTGGGGTTTACCCCAGTGAACGAGAGGGTAGCCTCCCTCCGCCTTGGGTGGGGGGACGAGTCCTGACTGTTGTTTGTGCCTATGCGCCAAACAGCAGTTCAGAGTACCTACCCTTTTTGGAGTCTCTGGGGGAGGCACTGGAGAATGCTCCTACCGGAGACTCCCTCATTCTGCTGGGGGACTTCAATGCTCACGTGGGCAATGACAGTGAGACCTGGAGGGGTGTGATTGGGAGGAACTGCCCCCCCGATCTGAATCAGAGTGGTGTTATGTTGTTGGACTTCTGTGCCAGTCATAGACTGTCCATAACGAACACCATGTTCAGGCATAAGGGTGTCCATATGTGCACTTGGCACCAGGACACCCTTGGCCGCAGTTCGATGATCGACTTTGTGGTTGTATCATCGGACTTGCGGCCGTATGTCCTGGACACTCGGGTGAAGAGAGGGGCGGAGCTGTCAACTGATCACCACCTGGTGGTGAGTTGGCTCCGCTGGTGGGGGAGGATGCCGATCAGACCTGGCAGGCCCAAACGTATTGTGAGGGTCTGCTGGGAGCGTTTGTCAGAATCCCCCGTCAGAAGGAGCTTTAACTCCCACCTCCAGCAGAGCTTCAACCATATTTGAGGTGGGGGACATTGAATGGGCCATGTTCCGTGACTCCATTGCCGAGGCAGCTGGTCGGAGTTGTGGCCGTAAGGTGGTCGGTGCCTGTCGTGGCGGCAACCCTCGAACCTGCTGGTGGACACCAGTGGTGAGGGAAGCCGTCAAGCTGAAGAAGGAGTCCTATCGGGCCTTTTTGGCCAGTGGGACCCTGGAAGAAGCTGATAGGTACCGACGGGCCAGACGGGCCGCGGCTTTGGCGGTTGCTGAGGCAAAAACTCGGGCCTGGGAGGAGTTCGGTGAGACCATGGAGAACGATTTCCGGACGGCCTCGAAAAGATTCTGGTCCACCATCCGGCGTCTCAGGGGGGGGAAGCGGCTCACAGTCAACACTGTTTACAGTGCGGACGGGGCTTTGCTGACCTCAACTAGGGATGTTGTGAGTCGGTGGGGGGAGTACTTCGAGGAACTCCTCAATCCTACCAACACGTGCTCGGAAGAGGCAGAGTCGGAGAGCTCGGAGACGGGGCCTCCCATTTCTGGGGCTGAGGTTGCCGAGGTGGTTAAAAAGTTCCTCGGTGGCAAGGCCCCGGGGGTGGATGAGGTCCGTCCTGAGTTTCTCAAGGCTCTGGATGTTGTAGGGCTGTCTTGGCTGACACGCCTCTGCAGTATCGCGTGGACATCGGGGACAGTGCCTCTGGACTGGCCGATTGGGGTGGTGGTCCCCCTCTTTAAAAAGAGGGACCGGAGGGTGTGTTCCAACTATAGGGGTATCACACTCCTCAGCCTCCCTGGTAAGGTCTATTCGGGGGTATTGGAGAGGAGGATCCGTCGGATAATCGAGCCTCGGATTCAGGAGATGCAGTGTGGCTTTCGTCCTGGCCGTTGAACAGTGGACCAGCTCTATACCCTCGGCAGGATCCTGGAGGGTGCATGGGAGTTCGCCCAACCAGTCTACATGTGTTTTGTGGACTTGGAGAAAGCGTTCGACCGTGTCCCTCGTGGAGTCCTGTGGGGGGTGCTCCGGGAATATGGAGTGCCGGACCCCTTGATAGGGGCCGTTCGGTCTCTGTATGACCGGTGCCAGAGTTTGGTCCGCATTGCCGGCAGTAAGTCGGATACGTTTCCGGTGAGAGTTGGACTCCGTCAGGGCTGCCCTTTGTCACCGATTCTGTTCCTAACTTTTATGGACAGAATTTCTAGGCGGAGCCAGGGCGTTGAGGGTGTCCAATTTGGCGACCTCAGAATCGGGTCTCTGCTTTTTGCAGATGATGTGGTTCTGTTAGCGTCGTCAGGCCGTGACCTTCAGCTCTCACTGGAGTGATTCGCAGCCGAGTGTGAAGCGGCTGGGATGAGAATCAGCACCTCCAAATCCGAGACTATGGTTCTCAGCCGGAAAAGGGTGGAATGCTCTCTCCGGGTCGGGAATGAGATCCTTCCCCAAGAGGAGGAGTTCAAGTATCTCGGGGTCTTGTTCACGAGTGACGGACGAATGGAGCGGGAGATTGACGGGCGGATCGGTGCGGCGCCTGCAGTGTTGCAGGCTCTGCACCGACCCGTCGTTGTGAAGAGGGAGCTGAGCCAGAAGGCGAAGCTCTCTACTTACTGGTCAATCTACGTTCCCATCCTCACCTATGGTCACGAGTTGTGGGTAGTGACCGAAAGAACAAGATCGTGAATACAAGCGGCCGAAATGGGTTTCCTCCGCAGGGTGTCTGGGCTCTCCCTTAGAGATAGGGTGAGAAGCTCAGTCATCCGGGAGGGGCTCGGAGTAGAACCGCTGCTCCTCCGCATTGAGAGGAGTCAGATGAGGTGGCTCGGGCATCTGGTTAGGATGCCCCCTGGGCGCCTCCCTGGGGAGGTGTTCCGGGCACGTCCCACTGGGAGGAGACCCTGGGGGAGACCCAGGACACGTTGGAGGGACTATGTCTCTCGGCTGGCCTGGGAACGCCTCGGGGTCCCCCCGGAAGAGCTGGAGGAAGTGGCCGGGGACAGAGACGTCTGGGTTTCTCTGCTCAAGCTGCTGCCCCCGCGACCCGACCCCCGGATAAGCGGCAGATGATGGATGGATGGATGGATATATCCTCCACCAACCAGACTTACAACCCCCGACTAGGGTAGCAGAATTTCTAAGCAGCTGTACCCCAAAACTACTATCAAAAATATATAAATTATTGTCTAAGATAGATGACACAATGTCTCTTCCATCCTCAAAATGGGAGGCAGATTTATCCATCAGTTCTGGTCATAGCTTCTAATCACAAATATGTTTGAACACCTTCATAAAGACTCGAAATCCTAATTTACAGCTCATACAATACAAAATCCTTCATAGAACACACTATACAGGACAAAGGATGTTCAGGATGGGTCTAACACACTCAAACATCTGCTCACATTGCACAGATAACACACCTGATGATTATGCACACGCTTTGTGGTTTTCTGCGCCTGTCCAGAAGTTCTGGCTTGAAGTCTGTGAGGACCTGTCAACATGGCTAAAGTGTAGCATCCCTGCATGCCCCACACTGTGCATACTGGGTGACTTAGACAACATCAACATGGAAATTAACTCAGCACACATGTTTGTCACAGTGATATGTATCGTAAAGAAAACTATTCTCATGAACTGGAAAGCGAAGAACAATCTGTGTATTAACCAGTTTAGAAATTTTCTTTTAGATTATATTAGCATGGAAACAATGTCTGCCTCCTCAAAACATCAATTGGCTGAATTTCATTCTCTCTGGTCCCCTCTGATTAGTTTTATCACATAGTGGTGGTGGTGGGTTGCTGGGTGATGGTGGGTCTCAGGCCCAGGCTGCTGCAACTGGTGTGACCGGGTGGTTTGTTTGTTTGTTTTTTGTAGAGGTCCTCCTGGGGGGGGTTGGGTTGAGTGGGGTGGGGCGGGATGGGTACCTTCTGGGGGTACAGTAGCTCCCGGAATATGGTCGCTGCAGGCCCCGAGCCTGGTGGACATCAGGCCCTCCTGCCCATTGTTGGCTCCCAGGTAGCGGGGATGCCTATTGCAGCCAGTCCCTGGCTGCCCTCTCTGGGGGAGAGTAGCTCCCCCGGTATATATCCCCATACCCCTCTCCCTTCTTGCTCCTGTACACAGCACACACTCACACATGAAGGGTTTTGGGGGCGTGTGTGTTCGGTGGGGTGTAGTGGATGGGGCCACGTAGGTGGTCCCCTTTGGTTGCACTCTGCAGTTCCCTGCCCCTGTTTTAATTACACCTTAGACATTACTACTTATCAAACACACTCACACACACACATTAGGTCTTGGGGGGTGGTTACACTGAGTGGCATCTGGTGGGCGGGGCTCTTTGGGTATGTAGGCTGCCCAGTTCTACAAGTTTGGCTGCCCCTCAATTTTAATTGCTCACTATTAGAAAATATTGAAGAGCCAGAAGGGTGAGGGGAGGGGTCTTCTTCGCACACCCCTGCTTCCTGGTGTCTGCTCGGGGCAGGAGGGGCCAGGAGGATTAATTAATTGTTCTGCTCGTTCGGGGTCTGTGGTGGCTGGGGGGTTGCTGGCCTCCTGGTGTGCCCGCTGCACTACACCCCAGCAGAGTCGAGGGAGGTAGGATGTGTGGATGTGTGGATGCATGGGACGTGAAAGTGTGTGTGGTAATGATTGGGCCTGGATCTGGGACTTGCTGTCGCCTGGCCTGCCTGTGTTTCTCCCGATGGGGCATCAGCGTTGCCTCTCCCCACTGCTCGCGACTTCACCCACCTGTGGGCACGTCTTGACTCCCAGGGCTCTTGGCCAGGGGCGCTGGGGCAGGCGCTGACCCACTTTGTGGCTGTCTGGGGCGCTTGGCCCTCCTGGGTATTGGGTGGGGCCTCTGCCGGGGGGTTTGGGGGCGCTCGGGCTCCTGGGGCCCAGGTCCAGTGCACGGCCCATGTCTGGGCGGCTGGGGCCTGGCGGGGTCGGTGGGCTGTTACCCCTGGTTCCCGGAGTGCCTCTGCCCTATGCTTATGGGGGCTCTTTCCGGGGGCTTCCTCTGCAGTCTTCTGGGTGGATGCGTGGTTGCCCCTGCGGTGGGCTGCCTGGGTTCTGTGCTCTGTGGGGGCTGCTGGTGGCCTGGGTCTTGTGGCCCTCTCTGCCTGCTTCTGATTGCTTGGGGGGGGGCTGTGGATTGTGGCCCTGTACGCTTATACACTCATAACTAAGCACGGTTATCATGTAGGTCCTGTGCCATGGGTGTTGCATGTTCTCACACACACACACACACATTCATTAGTCCAGTAGCATGGTCACTAAGCAGTTGATGTATTATCATGTCGTCTCAGGTCATCTATATCCACAGCTGTGTTGTATGCGATTGCCGCTTCTTGTGCTTGTTTTTGTTTGTTTGTGTGTTTGTTTTTTCTCTGCTTGTCTGCTTTCAGGTGCTCCTGGTGGCGCTAAGGCTGGATTCCCCTCATAGGCCATGGATTGTTGTCTGTTTTGTTTTTTACAGGTGTAGCAGCTGGTTGTCTGGTTTTTGTTTCTATTTTTGTTCTGTTTCCTCTTCTTTCCTCTTCTTCTTTCCTTGTCCCCCGGTCCGGTTCAGTTCAGTTCATGTCATATATTGTAAACAGAAATAAATAAATGGGCATCAAGGGGAGCTTTACATTTATAAAACTTCCCTTGGCAAAACAAATCTGTTTGGCATCAAAGGTATTCAGACTACAATTCTTCTGACATAATGCTGAACAGGACAAGGGGAAAAAAAAGTAAAGAAGACAGTTCTGCCGAAAGCCAGGGAGCTCTATACTTTTTAAAAGGGGCGTGTTTATCAACTATGGAATTAGAAGATTTACAAAAATGGTCAAGTGCTAGATCTTCATCTGGGATTTTAACAGTGTCATATAACTATTCAACAGATCAGTTAAAAAAAAGCCTGCTCATGGAGATGTTTCAGGATCTGGATACCAAGCGTGGACCTAATGTTTTCATTTTTGCAATTCTGATACAGGCTATTGAGCAGTGATAACTAACACCAAGTTCAGATACTGCGGATTTTCTACCTTTGATTTGTTAAGATTGAGCCAATCAGGGACAACCTTGAAGGATCTCTTTGGTTTTGTAGGATCTGTAATTACCTGAGAAAGGTTGATATTGGTACACACCTTTTTTAAATGATCAGAGGCAGAGTTCAACTTGTTTAAATTAAAATTGCCACACAGAGATTGGGTTTAGGCCACATGCACACAGAATGACATCAACAAATATAAGAAATATTAAACATTTACACATAGATTTTTGAATACATGTAGAGGAATGATACTTTGAAATGTGCTCATTGCGGAGTTATGATCAGTTGAGTAATGAAGGTTGAACTATTCTAGGAAAGAGGTTCTATTCCCAGCATCATGATGGACACTCCTGATATAGAAGGTTTCGCTAACGCATTGGAATTGTTTTACTATTTTCATATGCATGTGCAATGAAGAATTGCTTGCTGCTGATAAATGCAAAGAAGAACAGCTTACACATAGATGCTCACATATAGGCTGCTGAATGCAATGAAGACCTGCTTATCAAGTAAAGTTCAATGTCAATGTGTAATATTCAATTAGGATTTGCAAAACAGTGAAGTTAAACAATGAATGGGTCCATAGTCGGTATGAGAAGACTACAGGAATATTTACCTGGGTGTACGTTCAAACAGAGATGAGAAAATTGCGATAAATAATTGTTTGTTTGTTTGTTTGTTAGTATGTATAGGAATGTTATGTGTATAAACTGTGTTGAGTTATAGTTACTCAGTAGTGTCTCAGTGAAACAACCGACGGGGGAAGCCTTGCGGTGACAACAAAAGCAGTGTTTTACTGATCAGTCAAGTTGCTCCAGTGTACTCCATACAAACTGGTTGGCTACTGAAGGGATAGAAAATGGGGAATACTTGTTTTAAAGCAAACAAGCTATTCAAACCTTCTTGTAGCCGAAAACCTCCGCTCCCTCTTTCGATTATACATTGTTGGGCATTCGCACCTTATTTACAAACTATAGTCAGACATTCACACCTTGCAGCTGAGCCACCTCAGCTCCCTGTTTTGATAGTGTATGTTCGGGCATTCGAACCTATTCTTACCCCCTTTTTACAAACTATGCTCGGAGATTCACACCTACTCACAGCCGAACAACTCCGCTCCCGCATTTGATGATGTCTTGTCCGGCATTCTAGTCTCTTCTAACACATTTTTCAGCAATTATGGTTGGACATTCACACCTACTCACAGCCGAACACTTCCGCTCCCGCATTTGATGGTGTATAGCCGGGCATTCTCACCCTTTCTCATCAGCTTTTTGCAAATTATGATCTGACATTCACACCTACTTGCAGTCGAACAGCTCTGCTCCCGCTTTTGATTATGTTTGGTTGGATATTCGAACCTTTTCTTAACTGCTTTTTACAAACTTTGGTCGGACGTTCACACCTTCTTGCAGCCGAACACATCCACTTCCACTTTTGATGGTATATATTCGGGCATTCGAACCTTTTCTTACCCGCTTTTTACAATCCGTGGTCGGACTTTCACACCTTCTTGTAGCCAAACAACTCCGCTCCCCCTATTGATTGTGTACAGTCGGGTATTTTAACCTTTTCTTACCCGTTTTTTACCAACTATGGTCGGACATTTACACCTTCTTACAGCGGAACACCTCCGCTCCCTCTTTTGATGGTCTATGTTCGGGCATTCGAACCTTTTCTTACCCGCTTTTTACAAACTATGGTCGGACATTCAAACTTTCTTGTAGCCGAACACATCCACTCCTGCTTTTGATGATGTATGGTTGGGCATTTTCACCTTTTCTTACCCATTTTTCAGTAATTATGGGTGGACATTCACACCTTCTTGCAGCTGAACAAGTCCTCTCCCGCTTATGATCATGTGCGGTTTGATATTCGAAAATTTTCTTTCATGTTTTAAAGCAATTATTGATGGACATTCAAATCTTCTTGTAGCCGAACACATCCGCTCCTGCTTTTGATGATGTATGGTAACCTTTTCTTACCCGCTTTTTACAAACTATGGTCGGACATTCAAACCTTCTTGTAGCCAAAACCCTCCGCTCCCTCTTTTGATCATACATTGTCGGGCATTCGCACCTTATCTTACCCGCTTTTTACAAACTATAGTCAGACATTCACACCTTGCAGCTGAACCACCTCCGCTCCCTGTTTTGATCATGTATGGTCTGGCAATACTACCTTTTCTTACCCGTTTGTGAGTAATTAATCCCAAAATATTGAGCATAAAATAAGTCTTTATGCTGATGATGTATTACTTTTCCTTCAGAACTCACAGACGTCTCTCAGTCACACGATCACACTCATAAATAAATTCTCAGCACTTTCTGACTACTCTATCAACTGGTCTAAGACCACAGTTCTGCCCATTAACTGTAGGGTCCTGCGATCACTTTACAGTCAGGAAATATTAGATATTTAGGCATAAACATTTCCTCCAGGCTCTCAGAGCTAACAAAGCTAAATTATGTGCAATTATTAAAGACAGTAGAGGACGATCTCTCGTTGGAAGTCCTTACCTATATCACTTATGGGGAGAGTTACATCCATTAAAATGATGATACTACCAAAAGTTAACTATTTGTTCTCAATGATCCCCATAAAACCATCTGCTACTTGGTTTAAGTCACTAGATTCATGCATCTCCAAATTTCTGTGGAAAAACAAACCACCACGTATTAGTTTAAAAACCCTACAGAAGACCAAGGACAGTGGTGGATTAGATTTACCTCATTTTCAGCACTATTCCTTAGACAATAGGTTACAATATATATCAAAATGGCTTAAACCTTGTTGTTGTCACAGTTCCCAGAGACGTTGTAATCGTTGAGGATTCTATATTCACCCCCTCATTAGAGGCACGTAATGCAGATTGATGACACTGAATCTTCTTCTCTGTTCATTGCTGGCATCATTCCCAGCATCGTAAGTGTTCGTGGCATTGTTAGCCTCTTCTTCTGGATCTTGATATCGAGAATCCTTTTGTATTTCTAGTTTGTCAGTCCTCTGTCTTCGTTCACCGGAGTCTTTGTCTTTTTGTCCTTGAGTTTGGTGATTTTTTCTTCTTTTGATGCCTTGACACAATGTGACAGGTGATACCACGTGGGAGATCCTGTAACTTGGATTGCTATCCCTGTGCTGCGAAATGGCTGTGCTGCTCAAATGGTCTCTCCTTCATCATGGTTACATGCTGCCATTCCGACATCTCGCCATTCCGACATGGGTCTCCAATTGTCGGAATGGCGACACTTAATTTTTTATCAAAGGTCCCACCATTCCGACACTTTTTTCCTCCTATGGTCGGAATGGCGGTATGTTTTTTGTTTTTTTTAACATACCGCCATTCCGACAGTTCCTTTTAATAGCCTATTTTTTACCCAAAACATTTTGCACTAATGATATGCCGGCGCAAATACGCCCTAAAGTTTGGCGCACAAGCTTTGCACATGCAGAGGCCACAGCCTCGCAAACAAACTTTAATAATCTATTATCAAAATCCCCTGAATTTCAAATATAAAAATACAGATATTAATGTAACTCTGGCGAGACTGAAACTGATTAAGCAGAAATACAGTGTCAGTGAGCTGTCACAGCAGCCAGCTGGAGCGGAGCTCTCCACAGAGCCCATGCGTCTTTTGCACGCTGTCATCATATGCAAAAGTAATAATTGCAATTACAGATATCACGGCTACTGCACAGGACACAGTTGCGAGCACTCTGCCTTGCCTTGCCAATAGGAGAAGAGAGAAATGACAGCATAGAACGTATAAAACACAACAAAATGCAGTAAAAACGTTTATTCATGTTATTCACGTGATTTATGAGTACTCACTCCAATTTTGGGAAGCGCGGATGGGTTTTGCGCATTTGGCACAAACACACAGCCGCAACGGTTGTAGCTTTATACAGCCTGTTGATATCTTAAGGACCTAACTGGTCACACCTGGGACTAAATGTCATGTAGAGATTGTTTTTACATGACATTACAGCTGAACATATAGCTTTCATCCACAAACCAACGTGGGAGAGCCCGAAGACGCATGTGCCAGACGCACATAGGCATGCGTAAAACCAATTTTGACCACTTCATACTGTTTATTTGCTTTCTTTTAGTTAACTTTCGTTTCTTTTGGATTCTTGTGCGTGTTATGGAGCCGTTTTGGTCCATGTTTGTAAGCCTTTTTTTCCTGGATTAAATTTTCGGAAGTTGAAACAAGTGGCATTGGAGTGTGTGATTGAAAACCACCGCGGACTGCTTCTCCTCCTCCAGTTGCCGAGACTTTGTGTTTTTAATAACGCTTGTCTATAAACATGTTAAACATATAAATTGCATGAACAGAAAGAAGGGACTCACCTGTTGAGTAACACACATTTCCTTATACGGAAAGCCTTGTCGGAATGGTGGGACATTTGAACGTCAGAATAGCGGGATGTCGCAATGGTGGGATGTCGGAATGGTGGGACGTTTGCATGTCGGAATGGTGGTATGTCGGAATGGTGGTATGTCGGAATGGTGGGATGTCAGAATAGCGGGATGTCGGAATGGCGGGATTTCGGAATGGGTGTTGCCACCCCCTTCATCATATACACAGTTTTTTATACATCACCTTCCACCATGAAGCGTTGTCCCTTTTTGTTTCTCTCTTTGTTCTTAAAATGCTGTTATGCATGTCTAAACCAATCCATTAAATTAGATCATTTTGGCAGTAAAGCGATCTACAATGTGCTTGGTCGCAAAGCTGCTCATCTGTGGTAAACAGCTCTTCAGAAAGGCATTCTTCAATTGATTTCACTAATTCTATGTAATAATTTTGTGATTTCCTACAAAACTACACTTCTTCTCCCATCTGTCTGAGTATTTAATATTGTCTGGGTCCCGTTAAAACATGTATTTTTCCCATCTAATTCCTTGTTTGCTTTAAAACAAGTATTCCCCATTTTCTATCCCTTCAGTAGCCAACCAGTTTGTATGGAGTACACTGGAGCAACTTGACTGATCAGTAAAACACTGCTTTTGTTGTCACCGCAAGGCTTCCCCCGTCGGTTGTTTCACTGAGACACTACTGAGTAACTATAACTCAACACAGTTTATACACATAACATTCATATACATACTAACAAACAAACAAACAATTATTTATCGCAATTTTCTCATCTCTGTTTGAACGTACACCCAGGTAAATATTCCTGTAGTCTTCTCATACCGACTATGGACCCATTCATTGTTTAACTTCACTGTTTTGCAAATCCTAATTGAATATTACACATTGACATTGAACTTTACTTGATAAGCAGGTCTTCATTGCATTCAGCAGCCTATATGTGAGCATCTATGTGTAAGCTGTTCTTCTTTGCATTTATCAGCAGCAAGCAATTCTTCATTGCACATGCATATGAAAATAGTAAAACAATTCCAATGCGTTAGCGAAACCTTCTATATCAGGAGTGTCCATCATGATGCTGGGAATAGAACCTCTTTCCCAGAATAGTTCAACCTTCATTACTCAACTGATCATAACTCCGCAATGAGCACATTTCAAAGTATCATTACTCTACATATATTCAAAAATCTATGTGTAAATGTTTAATATTTCTTATATTTGTTGATGTCATTCTGTGTGCATGTGGCCTAAACCCAATCTCTGTGTGGCAATTTTAATTTAAACAAGTTGAACTCTGCCTCTGATCATTTAAAAAAGGTGTGTACCAATATCAACCTTTCTCAGGTAATTACAGATCCTACAAAACCAAAGAGATCCTTCAAGGTTGTCCCTGATTGGCTCAATCTTAACAAATCAAAGGTAGAAAATCCGCAGTATCTGAACTTGGTGTTAGTTATCACTGCTCAATAGCCTGTATCAGAATTGCAAAAATGAAAACATTAGGTCCACGCTTGGTATCCAGATCCTGAAACATCTCCATGAGCAGGCTTTTTTTTAACTGATCTGTGAATAGTTATATGACACTGTTAAAATCCCAGATGAAGATCTAGCACTTGACCATTTTTGTAAATCTTCTAATTCCACAGTTGATAAACACGCCCCTTTTAAAAAGTATAGAACTTAGAACAGGTCTATCCCTGGCTTTCGGCAGAACTGTCTTCTTTACTTTTTTTTCCCCTTGTCCTGTTCAGCATTATGTCAGAAGAATTGTAGTCTGAATACCTTTGATGCCAAACAGATTTGTTTTGCCAAGGGAAGTTTTATAAATGTAAAGCTCCCCTTGATGCCCATTTATTTATTTCTGTTTACAATATATGACATGAACTGAACTGAACCGGACCGGGGGACAAGGAAAGAAGAAGAGGAAAGAAGAGGAAACAGAACAAAAATAGAAACAAAAACCAGACAACCAGCTGCTACACCTGTAAAAAACAAAACAGACAACAATCCATGGCCTATGAGGGGAATCCAGCCTTAGCGCCACCAGGAGCACCTGAAAGCAGACAAGCAGAGAAAAAACAAACACACAAACAAACAAAAACAAGCACAAGAAGCGGCAATCGCATACAACACAGCTGTGGATATAGATGACCTGAGACGACATGATAATACATCAACTGCTTAGTGACCATGCTACTGGACTAATGAATGTGTGTGTGTGTGTGTGAGAACATGCAACACCCATGGCACAGGACCTACATGATAACCGTGCTTAGTTATGAGTGTATAAGCGTACAGGGCCACAATCCACAGCCCCCCCCCAAGCAATCAGAAGCAGGCAGAGAGGGCCACAAGACCCAGGCCACCAGCAGCCCCCACAGAGCACAGAACCCAGGCAGCCCACCGCAGGGGCAACCACGCATCCACCCAGAAGACTGCAGAGGAAGCCCCCGGAAAGAGCCCCCATAAGCATAGGGCAGAGGCACTCCGGGAACCAGGGGCAACAGCCCACCGACCCCGCCAGGCCCCAGCCGCCCAGACATGGGCCGTGCACTGGACCTGGGCCCCAGGAGCCCGAGCGCCCCCAAACCCCCCGGCAGAGGCCCCACCCAATACCCAAGAGGGCCAAGCGCCCCAGACAGCCACAAAGTGGGTCAGCGCCTGCCCCAGCGCCCCTGGCCAAGTGCCCTGGGAGTCAAGACGTGCCCACAGGTGGGTGAAGTCGCGAGCAGTGGGGAGAGGCAACGCTGATGCCCCATCGGGAGAAACACAGGCAGGCCAGGCGACAGCAAGTCCCAGATCCAGGCCCAATCATTACCACACACACTTTCACGTCCCATACATCCACACATCCACACATCCTTCCTCCCTCGACTCTGCTGGGGTGTATTGCAGCGGGCACACCAGGAGGCCAGCAACCCCCCAGCCACCACAGACCCCGAACCAGCAGAACAATTAATTAATCCTCCTGGCCCCTCCTGCCCCGAGCAGACACCAGGAAGCAGGGGTGTGCGAAGAAGAACCCTCCCCTCACCCTTCTGGCTCTTCAATATTTTCGAATAGTGAGCAATTAAAATTGAGGGGCAGCCAAACTTGTAGAACTGGGAGCGCGGCACTCTGGGAAGCCTACATACCCAAAGAGCCCCGCCCACCAGATGCCACTCAGTGTAACCACCCCCCAAGACCTAATGTGTGTGTGTGAGTGTGTTTGATAAGTAGTAATGTCTAAGGTGTAATAAAAACAGGGGCAGGGAACTGCAGAGTGCAACCAAAGGGGACCACCTACGTGGCCCCATCCACTACACCCCACCGAACACACACGCCCCCAAAACCCTTCATGTGTGAGTGTGTGCTGTGTACAGGAGCCAGAAGGGAGAGGGGTATGGGGATATATACCGGGGGAGCTACTCTCCCCCAGAGAGGGCAGCCAGGGACTGGCTGCAATAGGCATCCCCGCTACCTGGGAGCCAACAATGGGCAGGAGGGCCTGATGTCCACCAGGCTCGGGGCCTGCAGCGACCATATTCCGGGAGCTACTGTACCCCCAGAAGGTACCCATCCCGCCCCACCCCACTCAACCCAACCCCACCCAGGAAGACCTCTACAAAAAACAAACAAACAAACCACCCGGTCACACCAGTCGCAGCAGCCCGGGCCTGAGACCCACCATCACCCAGCAACCCACCACCACCACTATGTGATAAAACTAATCAGAGGGGACCAGAGAGAATGAAATTCAGCCAATTGATGTTTTGAGGAGGCAGACATTGTTTCCATGCTAATATAATCTAAAAGAAAATTTCTAAACTGGTTAATACACAGATTGTTTTTCGCTTTCCAGTTCATGAGAATAGTTTTCTTTGCGATACATAACACTGTGACAACCATGTGTGCTGAGTTAATTTCCATGTTGATGTTGTCTAAGTCACCCAGTATGCACAGTGTGGGGCATGCAGGGATGCTACACTTTAGCCATGTTGATAGGTCCTCACAGACTTCAAGCCAGAACTTCTGGACAGGCGCAGAAAACCACAAAGCGTGTGCATAATCATCAGGTGTGTTATCTGTGCAATGTGAGCAGATGTTTGAATGTGTTAGACCCATCCTGAACATCCTTTGTCCTGTATAGTGTGTTCTATGAAGGATTTTGTATTGTATGAGCTGTAAATTAGGATTTCGAGTCTTTATGAAGGTGTTCAAACATATTTGTGGTTAGAAGCTATGACCAGAACTGATGGATAAATCTGCCTCCCATTTTGAGGATGGAAGAGACATTGTGTCATCTATCTTAGACAATAATTTATATATTTTTGATAGTAGTTTTGGGGTACAGCTGCTTAGAAATTCTGCTACCCTAGTCGGGGGTTGTAAGTCTGGTTGGTGGAGGATATATCCATCCATCCATCCATCATCTGCCGCTTATCCGGGGGTCGGGTCGCGGGGGCAGCAGCTTGAGCAGAGAAACCCAGACGTCTCTGTCCCCGGCCACTTCCTCCAGCTCTTCCGGGGGGACCCCGAGGCGTTCCCAGGCCAGCCGAGAGACATAGTCTCTCCAATGTGTCCTGGGTCTCCCCCGGGGTCTCCTCCCAGTGGGACGTGCCCGGAACACCTCCCCAGGGAGGCGCCCAGGGGGCATCCTAACCAGATGCCCGAGCCACCTCATCTGACTCCTCTCAATGCGGAGGAGCAGCGGTTCTACTCCGAGCCCCTCCCGGATGACTGAGCTTCTCACCCTATCTCTAAGGGAGAGCCCAGACACCCTGCGGAGGAAACCCATTTTGGCCGCTTGTATTCACGATCTTGTTCTTTCGGTCACTACCCACAACTCGTGACCATAGGTGAGGATGGGAACGTAGATTGACCAGTAAGTAGAGAGCTTCGCCTTCTGGCTCAGCTCCCTCTTCACAACGACGGGTCGGTGCAGAGCCTGCAACACTGCAGGCGCCGCACCGATCCGCCCGTCAATCTCCCGCTCCATTCGTCCGTCACTCGTGAACAAGACCCCGAGATACTTGAACTCCTCCTCTTGGGGAAGGATCTCATTCCCGACCCGGAGAGAGCATTCCACCCTTTTCCGGCTGAGAACCATAGTCTCGGATTTGGAGGTGCTGATTCTCATCCCAGCCGCTTCACACTCGGCTGCGAATCACTCCAGTGAGAGCTGAAGGTCACGGCCTGACGACGCTAACAGAACCACATCATCTGCAAAAAGCAGAGACCCGATTCGGAGGTCGCCAAATGGGACACCCTCAACGCCCTGGCTCCGCCTAGAAATTCTGTCCATAAAAGTTAGGAACAGAATCGGTGACAAAGGGCAGCCCTGACGGAGTCCAACTCTCACCGGAAACGTATCCGACTTACTGCCGGCAATGCGGACCAAACTCTGGCACCGGTCATACAGAGACCGAACGGCCCCTATCAAGGGGGCCGCACTCCATATTCCCGGAGCACCCCCCACAGGACTCCACGAGGGACACGGTCGAACGCTTTCTCCAAGTCCACAAAACACATGTAGACTGGTTGGGCGAACTCCCATGCACCCTCCAGGATCCTGCCGAGGGTATAGAGCTGGTCCACTGTTCCACGGCCAGGACGAAAGCCACACTGCATCTCCTGAATCCGAAGCTCGATTATCCGACGGATCCTCCTCTCCAATACCCCCGAATAGACCTTACCAGGGAGGCTGAGGAGTGTGATACCCCTATAGTTGGAACACACCCTCCGGTCCCCCTTTTTAAAGAGGGGGACCACCACCCCAATCTGCCAGTCCAGAGGCACTGTCCCCGATGTCCACGCGATACTGCAGAGGCGTGTCAGCCAAGACAGCCCTACAACATCCAGAGCCTTGAGAAACTCAGGACGGACCTCATCCACCCCCGGGGCCTTGCCACCGAGGAACTTTTTAACCACCTCGGCAACCTCAGCCCCAGAAATGGGAGGCCCCGTCTCCGAGCTCTCCGACTCTGCCTCTTCCGAGCACGTGTTGGTAGGATTGAGGAGTTCCTCGAAGTACTCCCCCCACCGACTCACAACATCCCTAGTTGAGGTCAGCAAAGCCCCGTCCGCACTGTAAACAGTGTTGACTGTGAGCCGCTTCCCCCCCCTGAGACGCCGGATGGTGGACCAGAATCTTTTCGAGGCCGTCCGGAAATCGTTCTCCATGGTCTCACCGAACTCTTCCCAGGCCCGAGTTTTTGCCTCAGCAACCGCCAAAGCCGCGGCCCGTCTGGCCCGTCGGTACCTATCAGCTTCTTCCAGGGTCCCACTGGCCAAAAAGGCCCGATAGGACTCCTTCTTCAGCTTGACGGCTTCCCTCACCACTGGTGTCCACCAGCAGGTTCGAGGGTTGCCGCCACGACAGGCACCGACCACCTTACGGCCACAACTCCGACCAGCTGCCTCGGCAATGGAGTCACGGAACATGGCCCATTCAATGTCCCCCACCTCAAATATGGTTGAAGCTCTGCTGGAGGTGGGAGTTAAAGCTCCTTCTGACGGGGGATTCTGACAAACGCTCCCAGCAGACCCTCACAATACGTTTGGGCCTGCCAGGTCTGATCGGCATCCTCCCCCACCAGCGGAGCCAACTCACCACCAGGTGGTGATCAGTTGACAGCTCCGCCCCTCTCTTCACCCGAGTGTCCAGGACATACGGCCGCAAGTCCGATGATACAACCACAAAGTCGATCATCGAACTGCGGCCAAGGGTGTCCTGGTGCCAAGGGCACATATGGACACCCTTATGCCTGAACATGGTGTTCGTTATGGACAGTCTATGACTGGCACAGAAGTCCAACAACATAACACCACTCTGATTCAGATTGGGGGGGCCGTTCCTCCCAATCACACCCCTCCAGGTCTCACTGTCATTGCCCATGTGAGCATTGAAGTCCCCCAGCAGAATGAGGGAGTCTCCGGTAGGAGCATTCTCCAGTGCCTCCCCCAGAGACTCCAAAAAGGGTAGGTACTCTGAACTGCTGTTTGGCGCATAGGCACAAACAACAGTCAGGACTCGTCCCCCCACCCAAGGCGGAGGGAGGCTACCCTCTCGTTCACTGGGGTAAACCCCAATGTACTGGCACACAGCCGGGGGGCAATAAGTATGCCCACACCTGCTCTGCACCTCTCACCACGGGCAACTCCAGAGTGGAAGAGAGTCCAACCCCTCTCAAGAGTACTGGTTCCAGATCCCTAGCCGTGCGTCGAGGTGAGTCCGACTATATCTAACGGTCTGATCAAGTTTCAACAATAAACAACAAACTTTGTATTATGAGAAAGAACCAGACTCATTCTTTAGGAATCCGAAAATAAGCTCTATTTTACGAGTTATGCACAAATTCGGATTCTCCTATAAAACGAATTCCTTAACTCAAACCAAGTTAAGACTGCTTTGTCCTTCATATTTATTCATGTCTAATCAAGTTTCAATGATATACAACGTTGTACTTTGTAGAATGAGAAAGAACTTCTTCAGCAATAAGCATCTCTCGACAAATGACGAAATACAGATTTTGCTATAAAATTAATTGCTATCAGCCTGACTTAAAACTGTTTGTCTTCCTTATTTATCCACTTCAAATCAAGTTTCAACAATTAAAAAAATTTTGTAGTTTGAGAAAGAACAACTTAATCTTGAGCAATCAGTATAAAAAGAAGGTAAGCAAAGGTGCGAATGTCAAACCATACATGATCAAAACAGGGAGCGGAGGTGTTTGGCTGAGACAAGGTGTGAATGTCCACCCATAATTAATGAAAAGCGGGCAACAAGTAGGTTCGAATGCCCAACCATACATCATCAAAAGCAGGAGTGGATATGTTCGGCTACAAGAAGGTTTGAACGTCTGACCATAGTTTGTAAAAAGCGGGTAAGAAAAGGTTCGAATGCCCGAACATACACCATCAAAGGAGGGAGCGGAGGTGTTCCGCTGTAAGAAGGTGTGAATGTCCGACCATAGTTGGTAAAAAACGGGTAAGAAAAGGTTAAAATACCCGACTGTACACAATCAGTAGCGGGTGCGGAGTTGTTCGGCTACTAAAAGGTGTGAAAGTCCGACCATGGTTTGTAAAAAGCGGGTAAGAAAAGGTGCGAATGCCCGAAAATGTATGATCAAAAGAGGGAGCGGAGGTGTTCGGCTGCAAGAAGGTGTGAATTTACACCCATAATTACTGAAAAATGGGTAAGAAAAGGTGCGAATGCCTAACTATACATAATCAAAAGCAAGAGTGGAGGTTTTCGGCTGTAAGAAGGTCTGAATGTCCAACTATAATTTGTAAAAACCGGGTAAGAAAAGGCTTGAAAGCCCGACTATACACCATCATAAGCGGGAGAGGAGGTGTTCAGCTGCAAGAAGGTGTGAATGTCCACCCATAATTACTGAAAAATGGGTAAGAAAAGGTGCGAATGCCCAAACATACATCATCAAAAGCAGGAGTGGATGTGTTGGGCTACAAGAAGGTTTGAAAGTCCGACCATGGTTTGTAAAAAACGGGTAAGAAAAGGTGCGAATGCCCGACAACGTATGATTAAAAGAGGGAGCGGAGGTTTTTGGCTACAAGAAGGTTTGAATGTCCGACCATAGTTTGTAAAAAGCGGGTAAGAAAAGGTTCAAATGCCTGACAATACACCATCAAAAGCGGGAGCGGAGGTGTTCCGCTGTAAGACGGTGTGAACGTCCGACCATAGTTGGTAAAAAGCGGGTAAGAAAAGGTTAAAATACCCGACTGTACACAATCAATAGCGGTAGCGGAGTTGTTCGGCTACAAGAAGGTGTGAAAGTCCAACCATGGTTTGTAAAAAGCTGGTAAGAAAAGGTTCGAATGCCCGAATATATACCATCAAAAGCGGAAGCGGAGGTGTTCGGCTGCAAGAAGGTGTGAACGTCCGACCAAAGTTTGTAAAAAGCAGTTAAGAAAAGGTTCGAATATCCAACCAAACATAATCAAAAGCGGGAGCAGAGCTGTTCGACTGCAAGTAGGTGTGAATGTCCAGCCATAATTACTCACAAACGGGTAAGAAAAGGTAGTATTGCTAGACCATACATGATCAAAACAGGGAGCTGAGGTGGTTCAGCACCAAGGTGTGAATGTCTGACTATAGTTTGTAAAAAGCGGGTAAGATAAGGTGCGAATGCCCGACAATGTATGATCAAAAGAGGGAGCGGAGGTTTTTGGCTACAAGAAGGTTTGAATGTCCAACCATAGTTTGTAAAAAGCGGGTAAGAAAAGGTTCAAATGCCTGACTATACACCATCAAAAGCGGGAGCGGAGGTGTTCCGCTGTAAGACGGTGTAAATGTCCGACCATAGTTGATAAAAAGCGGGTAAGAAAAGGTTAAAATACCCGACTGTACACAATAAATAGGGGGAGCGGAGTTGTTCGGCTACAAGAAGGTGTGAAAGTCCAACCATGGTTTGTAAAAAGCTGGTAAGAAAATGTTCGAATGCCCGAATATATACCATCAAAAGCGGAAGCGGAGGTGTTCGGCTGCAAGAAGGTGTGAACGTCCGACCAAAGTTTGTAAAAAGCAGTTAAGAAAAGGTTCGAATATCCAACCAAACATAATCAAAAGCCGGAGCAGAGCTGTTCGACTGCAAGTAGGTGTGAATGTCCAGCCATAATTACTCACAAACGGGTAAGAAAAGGTAGTATTGCCAGACCATACATGATCAAAACAGGGAGCGAAGGTGGTTCAGCTGCAAGGTGTGAATGTCTGACTATAGTTTGTAAAAAGCGGGTAAGATAAGGTGCGAATGCCCGACAATGTATGATCAAAAGAGGGAGCAGAGGTTTTCGGCTGCAAGAAGGTCTGAATGTCCACCCAAAATTCCTGAAAAATGGGTAAAAAATAGGTGTGAATGCCAAACCATACATCATCAAAAGCAGGAGTGGATGTGTTCGGCTACAAGAAGATTTGAATGTCCATCAATAATTGCTTTAAAACATGAAAGAAAATTTTCGAATATCAAACCGCACATGATCATAAGCGGGAGAGGATGTGTTCGGCTACAAGAAGGTTTGAATGTCCAACCATAGTTTGTAAAAAGCGGGTAAGAAAAGGTTCGAATGCCCGAATATATACCATCAAAAGTGGAAGTGGATGTGTTCGGCTACAAGAAGGTTTGAATGTCCAACCATAGTTTGTAAAAAGCGGGTAAGAAAAGGTTCGAATGCCCGAATATATACCATCAAAAGTGGAAGTGGATGTGTTCGGCTGCAAGAAGGTGTGAACGTCCGACCAAAGTTTGTAAAAGCAGTTATGAAAAGGTTCGAATATCCAACCAAACATAATCAAAAGCGGGAGCAGAGCTGTTCGACTGCAAGTAGGTGTGAATGTCAGATCATAATTTGCAAAAAGCTGATGAGAAAGGGTGAGAATGCCCGGCTATACACCATCAAATGCGGGAGCGGAAGTGTTCGGCTGTGAGTAGGTGTGAATGTCCAACCATAATTGCTGAAAAATGTGTTAGAAGAGACTAGAATGCCGGACAAGACATCATCAAATGCGGGAGCGGAGTTGTTCGGCTGTGAGTAGGTGTGAATCTCCGAGCATAGTTTGTAAAAAGGGGGTAAGAATAGGTTCGAATGCCCGAACATACACTATCAAAACAGGGAGCTGAGGTGGCTCAGCTGCAAGGTGTGAATGTCTGACTATACTTTGTAAATAAGGTGCGAATGCCCAACAATGTATAATCAAAAGAGGGAGCGGAGGTTTTCGGCTACAAGAAGGTTTGAATGTCCGACCATAGTTTGTAAAAAGCGGGTAAGAAAAGGTTCAAGCGCCTGACTATACACCATCAAAAGTGAGAGCAGAGGTGTTCCGCTGTAAGACGGTGTGAATGTCCAACCATAGTTGGTAAAAAGCGGGTAAGAAACGGTTAAAATACCTGACTGTACACAATCAATAGCGGGAGCGGAGTTGTTCGGCTACAAGAAGGTGTGAAAGTTCAACCATGGTTTGTAAAAAGCTGCTAAGAAAAGGTTCGAATGCCCGAATATATACCATCAAAAGCGGGAGCAGAGTTGTTCGACTGCAAGTAGGTGTGAATGTCCAGCCATAATTACTCACAAACGGGTAAGGAAAGGTAGTATTGCCAGACCATACATGATCAAAACAGGGAGCTGAGGTGGTTCAGCTGCAAGGTGTGAATGTCTGACTATAGTTTGTAAAAAGCGGGTAAGACAAGGTGCGAATGCCCGACAATGTATGATCAAAAGAGGGAGTGGAGGTCTTCGGCTGCAAGGTCTGAATGTCCAACCATAATTTCTAAAAACCGGGTAAGAAAAGGCTCGAAAGCCCGACTATACACAATCAAAAGCGGGAGCGGGAGGTTTTCAGCTGCAAATCCTTCACTCAAACCAAGTGAAAACTGCTTTGTCCTTCATATTTATCAATGTCTAGATCGACTTCAACAAAGAACAACATTGTACTTTGCAGTAAAGAAAGAGCAAATCAAAAGTTTTAGGAATCCGAGAATAAGCTTATTTTCATGAGTTCTGCACGAATATTGATTTTACTATAAATGAATGCCTTCACTCAAACTATGTTAAAACTGCTTTGTCCTTCATATTTATCAATGTCTAGATTGACTTCAACAAAGAACAACACTGGATTTTGCAGTAGAAGAAAGAGCAACACTGAAGGATCAGTAATCCGAGAATAAGCTTATTTTCATACGTTCTGCATGATTTGGGATTTTATGTATAAAATGAATTCCTTCACTCAAACCAAGTTAAAACTGCTTTGTCCTTCATATTTATCAATGTCTAGATTGACTTCAACAAAGAACTACATTGTATTTTGCAGTAGAAGAAAAAGCAACACTGAAGGATCAGGAATCCGAGAATAAGCTTATTTTCATACGTTCTGCATGATTTGGGATTTTATGTATAAAATGAATTCCTTCACTCAAACCAAGTGAAAACTTCTTTGTCCTTCATATTTATCAATGTCTAGATTTACTTCAACAAAGAACAACATTGTATTTTGCAGTAGAAGAAATAGCAACACTGAAGGATCAGGAATCCGAAAACAAGCTTATTTTCATACTTTCTGCTTGATTTGGGATTTTGCTATAAAATTAATTCCTTCACTCAAACAAAGTGGAAACTGCTTTGTCCTTCATATTTATCAATGTCTATATCGATTTCAACAAAGAACAAGGCTGTATTTTGCAGTATAGGAAAGAGCAACACTGGAGGATCAGGAATCCGAGAATAAGCTTACTTTCATGAGTCCTGCACGATTTCGGATTTTCCTATAAAATGAATTGCTTTGCTCAAACCAAGTTAAAATTGCTTTGTCCTTCATAGTTATCCATGTCTAAAATGTATAAAGCATAAAGTTCCTCATATTACCCTGAATGAGAAAGAAGCATCCCTTTGGTTGAGCAATACGTTCCTTTTGCGGAGTTATGCATGATTTCGGATTTTGCTATAAAATTCATTCCTATTGATTGTGTACAGTCGGGTATTTTAACCTTTTCTTACCTGCTTTTTACCAACTATGGTCGGACATTCACACCGTCTTACAGCAGAACATCTCCGCTCCCGCTTTTGATGGTATATATTCGGGCATTCGAACCTTTTCTTACCAGCTTTTTACAAACCATGGTTGGACTTTCACACCTTCTTGTAGCCGAACAACTCCGCTCCCCCTATTGATTGTGTACAGTCGGGTATTTTAACCTTTTCTTACCCGCTTTTTACCAACTATGGTCGGACATTCACACCGTCTTACAGCGGAACACCTCCGCTCCCGCTTTTGATGGTGTATAGTCAGGCATTTGAACCTTTTCTTAACCGCTTTTTACAAACTATGGTCGGTCATTCAAACCTTCTTGTAGCCAAAAACCTCCGCTCCCTCTTTTGATCATACATTGTCGGTCATTCGCACCTTTTCTTACCCGTTTTTTACAAACCATGGTCGGACTTTCACACATTCTTGTAGCCAAACACATCCGCTCCCGCTATTGATTGTGTACAGTCGGGTATTTCAACCTTTTCTTACCCACTTTTTACCAACTATGGTCGGACATTCACACCGTCTTACAGCGGAACATCTCTGCTCCCGCTTTTGATGGTGTATAGTCAGGCATTTGAACCTTTTCTTACCCGCTTTTTACAAACTATGGTCGGACATTCAAACCTTCTTGTAGCCGAAAACCTCTGCTCCCTCTTTTGATTATACATTGTCGTGCATTCGCACCTTATCTTACCCGCTTTTTACAAACTATAGTCAGACATTCACACCTTGGTGCTGAACCACCTCAGCTCCCTGTTTTGATCATGTATGGTCTGGCAATACTACCTTTTCTTACCCGTTTGTGAGTAATTATGGCTGGACATTCACACCTACTTGCAGTCGAACAGCTCTGCTCCCGCTTTTGATTATGTTTGGTTGGATATTCGAACCTTTTCTTAACTGCTTTTTACAAACTTTGGTCGGACGTTCACACCTTCTTGCAGCCGAACACTTCCGCTTCCGCTTTTGATGGTATATATTCGGGCATTCGAACCTTTTCTTACCAGCTTTTTACAAACCATGGTTGGACTTTCACACCTTCTTGTAGCCGAACAACTCCGCTCCCCCTATTGATTGTGTACAGTCGGGTATTTTAACCTTTTCTTACCCGCTTTTTACCAACTATGGTCGGACATTCACACCGTCTTACAGCGGAACACCTCCGCTCCCGCTTTTGATGGTGTATAGTCAGGCATTTGAACCTTTTCTTACCCGCTTTTTACAAACTATGGTCGGACATTCAAACCTTCTTGTAGCCAAAAACCTCCGCTCCCTCTTTTGATCATACATTGTCGGGCATTCGCACCTTTTCTTACCCGTTTTTTACAAACCATGGTCGGACTTTCACACATTCTTGTAGCCAAACACATCCGCTCCCGCTATTGATTGTGTACAGTCGGGTATTTTAACCTTTTCTTACCCACTTTTTACCAACTATGGTCGGACATTCACACCTTACAGCGGAACACCTCCGCTCCCTCTTTTGATGGTGTATGTTTGGGCATTCGAACCTTTTCTTACCCGCTTTTTACAAACTATGCTCGGACATTCAAACCTTCTTGTAGCCGAACACATCCACTCCTTCTTTTGATGATGTATGCTTGGGCATTCAAACCTACTTTTTACCCGCTTTTCATTAATTTTGGGTGGACATTCACACCTTGTCACAGCCAAACACCTCCGCTCCCTGTTTTGATCATGTATGGTTGGACATTCGCACCTTTTCTCACCCGCTTTTTGCAAACTATGGTCGGCTGTTCACAGCTTCCTCTCCACCATACTTGTATGGTGGGATATTCACACCGACTTGCATCCGAAGACCTTTTGTTGATATTTAGTTGGTCATTCGCAGCTTACCCGCTTTTGGCAAACTATGGCCTTCTTGCAGCCAAACACCTCTGATCTCGCTTTTGATAATGTAAGGTTGGGCATTCAGACCTTGCTTCACCTGCTTTTCACCAAATATAGTAGGACATTAAAACCTTCTTGCAGCCGAACACTTCCGCTCCAACTTTTAGTGTTCTATCACACCTTTTTTTCACCGAATTTTATAGATTATGGTTGGAAATTCTCAACCACTCTCATCCGAAGACCTCTCCTCCCGCTTTTGTTAATATATTTGAACTTTAGTGAGACATTCACACCTTCTTGCAGCTGAACCACCTCCGCTCCCTGTTTTGATCATGTATGGTCTGGCAATACTACCTTTTCTTACCCGTTTGTGAGTAGTTATGGCTGGACATTCACACCTACTTGCAGCCGAACACCACCTCTCTCGCTTTTGATGATGTATGGACCGGCATTCTTACCTTTTCTAACACATTTTTCAGAAATTACGGTAGGAGATTCACACCTACTCACAGCCGAACAACTCCGCTCCCGCATTTGATGGTGTGCAGTCGGACATTCTCACCCTTTCTCATCAGCTTTTTGCAAATTATGATCTGACATTCACACCTACTTGCAGTCGAAAAGCTATACTCCCGCTTTTGATTATGTTTGGTTGGATATTCAAACCTTTTCTTAACTGCTTTTTACAAACTTTGGTTGGACGTTCACACCTTCTTGTAGCCGAACACATCCACTCCTGCTTTTGATGATGTATGGTTGGGCATTCGCACCTTTTTTTTACCCATTTGTCAGGAATAATGGGTGGACATTCACACCTTCTTGCAGCTGAACACCTCCTCTCCCACTTATGATCATGTGCGCTTTGATTTTCGAAAATTTTCTTTCATGTTTTCTAGCAATTATTGATGGACATTTAGACCTTCTTGCAGCTGAACACCTCCGCTCCTGCTTTTGATCATACCTTGTCAGGCATTCGCACCATGTCTTACCCGCTTTTTACAAACTTTAGTCGAACATTTACACCTTTTTGCAGCCGAACACCACCTCTCTCGCTTTTGATGATGTATGGTCCGGCATTCTTTCCTTTTCTAACACATTTTTCAGCAATTATGGTCGGACATTCACACCTACTCAGAGCCGAACACCTCCGCTCCCGCATTTGATGGTGTATAGTCGGGCATTCTCACCCTTTCGCATCAGCTTTTTGCAAATTATGATCTGACATTCACACCTGCTTTTGATAATGGATGGTTTGGCATTCGCACCTTTTTTTACCCATTTTTCAGGAATTATGGGTGGACATTCACACCTTCTTGCAGCTGAACACCTCCTCTCCCGCTTATGATCATGTGCGGATGATATTCGAAAATTTTCTTTCATGTTTTAAAGCAATTATTGATGGACACTCAGACCTTCTTGCAGCTGAACCACTTTGCTCCCGCTTTTGATGGTGTATAGTCGGGCTTTCGAGCCTTTCCTTCCCGGTTTTTACAAATTATGGTTGGACATTCAGACCTTCTTGCAGCCGAACACCTCCGCTCCCTCTTTTGATCATACATTGTCGGGCATTCGAACCTTTTCTTACCAGCTTTTTACAAACCATGGTTGAACTTTCACACCTTCTTGTAGCCGAACAACTCCGCTCCCGCTATTGATTGTGTACAGTCAGGTATTTTAACCTTTTCTTACCCGCTTTTTACCAACTATGGTCAGACATTCACACCGTCTTACAGCGGAACACCTCCGCTCCCGCTTTTGATGGTGTATAGTCAGGCATTTGAACCTTTTCTTAACCGCTTTTTACAAACTATGGTCGGACATTCAAACCTTCTTGTAGCCGAAAACCTCCGCTCCCTCTTTTGATCATACATTGTCGGGCATTCGCACCTTTTCTTACCCGTTTTTTACAAACCATGGTCGGACTGTCACACATTCTTGTAGCCAAACACATCCGCTTCCGCTATTGATTGTGACAGTCGGGTATTTTAACCTTTTCTTACCCGTTTTTTACCAACTATGCTCGGACATTCAAACCTTCTTGTAGCCGAACACATCCACTCCTGCTTTTGATGATGTATGCTTGGGCATTCAAACCTACTTGTTGCCCACTTTTCATTAGTTTTGGGTGGACATTCACACCTTGTCACAGCCAAACACCTCCACTCCCTGTTTTGATCATGTATGGTTGGACATTCGCACCTTTTTTTCACCCGCTTTTTGCCAACTATGGTCGGCTTTTCACAGCTTCATCTCCACCATACTTGTATGGTGGGATATTCACACCCAGTTGCATCCGAAGACCTTTTGTTGATATTTAGTCGGTCATTCGCAGCTTACCCGCTTTTGGCAAACTATGGCCTTCATGCAGCCAAACACCTCTGATCTCGCTTTTGATGATGTAAGGTTGGGCATTCAGACCTTGCTTCACCTGCTTTTCACCAAATATAGTAGGACATTCACACCTTCTTGCAGCCGAACACTTCCGCTCCACCTTTTAGTGTTCTATCACACCTTTTTTTCACCGCATTTTATAGATTATGGTTGGAAATTCTCAACCACTCTCATCCGAAGACCTCTCCTCCCGCTTTTGTTAATATATTTGAACTTTAGTCGGACATTCACACCTTCTTGCAGCTGAACCACCTCCGCTCCCTGTTTTGATCATATATGGTATGGCAATACTACCTTTTCCTACCCATTTGTTAGTAATTATGGCTGGACATTCACACCTACTTGCAGCCGAACACCACCTCTCCCGCTTTTGATGATGTATGGACCGGCATTCTTACCTTTTCTAACACATTTTTCAGCAATTATGGTCGGAGATTCACACTTACTCACAGCCGAAAAACTCCGCTCCCGCATTTGATGGTGTATAGTCGGGCATTCTCACCCTTTCTCATCAGCTTTTTGCAAATTATGATCTGACATTCACACCTGCTTTTGATAATGTATGGTTGGGCATTCGCACCTTTTCTTACCCATTTTTCAGTAATTATGGGTGGACATTCACACCTTCTTGCAGCTGAACACCTCCTCTCCCGCTATTGATTGTGTACAGTCGGGTATTTTAACCTTTTCTTACCCGCTTTTTACCAAATATGGTCGGACATTCACACGTCTTACAGCGGAACACCTCTGCTCCCGCTTTTGATGGTGTATAGTCAGGCGCTTGAACCTTTTCTTACCCGCTTTTTACAAACTATGGTCGGACATTCAAACCTTCTTGTAGCCGAAAACCTCCGCTCCCTCTTTTGATTATACATTGTTGGGCATTCGCACCTTATTTACAAACTATAGTCAGACATTCACACCTTGCAGCTGAGCCACCTCAGCTCCCTGTTTTGATAGTGTATGTTCGGGCATTCGAACCTATTCTTACCCCCTTTTTACAAACTATGCTCGGAGATTCACACCTACTCACAGCCGAACAACTACGCTCCCGCATTTGATGATGTCTTGTCCGGCATTCTAGTCTCTTCTAACACATTTTTCAGCAATTATGGTTGGACATTCACACCTACTCACAGCCGAACACTTCCGCTCCCGCATTTGATGGTGTATAGCCGGGCATTCTCACCCTTTCTCATCAGCTTTTTGCAAATTATGATCTGACATTCACACCTACTTGCAGTCGAACAGCTCTACTCCCGCTTTTGATTATGTTTGGTTGGATATTCGAACCTTTTCTTAACTGCTTTTTACAAACTTTGGTCGGACGTTCACACCTACTTGCAGCCGAACACATCCACTTCCACTTTTGATGGTATATATTCGGGCATTCGAACCTTTTCTTACCCGCTTTTTACAATCCGTGGTCGGACGTTCACACCTTCTTGTAGCCAAACAACTCCGCTCCCGCTATTGATTGTGTACAGTCGGGTATTTTAACCTTTTCTTACCCGCTTTTTACCAACTATGGTCGGACATTTACACCTTCTTACAGCGGAACACCTCCGCTCCCTCTTTTGATGGTCTATGTTCGGGCATTCGAACCATTTCTTACCCGCTTTTTACAAACTATGGTCGGACATTCAAACCTTCTTGTAGCCGAACACATCCACTCCTGCTTTTGATGATGTATGGTTTGGCATTCGCACCCTTTTTTTACCCATTTTTCAGGAATTTTGGGTGGACATTCAGACCTTCTTGCAGCCGAAAACCTCCGCTCCCTCTTTTGATCATACATTGTCGGGCATTCGCACCTTATCTTACCCGCTTTTTACAAACTATAGTCAGACATTCACACCTTGCAGCTGAACCACCTCCGCTCCCTGTTTTGATCATGTATGGTCTGGCAATACTACCTTTTCTTACCCGTTTGTGAGTAATTAATCCCAAAATATTGAGCATAAAATAAGTCTTTATGCTGATGATGTATTACTTTTCCTTCAGAACTCACAGACGTCTCTCAGTCACACGATCACACTCATAAATAAATTCTCAGCACTTTCTGACTACTCTATCAACTGGTCTAAGACCACAGTTCTGCCCATTAACTGTAGGGTCCATAATATACCTGCGATCACTTTACAGTCAGGAAATATTAGATATTTAGGCATAAACATTTCCTCCAGGCTCTCAGAGCTAACAAAGCTAAATTATTTGCAATTATTAAAGACAGTAGAGGACGATCTCTCGTTGGAAGTCCTTACCTATATCACTTATGGGGAGAGTTACATCCATTAAAATGATGATACTACCAAAAGTTAACTATTTGTTCTCAATGATCCCCATAAAACCATCTGCTACTTGGTTTAAGTCACTAGATTCATGCATCTCCAAATTTCTGTGGATAAACAAACCACCACGTATTAGTTTAAAAACCCTACAGAAGACCAAGGACAGTGGTGGATTAGATTTACCTCATTTTCAGCACTATTCCTTAGACAATAGGTTACAATATATATCAAAATGGTTTAAACCTTGTTGTTGTCACAGTTCCCAGAGACGTTGTAATCGTTGAGGATTCTATATTCACCCCCTCATTAGAGGCACGTAATGCAGATTGATGACACTGAATGTTCTTCTCTGTTCATTGCTGGCATCATTCCCAGCATCGTAAGTGTTCGTGGCATTGTTAGCCTCTTCTTCTGGATCTTGATATCGAGAATCCTTTTGTATTTCTGGTTTGTCAGTCCTCTGTCTTCGTTCACCGGAGTCTTTGTCTTTTTGTCCTTGAGTTTGGTGATTTTTTCTTCTTTTGATGCCTTGACACAATGTGACAGGTGATACCACGTGGGAGATCCTGTAACTTGGACTGCTGTCCCTGTGCTGCGAAATGGCTGTGCTGCTCAAATGGTCTCTCCTTCATCATGGTTACATGCTGCCATTCCGACATCTCGCCATTCCGACATGGGTCTCCAATTGTCGGAATGGCGACACTTAATTTTTTATCAAACGTCCCACCATTCTGACACTTTTTTCCTCCTATGGTCGGAATGGCGGTATGTTTTTTGTTTTTTTTAACATACCGCCATTCCGACAGTTCCTTTTAATAGCCTATTTTTTACCCAAAACATTTTGCACTAATGATATGCCGGCGCAAATACGCCCTAAAGTTTGGCGCACAAGCTTTGCACATGCAGAGGCCACAGCCTCGCAAACAAACTTTAATAATCTATTATCAAAATCCCCTGAATTTCAAATATAAAAATACAGATATTAATGTAACTCTGGCGAGACTGAAACTGATTAAGCAGAAATACAGTGTCAGTGAGCTGTCACAGCAGCCAGCTGGAGCAGAGCTCTCCACAGAGCCCATGCGTCTTTTGCACGCTGTCATCATATGCAAAAGTAATAATTGCAATTACAGATATCACGGCTACTGCACAGGACACAGTTGCGAGCACTCTGCCTTGCCTTGCCAATAGGAGAAGAGAGAAATGACAGCATAGAACGTATAAAACACAACAAAATTCAGTAAAAACATTTATTCATGTTATTCACGTGATTTATGAGTACTCACTCCAATTTTGGGAAGCGCGGATGGGCTTTGCGCATTTGGCACAAACACACAGCCGCAACGGTTGTAGCTTTATACAGCCTGTTGATATCTTAAGGACCTAACTGGTCACACCTGGGAGTAAATGTCATGTAGAGATTGTTTTTACATGACATTACAGCTGAACATATAGCTTTCATCCACAAACCAACGTGGGAGAGCCCGAAGACGCATGTGCCAGACGCACATAGGCATGCGTAAAACCAATTTTGACCACTTCATACTGTTTATTTGCTTTCTTTTAGTTAACTTTCGTTTCTTTTGGATTCTTGTGCGTGTTATGGAGCCGTTTTGGTCCATGTTTGTAAGCCTTTTTTTCCTGGATTAAATTTTCGGAAGTTGAAACAAGTGGCATTGGAGTGTGTGATTGAAAACCACCGCGGACTGCTTCTCCTCCTCCAGTTGCCGAGACTTTGTGTTTTTAATAACGCTTGTCTATAAACATGTGTTAAACATATAAATTGCATGAACAGAAAGAAGGGACTCACCTGTTGAGTAACACACATTTCCTTATACGGAAAGCCTTGTCGGAATGGTGGGACATTTGAACGTCAGAATAGCGGGATGTCGCAATGGTGGGATGTCGGAATGGTGGGACGTTTGCATGTCGGAATGGTGGTATGTCGGAATGGTGGGATGTCGGAATGGTGGGATGTCGGAATAGCGGGATGTCGGAATGGCGAAATTTTGGAATGGGTGTTGCCACCCCCTTCATCATATACACAGTTATTTATACATCACCTTCCACCATGAAGCGTTGTCTCTTTTTGTTTCTCTCTTTGTTCTTAAAATGCTGTTATGCATGTCTAAACCAATCCATTAAATTAGATCATTTTGGCAGTAAAGCGATCTACAATGTGCTTGGTCGCAAAGCTGCTCATCTGTGGTAAACAGCTCTTCAGAAAGGCATTCTTCAATTGATTTCACTAATTCTATGTAATAATTTTGTGATTTCCTACAAAACTACACTTCTTCTCCCATCTGTCTGAGTATTTAATATTGTCTGGGTCCCGTTAAAACATGTATTTTTCCCATCTAATTCCTTGTTTGCTTTAAAACAAGTATTCCCCATTTTCTATCCCTTCAGTAGCCAACCAGTTTGTATGGAGTACACTGGAGCAACTTGACTGATCAGTAAAACACTGCTTTTGTTGTCACCGCAAGGCTTCCCCCGTCGGTTGTTTCACTGAGACACTACTGAGTAACTATAACTCAACACAGTTTATACACATAACATTCCTATACATACTAACAAACAAACAAACAATTATTTATCGCAATTTTCTCATCTCTGTTTGAACGTACACCCAGGTAAATATTCCTGTAGTCTTCTCATACCGACCATGGACCCATTCATTGTTTAACTTCACTGTTTTGCAAATCCTAATTGAATATTACACATTGACATTGAACTTTACTTGATAAGCAGGTCTTCATTGCATTCAGCAGCCTATATGTGAGCATCTATGTGTAAGCTGTTCTTCTTTGCATTTATCAGCAGCAAGCAATTCTTCATTGCACATGCATATGAAAATAGTAAAACAATTCCAATGCGTTAGCGAAACCTTCTATATCAGGAGTGTCCATCATGATGCTGGGAATAGAACCTCTTTCCCAGAATAGTTCAACCTTCATTACTCAACTGATCCTAACTCCGCAATGAGCACATTTCAAAGTATCATTCCTCTACATATATTCAAAAATCTATGTGTAAATGTTTAATATTTCTTATATTTGTTGATGTCATTCTGTGTGCATGTGGCCTAAACCCAATCTCTGTGTGGCAATTTTAATTTAAACAAGTTGAACTCTGCCTCTGATCATTTAAAAAAGGTGTGTACCAATATCAACCTTTCTCAGGTAATTACTGATCCTACAAAACCAAATAGATCCTTCAAAGTTGTCCCTGATTGGCTCAATCTTAACAAATCAAAGGTAGAAAATCCGCAGTATCTGAACTTGGTGTTAGTTATCACTGCTCAATAGCCTGTATCAGAATTGCAAAAATGAAAACATTAGGTCCACGCTTGGTATCCAGATCCTGAAACATCTCCATGAGCAGGCTTTTTTTTAACTGATCTGTTGAATAGTTATATGACACTGTTAAAATCCCAGATGAAGATCTAGCACTTGACCATTTTTGTAAATCTTCTAATTCCACAGTTGATAAACACGCCCCTTTTAAAAAGTATAGAACTTAGAACAGGTCTATCCCTGGCTTTCGGCAGAACTGTCTTCTTTACTTTTTTTTCCCCTTGTCCTGTTCAGCATTATGTCAGAAGAATTGTAGTCTGAATACCTTTGATGCCAAACAGATTTGTTTTGCCAAGGGAAGTTTTATAAATGTAAAGCTCCCCTTGATGCCCATTTATTTATTTCTGTTTACAATATATGACATGAACTGAACTGAACCGGACCGGGGGACAAGGAAAGAAGAAGAGGAAAGAAGAGGAAACAGAACAAAAATAGAAACAAAAACCAGACAACCAGCTGCTACACCTGTAAAAAACAAAACAGACAACAATCCATGGCCTATGAGGGGAATCCAGCCTTAGCGCCACCAGGAGCACCTGAAAGCAGACAAGCAGAGAAAAAACAAACACACAAACAAACAAAAACAAGCACAAGAAGCGGCAATCGCATACAACACAGCTGTGGATATAGATGACCTGAGACGACATGATAATACATCAACTGCTTAGTGACCATGCTACTGGACTAATGAATGTGTGTGTGTGTGTGTGAGAACATGCAACACCCATGGCACAGGACCTACATGATAACCGTGCTTAGTTATGAGTGTATAAGCGTACAGGGCCACAATCCACAGCCCCCCCCCCCCCAAGCAATCAGAAGCAGGCAGAGAGGGCCACAAGACCCAGGCCACCAGCAGCCCCCAAAGAGCACAGAACCCAGGCAGCCCACTGCAGGGGCAACCACGCATCCACCCAGAAGACTGCAGAGGAAGCCCCCGGAAAGAGCCCCCATAAGCATAGGGCAGAGGCACTCCGGGAACCAGGGGTAACAGCCCACCGACCCCGCCAGGCCCCAGCCGCCCAGACATGGGCCGTGCACTGGACCTGGGCCCCAGGAGCCCGAGCGCCCCCAAACCCCCCGGCAGAGGCCCCACCCAATACCCAGGAGGGCCAAGCGCCCCAGACAGCCACAAAGTGGGTCAGCGCCTGCCCCAGCGCCCCTGGCCAAGTGCCCTGGGAGTCAAGACGTGCCCACAGGTGGGTGAAGTCGCGAGCAGTGGGGAGAGGCAACGCTGATGCCCCATCGGGAGAAACACAGGCAGGCCAGGCGACAGCAAGTCCCAGATCCAGGCCCAATCATTACCACACACACTTTCACGTCCCATACATCCACACATCCACACATCCTACCTCCCTCGACTCTGCTGGGGTGTAGTACAGCGGGCACACCAGGAGGCCAGCAACCCCCCAGCCACCACAGACCCCGAACCAGCAGAACAATTAATTAATCCTCCTGGCCCCTCCTGCCCCGAGCAGACACCAGGAAGCAGGGGTGTGCGAAGAAGACCCCTCCCCTCACCCTTCTGGCTCTTCAATATTTTCTAATAGTGAGCAATTAAAATTGAGGGGCAGCCAAACTTGTAGAACTGGGAGCGCGGCACTCTGGGCAGCCTACATACCCAAAGAGCCCCGCCCACCAGATGCCACTCAGTGTAACCACCCCCCAAGACCTAATGTGTGTGTGTGAGTGTGTTTGATAAGTAGTAATGTCTAAGGTGAAATTAAAACAGGGGCAGGGAACTGCAGAGTGCAACCAAAGGGGACCACCTACGTGGCCCCATCCACTACACCCCACCGAACACACACGCCCCCAAAACCCTTCATGTGTGAGTGTGTGCTGTGTACAGGAGCCAGAAGGGAGAGGGGTATGGGGATATATACCGGGGGAGCTACTCTCCCCCAGAGAGGGCAGCCAGGGACTGGCTGCAATAGGCATCCCCGCTACCTGGGAGCGAACAATGGGCAGGAGGGCCTGATATCCACCAGGCTCGGGGCCTGCAGCGACCATATTCCGGGAGCTACTGTACCCCCAGAAGGTACCCATCCCGCCCCACCCCACTCAACCCAACCCCACCCAGGAGGACCTCTACAAAAAACAAACAAACAACATAAAAAAACAAACAAACAAACCACCCGGTCACACCAGTCGCAGCAGCCCGGGCCTGAGACCCACCATCACCCAGCAACCCACCACCACCACTATGTGATAAAACTAATCAGAAGGGACCAGAGAGAATGAAATCCAGCCAATTGATGTTTTGAGGAGGCAGACATTGTTTCCATGCTAATATAATCTAAAAGAAAATTTCTAAACTGGTTAATACACAGATTGTTCTTCGCTTTCCAGTTCATGAGAATAGTTTTCTTTGCGATACATAACACTCTGACAACCATGTGTGCTGAGTTAATTTCCATGTTGATGTTGTCTAAGTCACCCAGTATGCACAGTGTGGGGCATGCAGGGATGCTACACTTTAGCCATGTTGATAGGTCCTCACAGACTTCAAGCCAGAACTTCTGGACAGGCGCAGAAAACCACAAAGCGTGTGCATAATCATCAGGTGTGTTATCTGTGCAATGTGAGCAGATGTTTGAGTGTGTTAGACCCATCCTGAACATCCTTTGTCCTGTATAGTGTGTTCTATGAAGGATTTTGTATTGTATGAGCTGTAAATTAGGATTTTGAGTCTTTATGAAGGTGTTCAAACATATTTGTGGTTAGAAGCTATGACCAGAACTGATGGATAAATCTGCCTCCCATTTTGAGGATGGAAGAGACATTGTGTCATCTATCTTAGACAATAATTTATATATTTTTGATAGTAGTTTTGGGGTACAGATGCTTAGAAATTCTGCTACCCTAGTCGGGGGTTGTAAGTCTGGTTGGTGGAGGATATATCCATCCATCCATCCATCCATCATCTGCCGCTTATCCGGGGGTCGGGTCGCGGGGGCAGGAGCTTGAGCAGAGAAACCCAGACGTCTCTGTCCCCGGCCACTTCCTCCAGCTCTTCCGGGGGGACCCCGAGGCGTTCCCAGGCCAGCCGAGAGACATAGTCTCTCCAACGTGTCCTGGGTCTCCCCCGGGGTCTCCTCCCAGTGGGACGTGCCCGGAACACCTCCCCAGGGAGGCGCCCAGGGGGCATCCTAACCAGATGCCCGAGCCACCTCATCTGACTCCTCTCAATGCGGAGGAGCAGCGGTTCTACTCCGAGCCCCTCCCGGATGACTGAGCTTCTCACCCTATCTCTAAGGGAGAGCCCAGACACCCTGCGGAGGAAACCCATTTCGGCCGCTTGTATTCGCGATCTTGTTCTTTCGGTCACTACCCACAACTCGTGACCATAGGTGAGGATGGGAACATAGATTGACCAGTAAGTAGAGAGCTTCGCCTTCTGGCTCAGCTCCCTCTTCACAACGACGGGTCGGTGCAGAGCCTGCAACACTGCAGGCGCCGCACCGATCCGCCCGTCAATCTCTCGCTCCATTCATCCGTCACTCGTGAACAAGACCCCGAGATACTTGAACTCCTCCTCTTGGGGAAGGATCTCATTCCCGACCCGGAGAGAGCATTCCACCCTTTTCCGGCTGAGAACCATAGTCTCGGATTTGGAGGTGCTGATTCTCATCCCAGCCGCTTCACACTCGGCTGCGAATCACTCCAGTGAGAGCTGAAGGTCACGGCCTGACGACGCTAACAGAACCACATCATCTGCAAAAAAGCAGAGACCCGATTCTGAGGTCGCCAAATGGGACACCCTCAACGCCCGGGCTCCGCCTAGAAATTCTGTCCATAAAAGTTAGGAACAGAATCGGTGACAAAGGGCAGCCCTGACGGAGTCCAACTCTCACCGGAAACGTATCCGACTTACTGCCGGCAATGCGGACCAAACTCTGGCACCGGTCATACAGAGACCGAACGGCCCCTATCAAGGGGTCCGGCACTCCATATTCCCGGAGAACCCCCCACAGGACTCCACGAGGGACACGGTCGAACGCTTTCTCCAAGTCCACAAAACACATGTAGACTGGTTGGGCGAACTCCCATGCACCCTCCAGGATCCTGCCGAGGGTATAGAGCTGGTCCACTGTTCCACGGCCAGGACGAAAGCCACACTGCATCTCCTGAATCCGAGGCTCGATTATCCGACGGATCCTCCTCTCCAATACCCCCGAATAGACCTTACCAGGGAGGCTGAGGAGTGTGATACCCCTATAGTTGGAACACACCCTCCGGTCCCCCTTTTTAAAGAGGGGGACCACCACCCCAATCTGCCAGTCCAGAGGCACTGTCCCCGATGTCCACGCAATACTGCAGAGGCGTGTCAGCCAAGACAGCCCTACAACATCCAGAGCCTTGAGAAACTCAGGACGGACCTCATCCACCCCCGGGGCCTTGCCACCGAGGAGCTTTTTAACCACCTCGGCAACCTCAGCCCCAGAAATGGGAGGCCCCGTCTCCGAGCTCTCCGACTCTGCCTCATCCGAGCACGTGTTGGTAGGATTGAGGAGTTCCTCGAAGTACTCCCCCCACCGACTCACAACATCCCTAGTTGAGGTCAGCAAAGCCCCGTCCCCACTGTAAACAGTGTTGACTGTGAGCCGCTTCCCCCCCCCTGAGACGCCGGATGGTGGACCAGAATCTTTTCGAGGCCGTCCGGAAATCGTTCTCCATGGTCTCACCGAACTCCTCCCAGACCCGAGTTTTTGCCTCAGCAACCGCCGAAGCCGTGGCCCGTCTGGCCCATCGGTACCTATCAGCTTCTTCCAGGGTCCCACTGGCCAAAAAGGCCCGATAGGACTCCTTCTTCAGCTTGACGGCTTCCCTCACCACTGGTGTCCACCAGCAGGTTCGAGGGTTGCCGCCACGACAGGCACCGACCACCTTACGGCCACAACTCCGACCAGCTGCCTCGGCAATGGAGTCACGGAACATGGCCCATTCGGACTCAATGTCCCCCACCTCAAATATGGTTGAAGCTCTGCCGGAGGTGGGAGTTAAAGCTCCTTCTGATGGGGGATTCTGACAAACGCTCCCAGCAGACCCTCACAATACGTTTGGGCCTGCCAGGTCTGATCGGCATCCTCCCCCACCAGGTGATCAGTTGACAGCTCCGCCCCTCTCTTCACCCGAGTGTCCAGGACATACGGCCGCAAGTCCGATGATACAACCACAAAGTCGATCATCGAACTGCGGCCAAGGGTGTCCTGGTGCCAAGTGCACATATGGACACCCTTATGCCTGAACATGGTGTTCGTTATGGACAGTCTATGACTGGCACAGAAGTCCAACAACATAACACCACTCTGATTCAGATCGGGGGGCCCCCCGATCCTCCCAATCACACCCCTCCAGGTCTCACTGTCATTGCCCACGTGAGCATTGAAGTCCCCCAGCAGAATGAGGGAGTCTCCGGTAGGAGCATTCTCCAGTGCCTCCCCCAGAGACTCCAAAAAGGGTAGGTACTCTGAACTGCTGTTTGGCGCATAGGCACAAACAACAGTCAGGACTCGTCCCCCCACCCAAAGGCGGAGGGAGGCTACCCTCTCGTTCACTGGGGTAAACCCCAATGTACTGGCACACAGCCGGGGGGCAATAAGTATGCCCACACCTGCTCTGCGCCTCTCACCACGGGCAACTCTAGAGTGGAAGAGAGTCCAACCCCTCTCAAGAGTACTGGTTCCAGATCCCAAGCCGTGCGTCGAGGTGAGTCCGACTATATCAAACGGTCTGATGAAGTTTCAACCATAAACAACAAACTTTGTATTATGAGAAAGAACCAGACTCATTCTTCAGGAATCCGAAAATAAGCTCTATTTTACGAGTTATGCACAAATTCGGATTTTCCTATAAAACGAATTCCTTAACTCAAACCAAGTTAAGACTGCTTTGTCCTTCATATTTATTCATGTCTAATCAAGTTTCAATGATAAACAACGTTGTACTTTGTAGAATGAGAAAGAACTTCAGCAATAAGCATCTCTCGACAAATGACCAAATACAGATTTTGCTATAAAATTAATTGCTATCAGCCTGACTTAAAACTGTTTGTGTTCCTTATTTATCCACTTCAAATCAAGTTTCAACAATTAAAAAAAATTTGTAGTTTGAGAAAGAACAACTTAATCTTGAGCAATCACTATAAAAAGAGGGTAAGCAAAGGTGCGAATGTCAAACCATACATGATCAAAACAGGGAGCGGAGGTGTTTGGCTGAGACAAGGTGTGAATGTCCACCCATAATTAATGAAAAGCGGGCAACAAGTAGGTTCGAATGCCCAACCATACATCATCAAAAGCAGGAGTGGATATGTTCGGCTACAAGAAGGTTTGAACGTCTGACCATAGTTTGTAAAAAGCGGGTAAGAAAAGGTTCGAATGCCCGAACATACACCATCAAAGGAGGGAGCGGAGGTGTTCCGCTGTAAGAAGGTGTGAATGTCCGACCATAGTTGGTAAAAAACGGGTAAGAAAAGGTTAAAATACCCGACTGTACACAATCAGTAGCGGGTGCAGAGTTGTTCGGCTACTAAAAGGTGTGAAAGTCCGACCATGGTTTGTAAAAAGCGGGTAAGAAAAGGTGCGAATGCCCGAAAATGTATGATCAAAAGAGGGAGCGGAGGTGTTCGGCTGCAAGAAGGTGTGAATGTACACCCATAATTACTGAAAAATGGGTAAGAAAAGGTGCGAATGCCCAACTATACATAATCAAAAGCAGGAGTGGATGTGTTCGGCTCCAAGAAGGGTTGAATGTCTGACCATAGTTTGTAAAAAGCAGGTAAGAAAAGGTTTGACTGCCCGAACATACACCATCAAAAGAGGGAACGGAGGTGTTCCGCTGTAAGAAGGTGTGAATGTCCAAACATAGTTGGTAAAAAGCGGGTAAGAAAAGGTTAAAATACCCGACTGTACACAATCAATAGCGGGAGCGGAGTTGTTCGGCTACTAAAAGATGTGAAAGTCCGACTATGGTTTGTAAAAAGCGGGTAAGAAAAGGTGCTAATGCCCGACAATGGTGGTCATATTTGAGTTTAAGTTTTTTGAAACACAGCCTCATTCCTCAATTATATTCATATTAGTATAAACAGAACCAACATTGATCAATGAGTTTAACCTCAGTGAAACCCAGCCTCATTCCTCAATTATATTCATATTCATATAAACAGAACCAACATTGATCACAAAGCTGAACCTCAGTGAAACCCAGCCTCATTCATCAATTATATTCATATTAATAGAAACAGAACCAACATTGATCAATGAGTTTAACCTCATTGAAACCCAGCCTCATTCCTCAATTATATTCATATTAATAGAAACAGAACCAACATTGATCACAAAGCTGAACCTCAGTGAAAGCAGCATCATTCATCAATTATATTCATATTAATAGAAACAGAAAAAACAATGACAACAAAGCTGAACCTCATTGAAACCCAGCCTCATTCATCAGTTATCTTCATATTAATATAAACAGAACCAACATTGATCACAAAGCTTTACCTCAGTGAAACCCAGCCTCATTCATCAATTATATTCATATTAACATAAATAGAACCAACATTGATCAATGAGTTTAACCTCAGTGAAACCCAGCCTCATTCCTCAATTATATTCATATTCATATAAACAGAAGCAACATTGATCACAAAGCTAAACCTCAGTGAAACCCAGCCTCATTCATCAATTATATTCATATTAATATAAACAGAACCAACATTGATCAATGAGTTTAACCTCATTGAAACCCAGCCTCATTCCTCAATTATATTCATATTCATATAAACAGAACCAACATTGATCACAAAGCTGAACCTCAGTGAAACCCAGCCTCATTCATCAATTATATTCATATTAATATAAACAGAACCAACATTGATCAATGAGTTTAACCTAGTTGAAACCCAGCCTCATTCCTCAATTATATTCATATTAATATAAACAGAACCAACATTGATCACAAAGCTGAACCTCAGTGAAAGCAGCATCATTCATCAATTATATTCATATTAATAGAAACAGAAAAAACATTGACCACAAAGCTGAACCTCATTGAAACCCAGCCTCATTCCTCAATTATACTCATATTAATATAAACAGAATCAACATTGATCACAAAGCTTAAACTCATTGAAACCCAGCCTCATTCATCAATTATATTCATATTAATATAAACAGAACCAACATTGATCAATGAGTTTAACCTCATTGAAACCCAGCCTCATTCCTCAATTATATTCATATTAATATAAACAGAACTAACATTGATCACAAAGCTGAACCTCAGTGAAAAGCAGCCTCATTCATCAGTAATATTCATATTAATATAAACAGAACCAACATTGATCACAAAGCTGAACCTCAGTGAAACCCAGCCTCATTCATCAATTATATTCATATTAATATAAACAGAACCAACATTGATCACAAAGCTGAACCTCAGTGAAACCCAGCCTCATTCATCAATAATATTCATATTAATATAAACAGAACCAACATTGACCACAAAGCTGAACCTCATTGAAACCCAGCCTCATTCATCAATTATATTCATATTAATATAAACAGAATCACCATTGATCACAAAGCTTAAACTCAGTGAAACCCAGCCTCATTCATCAATTATATTCATATTAATATAAACAGAACCAACATTGATCAATGAGTTTAACCTCAGTGAAACCCAGACTCCATCCCATTGGGCATTATACTGCGACAGTTCTGCCCACTATTACCGACCTGGGACCCGACCCAGCACTGGTTGGTTCCATCATCACTGTACTGCCAGCGGGCATGTCACTTGACCGCTGCAATTTACCCCATACCAGGTGCTCGGTCAGCGGCTCCAGCGCAATAGCTCTTTTCGTCTTAACAGTACCTACTTTGTCTGGCAGATCCTCAGTGTACTTCTCCATCCCAGCCAACAGGCTAAACAGCTTTCTCTCAGGGATGCTCCCATCTGTAGGAGTGGAGGAGCCCCCAGTCTGCTCACTCTGTTTTGACTTCAACTGGTGAACCAAGCAGTGCAGGATATTACTGCCCAAAATTATGTCATCACTCTGGCCATCAACTACCAGAGTCGGGACGATCATTCTGCAGCCGTATATCCCCACCTATAGCTCACACATACCAGATGGAACCGTTTTGGAACCACTGACTACATCAGTGGGGTCCAAAACGTTTCCTTTCAGTACATTACTTTCACACAGTCGTGGGATTACCGTGGAGCTCAATGTACAGACCATTGAACCACTGTCTATCATGGCTCTCACCGGTAGTTTACCACCCAACATAACAGTCTCATAAAACAGGTCATCATGTGATTTTAATCTCTGAGTGTATTGGAGAACCGGTCTACGTCCCAGGTCTCTCTCCTCACATACACTCCTGTAGACCGACTCCAAATCATGGTCATTCTCAGTACACACAGGGGGCTCGTTCTCTGGCCACACATTTTCCCCCTCTGAACGTAGGCCATCTAGTTTCCTTTCAGCCGAGCTGCTGCGCTTGTGCCCGTCTGGCTGCTGGGTGGGGCTCCGGGACAGGCCACACGCGTATGGTCAGGTGAGTAGCAGGCGGAACACAACCGGTTCACCCTGCAATGGTAGTGTGTCGTGTGTTCCCCATCACCACAGATGACACAGGGAACCACGGTTCTCCTCCTCGGCGCCTGACTCTGGCAAGCCTGAGATCCCACTCCTCCCCACATCTCACTTCTACGAGGCCGCTGGTCCAGCACCTGCTCCAACATGCTCACGATGCGGTCGAGCCGGTCTGAGTCAGCAGAGCGTCCTACTTCAGGCGGCTGCACCGAAACCACAGCCTGTTATACCTGCTGCACGCATGATTTCACTTCCTGCTGCTGCTGATGTGTGGGTGCTGGGGTGAGCATTCTGACTCGAGGCACCCGTGCACTGTCCCCACAGTGCTCCACAAGTCGCTCATGCACCTCTGTGACAGACCACTGGGACAGGGGTTTACATTTGAAAATCAGTGAGAGTTCTGGGTCAGGGCAGTGTCTAACGAACATGGCCGTCAAGACACGGGGCAAACCCTCGAATGACTTACTGTCTCTTAAGACAGTCCTCTGTTACGTCCATTGCTCTGTTTAGTCGTAGCCAGTAATCAAAGGGATCCTCACCCTCCTTCGGTAATGTGGCATACAAAATCAGCCAGAGGCATTCCAGAAGAAACTGTGTCGCTGAAGTGCTGCTTCAGAATCTCAAAGATGGGTTCTGGGCCTCCAGACAGGGATACTTGCGGCCTACTACGAACACCCACTCTAACGACATCCCGTGCCCTCCCACTGAGCTTATTCAGCACCTCCTCAGCCTGTTCAGCAGCTGGAACCCCCTTCTTCTTCAGGTACACCATCATCATTTCCTCCCACTCCTGAAACAGTGTGTCCATCACGACCATCGCCTTTAAACCCAACAGGCTCTTTAGCCTCAGATCTTATCACTACATTTAATAATGATGGATCTATAACGGTGTTACCAGCAGGACCCACAGAGCTATTCCCCAGCCCATTACCCAAACGAGACTCTAGGCATGCAGCGATGGTCTCACCTATGGAGAGGCCAATCTGCGTGGCCACACCAGCCAGGTAATTGCTCGATGCTTCCCCCCCTGGCAGAACTGGCGCTTGCCATCCGTCATGCTTCAAGTCCCCAGAAGCACCATCAGCCCCTCCCAGGTTCCTGACACTGAATCCTGGAGTAGATGCCCCTGGAGAGAGCAAGAATGTAGCTCTGCCCCTGCCGACCCAAGGAAGTGGGGTAGATGTCACTGAACCCCTCCCTCTTCCAAAAAACATGTTATTGTCCATCATGTGGCTCAGGAGGAAGAGCAGTCGCCCACCAATCGGAAGGTCGGTGGTTCGACTCTGGCTTCCCCAGGATACATGTCGAAGCGTCCTTGGGCAAGACACTGAACCCCACGTTGCTCCCCCAGTGTATCATTGGGGGTATGAATGTGTGTGAATGATTAGAAAGCACGTAGTTATGTCCTAAGACGTGCTGTATGAATGTGTGTGAGAGGGGTGAATGTGGCATGTAGTGAAGCGCTTTGAGTGGTCAGTTAGACTAGAAAAGCGCTATACAAGTACAAGTCCATTTACCATTTACCATGTACACACAATACAGTACCTTCAAATATACACAGTCAATGATCAATAAAAAAATTTTTTTTTTTTTTTTTTTTTAAATATTCACACTAAGTCAAACGACTCTGAATATATCAACAATGTTCATTAACAACCTGGACTGCCTAACCATACAGTCATCAGTAGGATACACCACCATTTAAAAGTCGAAGCTGCTGGAGATCGCTGCATCCAGAATGACACACTCACACTCCTCAAAGCCGCCGCGAACTGCAGCGCACCACTCTGTCCCCACGTGGTGTAATGTGTGACTACACCTGACGCAGACAGTTGACGTAGACTTGACCAATGAACATGGGACTCCGTTCCCGCCACCGATTGTCTAGCAGTCTTTGATCTCGCCGCACCGCGCTCAACTGCACGGCCTGGCTCTGCCCGCAGCAACAGCTCAAAGGAATAGACGGACCCGACGACCCAACTCGACGAAGAAAGAAGCTAAACGGGTCACGGCACCAGTGTAACCATGCCAGCCCTTGGTACTGGTAGGTTCAGTTCTCTTTAATGATAACCTGCGTTGTGTTTTGTTAGCAATTGAGACTTGTTGGTTTCGCCTGCACCGGCCGTTTATTCTCTCCTGTATAACACACGCGAGAATGCTCGTCAGACACGGTTAACTCACACAAGCTCGGGCGCATCCGTCGCAATACTGACATATACACAATGAACAAAATACACATTTACCTGTATAACACACGCGAGAATGCTGGTCAGACACGGTTAACTCACAGAAGCTGCAGAGGAATGGAAATACTTAATAAAGGTAAGTAGCCAACATACCACACACAACAACAATAAACGCAAGTGGAATGACAACCGTTACATGAACGTCCAACCAAAGTTTTAAAAAAAGCAGTTAAGAAAAGAGCTGTCCGGGAGCGGAGTTGTTCGGCTGTGAGTAGGTGTGAATCTCCGACCATAATTGCTGAAAAATGTGTTAGAAAAGGTAAGAATGCCGGTCCATACATGATCAAAACAGGGAGCGGAGGTGGTTCAGCTGAAAGAAGGTGTGAATGTCCGACTAAAGTTCAAATATATTAACAAAAGTGGGAGGCGAGGTCTTCGGATGAGAGTGGTTCAGAATTTCCAACCATAATCTAAAAAAAGGTGTGATAGAACACTAAAAGGTGGAGCGGAAGTGTTCGGATGCAAGAAGGTGTGAATGTCCGACTATATTTGGTGAAAAGCAGGTGAAGCAAGGTCTGAATGCCCAACCTTACATCATCAAAAGCGAGATCAGAGGTGTTTGGCTGCAAGAAGGCCATAGTTTGCCAAAAGCGGGTAAGGTGCGAATGACCGACTAAATATCAACAAAAGTGGGGGCGGAGGTCTTCGGATGCAAGTGGGTGTGCATATCCCACCATACAAGTATGGTGGAGAGGAAGCTGTGAATGGCCGACCATAGTTTGCAAAAAGCGGGTGAGAAAAGGTGCGAATGTCCAACCATACATGATCAAAACAGGAAGCGGAGGTGATTTCCTATACTGCAAAATACAACGTTGTTCTTTGTTGAAATCGATCTAGACATTGATAAATATGAAGGACAAAGCAGTTTTCACTTGGTTTGAGTGAAGGAATTAATTTTATACATAAAATCCCAAATCATGCAGAACGTATGAAAATAAGCGTATTCTCGGATTCCTGATCCTTCAGTGTTGCTCTTTCTTCTACTGCAAAATACAATGTTGTTCTTTGTTGAAGTCGATCTAGACATTGATAAATATGAAGGACAAAGCAGTTTTAACTTGGTTTAAGCGAAGGAATTCACTTTATACATAAAATCCCAAATCATGCAGAACGTATGAAAAGAAGCTTATTCTCGGATTCCTAAAACTTTTGATTTGCTCTTTCTTTTACTGCAAAGTACAACGTTGTTTTTTTTGTTTAAATCCATCTAGACATTGACAAATATGAACGTAAAAGCCGTTTTAACATAGTTTGGGTGAAGGAATTCATTTTATAGATACAATCCCAAATCATGCAGAACTCCTCAAAAGGGGCGTATGGCTTAATCACAAGTGTGGTTCTTTGTCATTCAGGGTAATATGAGGAAGTTTATGTTTGAAATATATGTAGAAATGGGTACATTTGAAGGACAAAGCAGTTTTAACATAGTTTGAGTGAAAGAATTAATTTTAAAACAAAATCCCAATACATGCAGAACTCATGAAAAGCTTATTCTCGGATTCCTGATCCTTCAATGTTGCTCTTTCTTATATTGCAAAAAACAACGTGGTTTTGTTTTGTTTAAATCTATCTCGACATTGATAAATATGGAAGGACAAAGCAGTTTTAACTTAGTTTGAGTGAAGGAATTCATTTTATAGCAAAATCCGAAATCGTGCAGAACTCATGAAAGCAAGCTTATACTCGGATTCCTGAAACTTTAGATTTGCTCTTTCTTTTACTGCAAAGTACAACGTTGTTTTTTTTGTATAAATCTTTCTAGACATGGTAAATATGAAGGACAAAGCAGTTTTAACATAGTTTGAGTGAAGGAATTCATATTATAGCAAAATCCCAAACCATGCAGAACGTATGAAAATAAGCTTATTCTCGGATTCCTGATCCTAGAGTGTTGCTCTTTCTTCTACTGCAAAATACAATGTTGTTCTTTGTTGAAGTCGATCTAGACATTGATAAATATGAAGTTAAAAGCAGTTTTAACATAGTTTGAGTGAAGGAATTAATTTTATAGTAAAATCCCAAATCATGCAGAACTCCTCAAAAGGGGCGTATGGCTTAATCACATTGCCGGCAGTAAGTCGGATACGTTTCCGGTGAGAGTTGGACTCCGTCAGGGCTGCCTTTGTCACCGATTCTGTTCCTAACTTTTATGGACAGAATTTCTAGGCGGAGCCAGGGCGTTGAGGGTGTCCCATTTGGCGACCTCAGAATCGGGTCTCTGCTTTTTGCAGACGATGTGGTTCTGTTAGCGTCGTCAGGCCGTGACCTTCAGCTCTCACTGGAGCGATTCGCAGCCGAGTGTGAAGCGGCTGGGATGAGAATCAGCTCCTCCAAATCCGAGACCATGGTTCTCAGCCGGAAAAGGGTGGAATGCTCTCTCCGGGTCGGGAATGAGATCCTTCCCCAAGTGGAGGAGTTCAAGTATCTCGGGGTCTTGTTCACGAGTGAGGGACGAATGGAGCGGGAGATTGACGGGCGGATCAGTGCGGCGTCTGCAGTATTGCGGGCTCTGCACCGACCCGTCGTTGTGAAGAGGGAGCTGAGCCAGAAGGCGAAGCTCTCTATTTACTGGTTTCTACGTTCCCATCCTCACTTATGGTCATGAGTTGTGGGTAGTGACCGAAAGAACGAGATCGCGAATACAAGCGGCCGAAATGGGTTTCCTCCGCAGGGTGTCTGGGCTCTCCGTTAGAGATAGGGTGAGAAGCTCAGTCATCCAGGAGGGGCTCGGAGTAGAACCGCTGCTCCTCCGCATTGAGAGGAGTCAGATGAGGTGGCTCGGGCATCTGGTTAGGATGCCTCCTGGACACCTCCCTGGGGAGGTGTTCCGGGCACGTCCCACTGGGAGGAGACCCCGGGGAAGACCCAGGACACGTTGGAGAGACTATGTCTCTCGGCTGGCCTGGGAACACCTCGGGGTCCCCCCGAAAGAGCTGGAGGAAGTGGCCGGGGACAGAGACGTCTGGGTTTCTCTGCTCAAGCTGCTGCCCCCGCGACCCGACCCCCGGATAAGCGGCAGATGATGGATGGATGGATGGATGGATGGATGAATCACAAGTGTGGTTCTTTCTGAAGAAGTTTATGCTTGAAATGTATACATATGAAGGACAAAGCTGTTTTAACATAGTTTGAGTGAAGGAATTCATTTTAAAACAAAATCCCAACACATGCAGAACTCATGGAAAGCTTATTCTCGGGTTCCTGTTCCTTCAGTGTTGCTCTATCTTATATTGCAACGTTGTTTTTTGTTGAAATCTATCTAGACATTGATAAATACCAGCCGAAAATCTCTGCTACCGCTTTTGATAATTTGTGGTTGGGCATTCTTACCTTTTCTTACCCGCTTTTTACAAATTATGATCTGACATTCACACCTACTTGTAGTCGAACACCTTCTCTCCCGCTTATGATCATGTGCGGTTTGATATTCAAACATTTTCTTTCATGTTTTCTAGCAATTATTGATGGACATTCAGACCGTCTTACAGCGGAGCACCTCCGCTCCCGCTTTTGATAGTGTATATTTTGGCATTCGAACTTTTTCTTACCCGCTTTTTACAAACTATGGTCGGACATTCAAACCTTCTTGTAGCTAAACACATCCACTCCCGCTTATGATCATGTGCGGATTGATATTCGAAAATTTTCTTTCATGTTTTCAAGCAATTATTGATGGACATTCAGAACTTCTTGCAGCTGAACTCCTCCGCTCCCGCTTTTGATAGTGTATAGTCGGGCTTTCGGTTTTTACAAATTCTGGTTGGACATTCAGACCTTCTTGACGCCGAAAACCTCCGCTCCCTCTTTTGATCATACATTGTCGGGCATTCGCACCTTTTCTTACCCGCTTTTTAAAAACCACGGTCGGACATTCACACCTACTTACAGCGGAACACCTCCGCTCCCTCTTTTGATGGTGTATGTTCGGGCATTCAAACCTTTTCTTACCCGCCTTTTACAAACTATGCTCGGACATTCAAACCTTCTTGTAGCCGAACACATCCACTCCTGCTTTTGATGATATATGGTTGGGCATTCGAACCTACTTGTTGCCCGCTTTTCATTAATTATGGGTGGACATTCACACCTTCTTGCAGCTGAACACCTCCGCTCCCTCTTTTGATCATACATTGTCGGGCATTCGCACCTTGTCTTACCCGCTTTTTACAAACTATAGTCAGACATTCACACCTTGCAGCTGAACCACCTCCGCTCCCTGTTTTGATCATGTATGGTCTGCCAATACTACCTTTTCTTAACCGTTTGTGAGTAATTATGGCTGGACATTCACACCTACTTGCAGTCGAACAGCTCTTCTCCCGCTTTTGATTATGTTTTGTTGGATATTCAAACCTTTTCTTAACTGCTTTTTACAAACTTTGGTTGGACGTTCACACCTTCTGGCAGCCGAACACCTCCGCTCCCGCTTTTGATTATGTTTGGTTGGATATTCAAACCTTTTCCTACCCGCTTTTTACAAACTTTGGTTGGACGTTCACACCTTCTTGTAGCCGAACAACTCCGCTCCCGCTATTGATTGTGTACAGTCGGGTATTTTAACCTTTTCTTACCCGCTTTTTAACAAATATGGTTGGAACTTCACACCGTCTTACAGCGGAACACCTCCGCTCCCTCTTTTGATGGTGTATGTTCGGGCATTTGAACCTTTTCTTACCCGCTTTTTACAAACTATGGTTGGACATTCAAACCTTCTTGTAGCCGAACACATCCACTCTCGCTTATGATCATGTGCGGTTTGATATTCGAAAATTTTCTTTCATGTTTTCTAGCAATTATTGATGGACATTCAGACCTTCTTGCAGCTGAACTCCTCTGCTCCCGCTTTTGATGATGTATAGTCTGGCTTTCGAGCCTTTTCTTCCCCGGTTTTTACAAATTATGGTTGGACATTCAGACCTTCTTGCAGCTGAAAACCTCCGCTCCCTCTTTTGATCATACATTGTTAGGCATTCACACCTTTTCTTACCCGCTTTTTACAAACCATGGTTGGACTTTCACACCTTCTTGTAGCCGAACACATCCGCTCCCGCTATTGATTGTGTAAAGTCGTGTATTTTAACCTTTTCTTACTCGCTTTTTCCCAACTAGGTCGGACATTCACACCTTCTTACAGCGGAACACCTCCGCTCCCTCTTTTGATGGTGTGTGTTCGGGCATTCGAACCTTTTCTTACCCGCTTTTTACAAACTATGCTCGGACATTCAAACCTTCTTGTAGCCAAACACATTCACTCCTGCTTTTGATGATGTATGGTTGGGCATTCGAACCTACTTGTTGCCCGCTTTTCATTAATTATGGTTGGACATTCGCACCTTTTCTCACCCGCTTTTTGCAAACTATGGTCGGCCATTCACAGCTTCCTCTACACCATACTTATATGGTGGGATATGCACACCCACTTATATCCGAAGACCTCCACCCCCACTTTTGTTGATATTTAGTCGGTCATTTGTACCTTACCCGCTTTTGACAAACTATGGCCTTCTTGCAGCCAAACACCTCTGATCTCGCTTTTGATGATGTAAGGTTGGGCATTCAGACCTTGCTTCACCTGCTTTTCACCAAATATAGTCGGACATTCACACCTTCCTGCAGCCGAACACTTTCCGCTCCACCTTTTAGTGTTCTATCACACCTTTTTTTCACCGCATTTTATAGATTATGGTTGGAAATTCTCAACCACTCTCATCCGAAGACCTCTCCTCCCGCTTTTGTTAATATATTTAAACTTTAGTCGGACATTCACACATTCTTGCAGCTGAACCACCTCCGCTCCCTGTTTTGATCATGTATGGTCTGCCAATACTACCTTTTCTTAACCGTTTGTGAGTAATTATGGCTGGACATTCACACCTTCTTGTAGCCGAACACCTCCACTCCTGCTTTTGATGATGTATGGTTGGGCATTTGCACCTTTTATTACCCATTTTTCAGGAATTATGGGTGGACATTCACACCTTCTTGCAGCTGAACACCTTATGATCATGTGCGGTTTGATATTCGAACATTTTCTTTCATGTTTTCTAGCAATTATTGATGGACATTCAGACCGTCTTAAAGCGGAGCACCTCCGCTCCCGCTTTTGATAGTGTATATTTTGGCATTCGAACCTTTTCTTACCCGCTTTTTACAAACTATGGTCGGACATTCAAACCTTCTTGTAGCCGAACACATCCACTCCCGCTTATGATCATGTGCGGATTGATATTCGAAAATTTTCTTTCATGTTTTCAAGCAATTATTGATGGACATTCAGACCTTCTTGCAGCTGAACTCCTCCGCTCCCGCTTTTGATGGTGTATAGTCGGGCATTCGGTTTTTACAAATTGTGGTTGGACATTCAGACCTTCTTGACGCCGAAAACCTCCGCTGCCTCTTTTGATCATATATTGTCGGGCATTCGCACCTTTTCTTACCCGCTTTTTAAAAACCATGGTCGGACATTCACACCTACTTACAGCGGAACACCTCCGCTCCCTCTTTTGATGGTGTATGTTCGGGCATTCAAACCTTTTCTTACCCGCCTTTTACAAACTATGCTCGGACATTCAAACCTTCTTGTAGCCGAACACATCCACTCCTGCTTTTGATGATATATGGTTGGGCATTCGAACCTACTTGTTGCCCGCTTTTCATTAATTATGGGTGGACATTCACACCTTCTTGCAGCTGAACACCTCCGCTCCCGCTTTTGATCATACATTGTCGGGCATTCGCACCTTGTCTTATCCGCTTTTTACAAACTATAGTCAGACATTCACACCTTGCAGCTGAACCACCTCCGCTCCCTGTTTTGATCATGTATGGTCTGCAAATACTACCTTTTCTTAACCGTTTGTGAGTAATTATGGCTGGACATTCACACCTACTTGCAGTCGAACAGCTCTTCTCCCGCTTTTGATTATGTTTTGTTGGATATTCAAACCTTTTCTTAACTGCTTTTTACAAACTTTGGTTGGACGTTCACACCTTCTTGCAGCCGAACACCTCCGCTCCCGCTTTTGATTATGTTTGGTTGGATATTCGAACCTTTTCTTAATTGCTTTTTACAAACTTTGGTTTGTTGTCACACCTTCTTGTAGCCGAACACATCCACTCCTGCTTTTGATGATGTATGGTTGGGCATTCGCACCTTTTTTTTACCCGCTTTTTACAAACCATGGTCGGACTTTCACACCTTTTAGTAGCCAATCAACTCCGCTCCCGCTATTCATTGTGTACAGTCGGGTATTTTAACATTTTCTTACCCGCTTTTTACCAACTATGGTCGGACATTCACACCTTCTTACAGCAGAACACCTCCGCTCCCTCTTTTGATGGTCTATGTTCGGCCATTCAAACCTTTTCTTACCCGCCTTTTACAAACTATGCCCGGACATTCAAACCTTCTTGTAGCCGAATACATCCACTCCTGCTTTTGATGATGTATGGTTGGGCATTCCAACCTAATAATTGCCCGCTTTTCATTAATTATGGGTGGACATTCACACCTTGTCGCAGCCAAACACCTCCGCTCCCTGTTTTGATCATGTATGGTTGGACATTCACACCTTTTCCCACCCGCTTTTTGCAAACTATGGTCGGCCATTCACAGCTTCCTCTCCACCATAGTTGTATGGTGGGATATTCACACCTACTTGACCTCCGCCCCCACTTTGGTTGATATTTAGTCGGTCATTTGCACCTTACCCGCTTTTGGCAAACTATGGCCTTCTTGCAGCCAAACACCTCTGATCTCGCTTTTGATGATGTAAGGTTGGGCATTCAGACCTTGCTTCACCTGCTTTTCACCAAATATAGTCGGACATTCACACCTTCTTGCATCCGAACACTTCCGCTCCACCTTTTAGTGTTTTATCACACCTTTTTTTTCACCGCATTTTATAGATTATGGTTGGAAATTCTCAACCACTCTCATCCGAAGACCTCTCCTCCCGCTTTTGTTAATATATTTGAACTTTAGTCGGACATTCACACCTTCTTTCAGCTGAACCACCTCCGCTCCCTGTTTTGATCATGTATGGACCGGCATTCTTACCTTTTCTAACACATTTTTCAGCAATTATGGTCGGAGATTCACACCTACTCACAGCCGAACAACTCCGCTCCCGGACAGCTCTTTTCTTAACTGCTTTTTTAAAACTTTGGTTCATGTAATGGTTGTCATTCCACTTGCGTTTATTGTTGTTGTGTGTGGTATGTTGGCTACTTACCTTTATTAAGTATTTCCATTCCTCTGCAGCTTCTGTGAGTTAACCGTGTCTGACCAGCATTCTCGCTTGTGTTATACAGGTAAATGTGTATTTTGTTCATTGTGTATATGTCAGTATTGCGACGGATGCGCCCGAGCTTGTGTGAGTTAACCGTGCCTGACCAGCATTCTCGCGTGTGTTATACAGGAGAGAATAAACGGCCGGTGCAGGCGAAACCAACAAGTCTCAATTGCTAACAAAACACAACGCAGGTTATCATTAAAGAGAACTGAACCTGCCAGTACCAAGGGCTGGCATGGTTACACTGGTGCCGTGACCCGTTTAGCTTCTTTCTTCGTCGAGTTGGGTCGTCGGGTCCGTCTATTCCTTTGAGCTGTTGCTGCGGGCAGAGCCAGGCCGCGCAGTTGAGCGCGCTGCGGCGAGATCAAAGACTGCTAGACAATCGGTGGCGGGAACGGAGTCCCATGTTCATTGGTCAAGTCTACGTCAACTGTCTGCGTCAGGTGTAGTCACACATTACACCACGTGGGGACAGAGTGGTGCGCTGCAGTTCGCGGCGGCTTTGAGGAGTGTGTGTCATTCTGGATGCAGCGATCTCCAGCAGCTTCGACTTTTAAATGGTGGTGTATCCTACTGATGACTGTATGGTTAGGCAGTCCAGGTTGATAATGAACATTGTTGATATATTCAGAGTCGTTTGACTTAGTGTGAATATTTAAAAAAAAAAAAAAAAAAGTTTATTTTATTGATCATTGACTGTGTATATTTGAAGGTACTGTATTGTGTGTACATGATGGACAATAACATGTTTTTTGGAAGAGGGAGGGGTTCAGTGACATCTACCCCACTTCCTTGGGTCGGCAGGGGCAGAGCTACATTCTTGCTCTCTCCAGGGGCATCTACTCCAGGATTCAGTGTCAGGAACCTGGGAGGGGCTGATGGTGCTTCTGGGGACTTGAAGCATGACGGATGGCAAGCGCCAGTTCCGCCAGGGGGGGAAGCATCGAGCAATTACCTGGCTGGTGTGGCCACGCAGATTGGCCTCTCCATAGGTGAGATCATCGCTGCATGCCTGGAGTCTCGTTTGGGTAATGGGCTGGGGAATAGCTCTGTGGGTCCTGCTGGTAACACTGTTATAGATCCATCATTATTAAATGTAGTGATAAGATCTGAGGCTAAAGAGCCTGTTGGGTTTAAAGGCGATGGTCGTGATGGACACACTGTTTCAGGAGTGGGAGGAAATGATGATGGTGTACCTGAAGAAGAAGGGGGTTCCAGCTGCTGAACAGGCTGAGGAGGTGCTGAATAAGCTCAGTGGGAGGGCACGGGATGTCGTTAGAGTGGGTGTTCGTAGTAGGCCGCAAGTATCCCTGTCTGGAGGCCCAGAACCCATCTTTGAGATTCTGAAGCAGCACTTCAGCGACACAGTTTCTTCTGGAATGCCTCTGGCTGATTTTGTATGCCACATTACCGAAGGAGGGTGAGGATCCCTTTGATTACTGGCTACGACTAAACAGAGCAATGGACGTAACAGAGGACTGTCTTAAGAGACAGAGTAAGTCATTCGAGGGTTTGCCCCGTGTCTTGACGGCCATGTTCGTTAGACACTGCCCTGACCCAGAACTCTCACTGATTTTCAAATGTAAACCCCTGTCCCAGTGGTCTGTCACAGAGGTGCATGAGCGACTTGTGGAGCACTGTGGGGACAGTGCACGGGTGCCTCGAGTCAGAATGCTCACCCCAGCACCCACACATCAGCAGCAGCAGGAAGTGAAATCATGCGTGCAGCAGGTATAACAGGCTGTGGTTTCGGTGCAGCCGCCTGAAGTAGGACGCTCTGCTGACTCAGACCGGCTCGACCGCATCGTGAGCATGTTGGAGCAGGTGCTGGACCAGCGGCCTCGTAGAAGTGAGATGTGGGGAGGAGTGGGATCTCAGGCTTGCCAGAGTCAGGCGCCGAGGAGGAGAACCGTGGTTCCCTGTGTCATCTGTGGTGATGGGGAACACACGACACACTACCATTGCAGGGTGAACCGGTTGTGTTCCGCCTGCTACTCACCTGACCATACGCGTGTGGCCTGTCCCGGAGCCCCACCCAGCAGCCAGACGGGCACAAGCGCAGCAGCTCGGCTGAAAGGAAACTAGATGGCCTACGTTCAGAGGGGGAAAATGTGTGGCCAGAGAACGAGCCCCCTGTGTGTACTGAGAATGACCATGATTTGGAGTCGGTCTACAGGAGTGTATGTGAGGAGAGAGACCTGGGACGTAGACCGGTTCTCCAATACACTCAGAGATTAAAATCACATGATGACCTGTTTTATGAGACTGTTATGTTGGGTGGTAAACTACCGGTGAGAGCCATGATAGACAGTGGTTCAATGGTCTGTACATTGAGCTCCACGGTAATCCCACGACTGTGTGAATGTAATGTACTGAAAGGAAACGTTTTGGACCCCACTGATGTAGTCAGTGGTTCCAAAACGGTTCCATCTGGTATGTGTGAGCTATAGGTGGGGATATACGGCTGCAGAATGATCGTCCCGACTCTGGTAGTTGATGGCCAGAGTGATGACATCATTTTGGGCAGTAATATCCTGCACTGCTTGGTTCACCAGTTGAAGTCAAAACAGAGTGAGCAGACTGGGGGCTCCTCCACTCCTACAGATGGGAGAGAAAGCTGTTTAGCCTGTTGGCTGGGATGGAGAAGTACAATGAGGATCTGCCAGACAAAGTAGGTACTGTTAAGACGAAAAGAGCTATTGCGCTGGAGCCGCTGACCGAGCACCTGGTATGGGGTAAATTGCAGCGGTCAAGTGACATGCCCGCTGGCAGTACAGTGATGATGGAACCAACCAGTGCTGGGTCGGGTCCCAGGTCGGTAATAGTGGGCAGAACTGTCGCAGTATAATGCCCAATGGGATGGAGTCTGGGTTTCACTGAGGTTAAACTCATTGATCAATGTTGGTTCTGTTTATATTAATATGAATATAATTGATGAATGAGGCTGGGTTTCACTGAGTTTAAGCTTTGTGATCAATGGTGATTCTGTTTATATTAATATGAATATAATTGATGAATGAGGCTGGGTTTCAATGAGGTTCAGCTTTGTGGTCAATGTTGGTTCTGTTTATATGAATATGAATATAATTGATGAATGATGCTGCTTTCACTGAGGTTCAGCTTTGTGATCAATGTTGGTTCTGTTTATATTAATATGAATATAATTGAGGAATGAGGCTGGGTTTCAACTAGGTTAAACTCATTGATCAATGTTGGTTCTGTTTATATTAATATGAATATAATTGATGAATGAGGCTGGGTTTCACTGAGGTTCAGCTTTGTGATCAATGTTGGTTCTGTTTATATGAATATGAATATAATTGAGGAATGAGGCTGGGTTTCACTGAGGTTAAACTCATTGATCAATGTTGGTTCTGTTTATATTAATATGAATATAATTGAGGAATGAGGCTGGGTTTCAATGAGGTTAAACTCATTGATCAATGTTGGTTCTGTTTCTATTAATATGAATATAATTGATGAATGAGGCTGGGTTTCACTGAGGTTCAGCTTTGTGATCAATGTTGGTGCTGTTTATATGAATATGAATATAATTGAGGAATGAGGCTGGGTTTCACTGAGGTTAAACTCATTGATCAATGTTGGTTCTCTTTATACTAATATGAATATAATTGAGGAATGAGGCTGTGTTTCAAAAAACTTAAACTTATTTATCAATGTTGGTTCTTTTTATATTAATATGAATATGATTGATGAATGAGGCTGGGTTTCACTGAGGTTAAACTCATTGATCAATGTTGGTTCTCGTTATACTAATATGAATATAATTGAGGAATGAGGCTGTGTTTCAAAAAACTTAAACTTATTTATCAATGTTGGTTCTTTTTATATTAATATGAATATGATTGATGAATGAGGCTGGGTTTCACTGAGGTTAAACTCATTGATCAATGTTGGTTCTATTTATGTTAATATGAATATAATTGATGAATGAGGCTGGGTTTCACTGAGGTAAAGCTTTGTGATCAATGTTGGTTCTGTTTATATTAATATGAAGATAACTGATGAATGAGGCTGGGTTTCAATGAGGTTCAGCTTTGTTGTCATTGTTTTTTCTGTTTCTATTAATATGAATATAATTGATGAATGATGCTGCTTTCACTGAGGTTCAGCTTTGTGATCAATGTTGGTTCTGTTTATATTAATATGAATTTAATTGAGGAATGAGGCTGGGTTTCAATGAGGTTAAACTCATTGATCAATGTTGGTTCTGTTTATATTAATATGAATATAATTGATGAATGAGGCTGGGTTTCACTGAGGTTCAGCTTTGTTATCAATGTTGCTTCTGTTTATATGAATATGAATATAATTGAGGAATGAGGCTGGGTTTCACTGAGGTTAAACTCATTGATCAATGTTGGTTCTATTTATGTTAATATGAATATAATTGATGAATGAGGCTGGGTTTCACTGAGGTAAAGCTTTGTGATCAATGTTGGTTCTGTTTATATTAATATGAAGATAACTGATGAATGAGGCTGGGTTTCAATGAGGTTCAGCTTTGTTGTCATTGTTTTTTCTGTTTCTATTAATATGAATATAATTGATGAATGATGCTGCTTTCACTGAGGTTCAGCTTTGTGATCAATGTTGGTTCTGTTTATATTAATATGAATTTAATTGAGGAATGAGGCTGGGTTTCAATGAGGTTAAACTCATTGATCAATGTTGGTTCTGTTTCTATTAATATGAATATAATTGATGAATGAGGCTGGGTTTCACTGAGGTTCAGCTTTGTGATCAATGTTGGTTCTGTTTATATGAATATGAATATAATTGAGGAATGAGGCTGGGTTTCACTGAGGTTAAACTCATTGATCAATGTTGGTTCTGTTTATACTAATATGAATATAATTGAGGAATGAGGCTGTGTTTCAAAAAACTTAAACTCAAATATGACCACCATTGTCGGGCATTAGCACCTTTTCTTACCCGCTTTTTACAAACCATAGTCGGACTTTCACATCTTTTAGTAGCCGAACAACTCCGCTCCCGCTATTGATTGTGTACAGTCGGGTATTTTAACCTTTTCTTACCCGCTTTTTACCAACTATGTTTGGACATTCACACCTTCTTACAGCGGAACACCTCCGTTCCCTCTTTTGATGGTGTATGTTCGGGCAGTCAAACCTTTTCTTACCTGCTTTTTACAAACTATGGTCAGACATTCAACCCTTCTTGGAGCCGAACACATCCACTCCTGCTTTTGATTATGTATAGTTGGGCATTCGCACCTTTTCTTACCCATTTTTCAGTAATTATGGGTGTACATTCACACCTTCTTGCAGCCGAACACCTCCGCTCCCTCTTTTGATCATACATTTTCGGGCATTCGCACCCTTTCTTACCCGCTTTTTACAAACCATGGTCGGACTTTCACACCTTTTAGTAGCCGAACAACTCTGCACCCGCTACTGATTGTGTACAGTCGGGTATTTTAACCTTTTCTTACCCGTTTTTTACCAACTATGGTCGGACATTCACACCTTCTTACAGCGGAACACCTCCGCTCCCTCCTTTGATGGTGTATGTTCGGGCATTCGAACCTTTTCTTACCCGCTTTTTACAAACTATGGTCAGACGTTCAAACCTTCTTGTAGCCGAACATATCCACTCCTGCTTTTGATGATGTATGGTTGGGCATTCGAACCTACTTGTTGCCCGCTTTTCATTAATTATGGGTGGACATTCAAACCTTGTCTCAGCCAAACACCTCCGCTCCCTGTTTTGATCATGTATGGTTTGACATTCGCACCTTTGCTTACCCTCTTTTTATACTGATTGCTCAAGATTAAGTTGTTCTTTCTCAAACTACAAATTTTTTTTAATTGTTGAAACTTGATTTGAAGTGGATAAATAAGGAACACAAACAGTTTTAAGTCAGGCTGATAGCAATTAATTTTATAGCAAAATCTGTATTTCGTCATTTGTCGAGAGATGCTTATTGCTGAAGTTCTTTCTCATTCTACAAAGTACAACGTTGTTTATCATTGAAACTTGATTAGACATGAATAAATATGAAGGACAAAGCAGTCTTAACTTGGTTTGAGTTAAGGAATTCGTTTTATAGGAGAATCCGAATTTGTGCATAACTCGTAAAATCGAGCTTATTTTCGGATTCCTGAAGAATGAGTCTGGTTCTTTCTCATAATACAAAGTTTGTTGTTTATTGTTGAAACTTCATCAGAACGTTTGATATAGTCGGACTCACCTCGACGCACGGCTTGGGATCTGGAACCAGTACTCTTGAGAGGGGTTGGACTCTCTTCCACTCTAGAGTTGCCCGTGGTGAGAGGCGCAAAGCAGGTGTGGGCATACTTATTGCCCCCCGGCTGTGTGCCAGTACATTGGGGTTTACCCCAGTGAACGAGAGGGTAGCCTCCCTCCGCCTTTGGGTGGGGGGACGAGTCCTGACTGTTGTTTGTGCCTATGCGCCAAACAGCAGTTCAGAGTACCTACCCTTTTTGGAGTCTCTGGGGGAGGCACTGGAGAATGCTCCTACCGGAGACTCCCTCATTCTGCTGGGGGACTTCAATGCTCACGTGGGCAATGACAGTGAGACCTGGAGGGGTGTGATTGGGAGGATCGGGGGGCCCCCCGATCTGAATCAGAGTGGTGTTATGTTGTTGGACTTCTGTGCCAGTCATAGACTGTCCATAACGAACACCATGTTCAGGCATAAGGGTGTCCATATGTGCACTTGGCACCAGGACACCCTTGGCCGCAGTTCGATGATCGACTTTGTGGTTGTATCATCGGACTTGCGGCCGTATGTCCTGGACACTCGGGTGAAGAGAGGGGCGGAGCTGTCAACTGATCACCTGGTGGGGGAGGATGCCGATCAGACCTGGCAGGCCCAAACGTATTGTGAGGGTCTGCTGGGAGCGTTTGTCAGAATCCCCCGTCAGAAGGAGCTTTAACTCCCACCTCCGGCAGAGCTTCAACCATATTTGAGGTGGGGGACATTGAGTCCGAATGGGCCATGTTCCGTGACTCCATTGCCGAGGCAGCTGGTCGGAGTTGTGGCCGTAAGGTGGTCGGTGCCTGTCGTGGCGGCAACCCTCGAACCTGCTGGTGGACACCAGTGGTGAGGGAAGCCGTCAAGCTGAAGAAGGAGTCCTATCGGGCCTTTTTGGCTAGTGGGACCCTGAAAGAAGCTGATAGGTACCGACGGGCCAGACGGGCCACGGCTTCGGCGGTTGCTGAGGCAAAAACTCGGGCCTGGGAGGAGTTCGGTGAGACCATGGAGAACGATTTCCGGACGGCCTCGAAAAGATTCTGGTCCACCATCCGGCGTCTCAGGGGGGGGGAAGCGGCTCACAGTCAACACTGTTTACAGTGGGGACGGGGCTTTGCTGACCTCAACTAGGGATGTTGTGAGTCGGTGGGGGGAGTACTTCGAGGAACTCCTCAATCCTACCAACACGTGCTCGGATGAGGCAGAGTCGGAGAGCTCGGAGACGGGGCCTCCCATTTCTGGGGCTGAGGTTGCCGAGGTGGTTAAAAAGCTCCTCGGTGGCAAGGCCCCGGGGGTGGATGAGGTCCGTCCTGAGTTTCTCAAGGCTCTGGATGTTGTAGGGCTGTCTTGGCTGACACGCCTCTGCAGTATTGCGTGGACATCGGGGACAGTGCCTCTGGACTGGCAGATTGGGGTGGTGGTCCCCCTCTTTAAAAAGGGGGACCGGAGGGTGTGTTCCAACTATAGGGGTATCACACTCCTCAGCCTCCCTGGTAAGGTCTATTCGGGGGTATTGGAGAGGAGGATCCGTCGGATAATCGAGCCTCGGATTCAGGAGATGCAGTGTGGCTTTCGTCCTGGCCGTGGAACAGTGGACCAGCTCTATACCCTCGGCAGGATCCTGGAGGGTGCATGGGAGTTCGCCCAACCAGTCTACATGTGTTTTGTGGACTTGGAGAAAGCGTTCGACCGTGTCCCTCGTGGAGTCCTGTGGGGGGTTCTCCGGGAATATGGAGTGCGGCCCCCTTGATAGGGGCCGTTCGGTCTCTGTATGACCGGTGCCAGAGTTTGGTCCGCATTGCCGGCAGTAAGTCGGATACGTTTCCGGTGAGAGTTGGACTCCGTCAGGGCTGCCCTTTGTCACCGATTCTGTTCCTAACTTTTATGGACAGAATTTCTAGGCGGAGCCAGGGCGTTGAGGGTGTCCCATTTGGCGACCTCAGAATCGGGTCTCTGCTTTTTTGCAGATGATGTGGTTCTGTTAGCGTCGTCAGGCCGTGACCTTCAGCTCTCACTGGAGTGATTCGCAGCCGAGTGTGAAGCGGCTGGGATGAGAATCAGCACCTCCAAATCCGAGACTATGGTTCTCAGCCGGAAAAGGGTGGAATGCTCTCTCCGGGTCGGGAATGAGATCCTTCCCCAAGAGGAGGAGTTCAAGTATCTCGGGGTCTTGTTCACGAGTGACGGACGAATGGAGCGGGAGATTGACGGGCGGATCGGTGCGGCGCCTGCAGTGTTGCAGGCTCTGCACCGACCCGTCGTTGTGAAGAGGGAGCTGAGCCAGAAGGCGAAGCTCTCTACTTACTGGTCAATCTACGTTCCCATCCTCACCTATGGTCACGAGTTGTGGGTAGTGACCGAAAGAACAAGATCGCGAATACAAGCGGCCGAAATGGGTTTCCTCCGCAGGGTGTCTGGGCTCTCCCTTAGAGATAGGGTGAGAAGCTCAGTCATCCAGGAGGGGCTCGGAGTAGAACCGCTGCTCCTCCGCATTGAGAGGAGTCAGATGAGGTGGCTCGGGCATCTGGTTAGGATGCCCCCTGGGCGCCTCCCTGGGGAGGTGTTCCGGGCACGTCGCACTGGGAGGAGACCCCGGGGGAGACCCAGGACACGTTGGAGAGACTATGTCTCTCGGCTGGCCTGGGAACGCCTCGGGGTCCCCCCGGAAGAGCTGGAGGAAGTGGCCGGGGACAGAGACGTCTGGGTTTCTCTGCTCAAGCTCCTGCCCCCGCGACCCGACCCCCAGATAAGCGGCAGATGATGGATGGATGGATGGATATATCCTCCACCAACCAGACTTACAACCCCCGACTAGGGTAGCAGAATTTCTACGCATCTGTACCCCAAAACTACTATCAAAAATATATAAATTATTGTCTAAGATAGATGACACAATGTCTCTTCCATCCTCAAAATGGGAGGCAGATTTATCCATCAGTTCTGGTCATAGCTTCTAACCACAAATATGTTTGAACACCTTCATAAAGACTCAAAATCCTAATTTACAGCTCATACAATACAAAATCCTTCATAGAACACACTATACAGGACAAAGGATGTTCAGGATGGGTCTAACACACTCAAACATCTGCTCACATTGCACAGATAACACACCTGATGATTATGCACACGCTTTGTGGTTTTCTGCGCCTGTCCAGAAGTTCTGGCTTGAAGTCTGTGAGGACCTATCAACATGGCTAAAGTGTAGCATCCCTGCATGCCCCACACTGTGCATACTGGGTGACTTAGACAACATCAACATGGAAATTAACTCAGCACACATGGTTGTCACAGTGTTATGTATCGCAAAGAAAACTATTCTCATGAACTGGAAAGCGAAGAACAATCTGTGTATTAACCAGTTTAGAAATTTTCTTTTAGATTATATTAGCATGGAAACAATGTCTGCCTCCTCAAAACATCAATTGGCTGGATTTCATTCTCTCTGGTCCCCTCTGATTAGTTTTATCACATAGTGGTGGTGGTGGGTTGCTGGGTGATGGTGGGTCTCAGGCCCGGGCTGCTGCGACTGGTGTGACCGGGTGGTTTGTTTGTTTGTTTTTTTATGTTGTTTGTTTGTTTTTTGTAGAGGTCCTCCTGGGTGGGGTTGGGTTGAGTGGGGTGGGGCGGGATGGGTACCTTCTGGGGGTACAGTAGCTCCCGGAATATGGTCGCTGCAGGCCCCGAGCCTGGTGGATATCAGGCCCTCCTGCCCATTGTTGGCTCCCAGGTAGCGGGGATGCCTATTGCAGCCAGTCCCTGGCTGCCCTCTCTGGGGGAGAGTAGCTCCCCCGGTATATATCCCCATACACCTCTCCCTTCTGGCTCCTGTACACAGCACACACTCACACATGAAGGGTTTTGGGGGCGTGTCTGTTCGGTGGGGTGTAGTGGATGGGGCCACGTAGGTGGTCCCCTTTGGTTGCACTCTGCAGTTCCCTGCCCCTGTTTTAATTTCACCTTAGACATTACTACTTATCAAACACACTCACACACACACATTAGGTCTTGGGGGGTGGTTACACTGAGTGGCATCTGGTGGGCGGGGCTCTTTGGATATGTAGGCTGCCCAGAGTGCCGCGCTCCCAGTTCTACAAGTTTGGCTGCCCCTCAATTTTAATTGCTCACTATTAGAAAATATTGAAGAGCCAGAAGGGTGAGGGGAGGGGTCTTCTTCGCACACCCCTGCTTCCTGGTGTCTGCTCGGGGCAGGAGGGGCCAGGAGGATTAATTAATTGTTCTGCTGGTTCGGGGTCTGTGGTGGCTGGGTGGTTGCTGGCCTCCTGGTGTGCCCGCTGCACTACACCCCAGCAGAGTCGAGGGAGGTAGGATGTGTGGATGTGTGGATGTATGGGACGTGAAAGTGTGTGTGGTAATGATTGGGCCTGGATCTGGGACTTGCTGTCGCCTGGCCTGCCTGTGTTTCTCCCGATGGGGCATCAGCGTTGCCTCTCCCCACTGCTCGCGACTTCACCCACCTGTGGGCACGTCTTGACTCCCAGGGCACTTGGCCAGGGGCGCTGGGGCAGGCGCTGACCCACTTTGTTGCTGTCTGGGGCGCTTGGCCCTCCTGGGTATTGGGTGGGGCCTCTGCCGGGGGGTTTGGGGGCGCTCGGGCTCCTGGGGCCCAGGTCCAGTGCACAGCCCATGTCTGGGCGGCTGGGGCCTGGCGGGGTCGGTGGGCTGTTACCCCTGGTTCCCGGAGTGCCTCTGCCCTATGCTTATGGGGGCTCTTTCCGGGGGCTTCCTCTGCAGTCTTCTGGGTGGATGCGTGGTTGCCCCTGCGGTGGGCTGCCTGGGTTCTGTGCTCTGTGGGGGCTGCTGGTGGCCTGGGTCTTGTGGCCCTCTCTGCCTGCTTCTGATTGCTTGGGGGGGGGCTGTGGATTGTGGCCCTGTACGCTTATACACTCATAACTAAGCACGGTTATCATGTAGGTCCTGTGCCATGGGTGTTGCATGTTCTCACACACACACACACACATTCATTAGTCCAGTAGCATGGTCACTAAGCAGTTGATGTATTATCATGTCGTCTCAGGTCATCTATATCCACAGCTGTGTTGTATGCGATTGCCGCTTCTTGTGCTTGTTTTTGTTTGTTTGTGTGTTTGTTTTTTCTCTGCTTGTCTGCTTTCAGGTGCTCCTGGTGGCGCTAAGGCTGGATTCCCCTCATAGGCCATGGATTGTTGTCTGTTTTGTTTTTTACAGGTGTAGCAGCTGGTTGTCTGGTTTTTGTTTCTATTTTTGTTCTGTTTCCTCTTCTTTCCTCTTCTTCTTTCCTTGTCCCCCGGTCCGGTTCAGTTCAGTTCATGTCATATATTGTAAACAGAAATAAATAAATGGGCATCAAGGGGAGCTTTACATTTATAAAACTTCCCTTGGCAAAACAAATCTGTTTGGCATCAAAGGTATTCAGACTACAATTCTTCTGACATAATGCTGAACAGGACAAGGGGGAAAAAAAGTAAAGAAGACAGTTCTGCCGAAAGCCACACCTGGTGCACACCTTTTTTAAATGATCAGAGGCAGAGTTCAACTTGTTTAAATTAAAATTGCCACACAGAGATTGGGTTTAGGCCACATGCACACAGAATGACATCAACAAATATAAGAAATATTAAACATTTACACATAGATTTTTGAATATATGTAGAGGAATGATACTTTGAAATGTGCTCATTGCGGAGTTATGATCAGTTGAGTAATGAAGGTTGAACTATTCTGGGGAAGAGGTTCTATTCCCAGCATCATGATGGACACTCCTGATATAGAAGGTTTCGCTAACGCATTGGAATTGTTTTACTATTTTCATATGCATGTGCAATGAAGAATTGCTTGCTGCTGATAAATGCAAAGAAGAACAGCTTACACATAGATGCTCACATATAGGCTGCTGAATGCAATGAAGACCTGCTTATCAAGTAAAGTTCAATGTCAATGTGTAATATTCAATTAGGATTTGCAAAACAGTGAAGTTAAACAATGAATGGGTCCATAGTCGGTATGAGAAGACTACAGGAATATTTACCTGGGTGTACGTTCAAACAGAGATGAGAAAATTGCGATAAATAATTGTTTGTTTGTTTGTTAGTATGTATAGGAATGTTATGTGTATAAACTGTGTTGAGTTATAGTTACTCAGTAGTGTCTCAGTGAAACAACCGACGGGGGAAGCCTTGCGGTGACAACAAAAGCAGTGTTTTACTGATCAGTCAAGTTGCTCCAGTGTACTCCATACAAACTGGTTGGCTACTGAAGGGATAGAAAATGGGGAATACTTGTTTTAAAGCAAACAAGGAATTAGATGGGAAAAATACATGTTTTAACGGGACCCAGACAATATTAAATACTCAGACAGATGGGAGAAGAAGTGTAGTTTTGTAGGAAATCACAAAATTATTACATAGAATTAGTGAAATCAATTGAAGAATGCCTTTCTGAAGAGCTGTTTACCACAGATGAGCAGCTTTGCGACCAAGCACATTGTAGATCGCTTTACTGCCAAAATGATCTAATTTAATGGATTGGTTTAGACATGCATAACAGCATTTTAAGAACAAAGAGAGAAACAAAAAGGGACAACGCTTCATGGTGGAAGGTGATGTATAAATAACTGTGTATATGATGAAGGGGGTGGCAACACCCATTCCAAAATTTCGCCATTCCGACATCCCGCTATTCCGACATCCCACCATTCCGACATACCACCATTCCGACATACCACCATTCCGACATGCAAACGTCCCACCATTCCGACATCCCACCATTGCGACATCCCGCTATTCTGACGTTCAAATGTCCCACCATTCCGACAAGGCTTTCCGTATAAGGAAATGTGTGTTACTCAACAGGTGAGTCCCTTCTTTCTGTTCATGCAATTTATATGTTTAACACATGTTTATAGACAAGCGTTATTAAAAACACAAAGTCTCGGCAACTGGAGGAGGAGAAGCAGTCCGCGGTGGTTTTCAATCACACACTCCAATGCCACTTGTTTCAACTTCCGAAAATTTAATCCAGGAAAAAAAGGCTTACAAACATGGACCAAAACGGCTCCATAACACGCACAAGAATCCAAAAGAAACGAAAGTTAACTAAAAGAAAGCAAATAAACAGTATGAAGTGGTCAAAATTGGTTTTACGCATGCCTATGTGCGACTGGCACATGCGTCTTCGGGCTCTCCCACGTTGGTTTGTGGATGAAAGCTATATGTTCAGCTGTAATGTCATGTAAAAACAATCTCTACATGACATTTACTCCCAGGTGTGACCAGTTAGGTCCTTAAGATATCAACAGGCTGTATAAAGCTACAACCGTTGCGGCTGTGTGTTTGTGCCAAATGCGCAAAGCCCATCCGCGCTTCCCAAAATTGGAGTGAGTACTCATAAATCACGTGAATAACATGAATAAACGTTTTTACTGAATTTTGTTGTGTTTTATACGTTCTATGCTGTCATTTCTCTCTTCTCCTATTGGCAAGGCAAGGCAGAGTGCTCGCAACTGTGTCCTGTGCAGTAGCCGTGATATCTGTAATTGCAATTATTACTTTTGCATATGATGACAGCGTGCAAAAGACGCTTGGGCTCTGTGGAGAGCTCCGCTCCAGCTGGCTGCTGTGACAGCTCACTGACACTGTATTTCTGCTTAATCAGTTTCAGTCTCGTCAGAGTTACATTAATATCTGTATTTTTATATTTGAAATTCAGGGGATTTTGATAATAGATTATTAAAGTTTGTTTGCGAGGCTGTGGCCTCTGCATGTGCAAAGCTTGTGCGCCAAACTTTAGGGCGTATTTGCGCCGGCATATCATTAGTGCAAAATGTTTTGGGTAAAAAATAGGCTATTAAAAGGAACTGTCGGAATGGCGGTATGTTAAAAAAAACAAAAAACATACCGCCATTCCGACCATAGGATTTCCTCCTATGGTCGGAATGGTCGGTATGTCGGAATGGTGGGACGTTTGATAAAAAATTAAGTGTCGCCATTCCGACAATTGGAGACCCATGTCGGAATGGCGAGATGTCGGAATGGCAGCATGTAACCATGATGAAGGAGAGACCATTTGAGCAGCACAGCCATTTCACAGCACAGGGACAGAAGTCCAAGTTACAGGATCTCCCACGTGGTATCACCTGTCACATTGTGTCAAGGCATCAAAAGAAGAAAAAATCACCAAACTCAAGGACAAAAAGACAAAGACTCCGGTGAACGAAGACAGAGGACTGACAAACCAGAAATACAAAAGGATTCTCGATATCAAGATCCAGAAGAAGAGGCTAACAATGCCACGAACACTTACGATGCTGGGAATGATGCCAGCAATGAACAGAGAAGAAGATTCAGTGTCATCAATCTGCATTACGTGCCTCTAATGAGGGGGTGAATATAGAATCCTCAACGATTACAACGTCTCTGGGAACTGTGACAACAACAAGGTTTAAACCATTTTGATATATATTGTAACCTATTGTCTAAGGAATAGTGCTGAAAATGAGGTAAATCTAATCCACCACTGTCCTTGGTCTTCTGTAGGGTTTTTAAACTAATACGTGGTGGTTTGTTTTTCCACAGAAATTTGGAGATGCATGAATCTAGTGACTTAAACCAAGTAGCAGATGGTTTTATGGGGATCATTGAGAACAAATAGTTAACTTTTGGTAGTATCATCATTTTAATGGATGTAACTCTCCCCATAAGTGATATAGGTAAGGACTTCCAACGAGAGATCGTCCTCTACTGTCTTTAATAATTGCAAATAATTTAGCTTTGTTAGCCCTGAGAGCCTGGAGGAAATGTTTATGCCTAAATATCTAATATTTCCTGACTGTAAAGTGATCGCAGGTATATTATGGACCCTACAGTTAATGGGCAGAACTGTGGTCTTAGACCAGTTGATAGAGTAGTCAGAAAGTGCTGAGAATTTATTTATGAGTGTGATCGTGTGACTGAGAGACGTCTGTGAGTTCTGAAGGAAAAGTAATACATCATCAGCATAAAGACTTATTTTATGCTCAATATTTTGGGATTAATTACTCACAAACGGGTAAGAAAAGGTAGTATTGCCAGACCATACATGATCAAAACAGGGAGCGGAGGTGGTTCAGCTGCAAGGTGTGAATGTCTGACTATAGTTTGTAAAAAGCGGGTAAGATAAGGTGCGAATGCCCGACAATGTATGATCAAAAGAGGGAGCGGAGGTTTTTGGCTGCAAGAAGGTCTGAATGTCCACCCAAAATTCCTGAAAAATGGGTAAAAAAAGGGTGCGAATGCCAAACCATACATCATCAAAAGCAGGAGTGGATGTGTTCGGCTACAAGAAGATTTGAATGTCCATCAATAATTGCTTTAAAACATGAAAGAAAATTTTCGAATATCAAACCGCACATGATCATAAGCGGGAGAGGAGTTGTTCAGCTGCAAGAAGGTGTGAATGTCCACCCATAATTACTGAAAAATGGGTAAGAAAAGGTGAAAATGCCAAACCATACATCATCAAAAGCAGGAGTGGATGTGTTCGGCTACAAGAAGGTTTGAATGTCCGACCATAGTTTGTAAAAAGCGGGTAAGAAATGGTTCGAATGCCCGAACATAGACCATCAAAAGAGGGAGCGGAGGTGTTCCGCTGTAAGAAGGTGTAAATGTCCGACCATAGTTGGTAAAAAACGGGTAAGAAAAGGTTAAAATACCCGACTGTACACAATCAATAGCGGGAGCGGAGTTGTTTGGCTACAAGAAGGTGTGAAAGTCCGACCACGGATTGTAAAAAGCGGGTAAGAAAAGGTTCGAATATCCAACCAAACATAATCAAAAGCGGGAAAAGAGCTGTTCGACTGCAAGTAGGTGTGAATGTCAGATCATAATTTGCAAAAAGCTGATGAGAAAGGGTGAGAATGCCCGGCTATACACCATCAAATGCGGGAGCGGAAGTGTTTGGCTGTGAGTAGGTGTGAATGTCCGACCATAATTGCTGAAAAATGTGTTAGAAGAGACTAGAATGCCGGACAATACATCATCAAATGCGGGAGCGGAGTTGTTCGGCTGTGAGTAGGTGTGAATCTCCGAGCATAGTTTGTAAAAAGGGGGTAAGAATAGGTTCGAATGCCCGAACATACACTATCAAAACAGGGAGCTTAGGTGGCTCAGCTGCAAGGTGTGAATGTCTGACTATAGTTTGTAAATAAGGTGCGAATGCCCAACAATGTATAATCAAAAGAGGGAGCGGAGGTTTTCGGCTACAAGAAGGTTTGAATGTCCGACCATAGTTTGTAAAAAGCGGGTAAGAAAAGGTTCAAGCGCCTGACTATACACCATCAAAAGCGGGAGCAGAGGTGTTCCGCTGTAAGACGGTGTGAATGTCCGACCATATTTGGTAAAAAGCGGGTAAGAAAAGGTTAAAATACCCGACTGTACACAATCAATAGCGGGAGAGGAGGTGTTCAGCTGCAAGAAGGTGTGAATGTCCACCCATAATTACTGAAAAATGGGTAAGAAAAGGTGCGAATGCCCAACCATACATTATCAAAAGCAGGTGTGAATGTCAGATCATAATTTGCAAAAAGCTGATGAGAAAGGGTGAGAATACCCGACTATACACCATCAAATGCGGGAGCGGAGTTGTTCGGCTGTGAGTAAGTGTGAATCTCCGACCATAATTGCTGAAAAATGTGTTAGAAAAGGTAAGAATGCCGGTCCATACATCATCAAAAGCGGGAGAGGTGGTTTTCGGCTACAAGTAGGTGTGAATGTCCAGCCATAATTACTAACAAACGGGTAAGAAAAGGTAGTATTGCCAGACCATACATGATCAAAACAGGGAGCGGAGGTGGTTCAGCTGCAAGAAGGTGTGAATGTCCGACTAAAGTTCAAATATATTAACAAAAGCGGGAGGAGAGGTCTTCGGATGAGAGTGGTTGAGAATTTCCAACCATAATCTATAAAATGCGGTGAAAAAAAAGGTGTGATAGAACACTAAAAGGTGGAGCGGAAGTGTTCGGCTGCAAGAAGGTGTGAATGTCCGACTATATTTGGTGAAAAGCAGGTGAAGCAAGGTCTGAATGCCCAACCTTACATCATCAAAAGCGAGATCAGAGGTGTTTGGCTGCATGAAGGCCATAGTTTGCCAAAAGCGGGTAAGCTGCGAATGACCGACTAAATATCAACAAAAGGTCTTCGGATGCAACTGGGTGTGAATATCCCACCATACAAGTATGGTGGAGATGAAGCTGTGAAAAGCCGACCATAGTTGGCAAAAAGCGGGTGAAAAAAAGGTGCGAATGTCCAACCATACATGATCAAAACAGGGAGCGGAGGTGTTTGGCTGTGACAAGGTGTGAATGTCCACCCAAAACTAATGAAAAGTGGGCAACAAGTAGGTTTGAATGCCCAACCATACATCATCAAAAGCAGGAGTGGATGTGTTCGGCTACAAGAAGGTTTGAATGTCCGAGCATAGTTTGTAAAAAGCGGGTAAGAAAAGGTTCGAATGCCCAAACATACACCATCAAAAGAGGGAGCGGAGGTGTTCCGCTGTAAGAAGGTGTGAATGTCCGACCATAGTTGGTAAAAAACGGGTAAGAAAAGGTTAAAATACCCGACTGTCACAATCAATAGCGGGAGCGGATGTGTTTGGCTACAAGAATGTGTGACAGTCCGACCATGGTTTGTAAAAAACGGGTAAGAAAAGGTGCGAATGCCCGACAATGTATGATCAAAAGAGGGAGCGGAGGTTTTCGGCTACAAGAAGGTTTGAATGTCCGACCATAGTTTGTAAAAAGCGGTTAAGAAAACGTTCAAATGCCTGACTATACACCATCAAAAGCGGGAGCGGAGGTGTTCCGCTGTAAGACGGTGTGAATGTCTGACCATAGTTGGTAAAAAGCGGGTAAGAAAAGGTTAAAATACCTGACTGTACACAATCAATAGCGGGAGCGGAGTTGTTCGGCTACAAGAAGGTGTGAAAGTTCAACCATGGTTTGTAAAAAGCTGGTAAGAAAAGGTTCGAATGCCCGACAATGTATGATCAAAAGAGGGAGCGGAGGTGTTCGGCTGCAAGAAGGTCTGAATGTCCAACCATAATTTGTAAAAACCGGGAAGGAAAGGCTCGAAAGCCCGACTATACACCATCAAAAGCGGGAGCAGAGTGGTTCAGCTGCAAGAAGGTCTGAGTGTCCATCAATAATTGCTTTAAAACATGAAAGAAAATTTTCGAATATCATCCGCACATGATCATAAGAAGGAGAGGATGTGTTCAGCTGCAAGAAGGTGTGAATGTCCACCCATAATTCCTGAAAAATGGGTAAAAAAAGGTGCGAATGCCCAACCATACATTATCAAAAGCAGGTGTGAATGTCAGATCATAATTTGCAAAAAGCTGATGCGAAAGGGTGAGAATGCCCGACTATACACCATCAAATGCGGGAGCGGAGGTGTTCGGCTCTGAGTAGGTGTGAATGTCCGACCATAATTGCTGAAAAATGTGTTAGAAAAGGAAAGAATGCCGGACCATACATCATCAAAAGCGAGAGAGGTGGTGTTCGGCTGCAAAAAGGTGTAAATGTTCGACTAAAGTTTGTAAAAAGCGGGTAAGACATGGTACGAATGCCTGACAAGGTATGATCAAAAGCAGGAGCGGAGGTGTTCAGCTGCAAGAAGGTGTGAATGTCCACCCATTATTCCTGACAAATGGGTAAAAAAAAGGTGCGAATGCCCAACCATACATCATCAAAAGCAGGAGTGGATGTGTTCGGCTACAAGAAGGTGTGAACGTCCAACCAAAGTTTGTAAAAAGCAGTTAAGAAAAGGTTTGAATATCCAACCAAACATAATCAAAAGCGGGAGTATAGCTTTTCGACTGCAAGTAGGTGTGAATGTCAGATCATAATTTGCAAAAAGCTGATGAGAAAGGGTGAGAATGTCCGACTGCACACCATCAAATGCGGGAGCGGAGTTGTTCGGCTGTGAGTAGGTGTGAATCTCCGACCGTAATTTCTGAAAAATGTGTTAGAAAAGGTAAGAATGCCGGTCCATACATCATCAAAAGCGAGAGAGGTGGTGTTCGGCTGCAAGTAGGTGTGAATGTCCAGCCATAATTACTCACAAACGGGTAAGAAAAGGTAGTATTGCCAGACCATACATGATCAAAACAGGGAGCGGAGGTGGTTCAGCTGCAAGAAGGTGTGAATGTCTCACTAAAGTTCAAATATATTAACAAAAGCGGGAGGAGAGGTCTTCGGATGAGAGTGGTTGAGAATTTCCAACCATAATCTATAAAATTCGGTGAAAAAAAGGTGTGATAGAACACTAAAAGTTGGAGCGGAAGTGTTCGGCTGCAAGAAGGTTTTAATGTCCGACTATATTTGGTGAAAAGCAGGTGAAGCAAGGTCTGAATGCCCAACCTTACATTATCAAAAGCGAGATCAGAGGTGTTTGGCTGCAAGAAGGCCATAGTTTGCCAAAAGCGGGTAAGCTGCGAATGACCAACTAAATATCAACAAAAGGTCTTCGGATGCAAGTCGGTGTGAATATCCCACCATACAAGTATGGTGGAGAGGAAGCTGTGAACAGCCGACCATAGTTTGCAAAAAGCGGGTGAGAAAAGGTGCGAATGTCCAACCATACATGATCAAAACAGGGAGCGGAGGTGTTTGGCTGTGACAAGGTGGGAATGTCCACCCAAAATTAATGAAAAGCGGGTAAAAAGTAGGTTTGAATGCCCAAGCATACATCATCAAAAGCAGGAGTGGATGTGTTCGGCTACAAGAAGGTTTGAATGTCCGAGCATAGTTTGTAAAAAGCGGGTAAGAAAAGGTTCGAATGCCCAAACATACACCATCAAAAGAGGGAGCGGATGTGTTCCGCTGTAAGGTGTGAATGTCCGACCATAGTTGGTAAAAAGTGGGTAAGAAAAGGTTAAAATACCCGACTGTACACAATCAATAGCGGGAGCGGATGTGTTTGGCTACAAGAATGTGTGAAAGTCCGACCATGGTTTGTAAAAAACGGGTAAGAAAAGGTGCGAATGCCCGACAATGTATGATCAAAAGAGGGAGCGGAGGTTTTTGGCTACAAGAAGGTTTGAATGTCCGACCATAGTTTGTAAAAAGCGGGTAAGAAAAGGTTCAAATGCCTGACTATACACCATCAAAAGCGGGAGCGGAGGTGTTCCGCTGTAAGACGGTGTGAATGTCCGACCATAGTTGGTAAAAAGCGGGTAAGAAAAGGTTAAAATACCCGACTGTACACAATCAATAGGGGGAGCGGAGTTGTTCGGCTACAAGAAGGTGTGAAAGTCCAACCATGGTTTGTAAAAAGCTGGTAAGAAAAGGTTCGAATGCCCGAATATATACCATCAAAAGCGGAAGCGGAAGTGTTCGGCTGCAAGAAGGTGTAAACGTCCGACAAAAGTTTGTAAAAAGCAGTTAAGAAAAGGTTCGAATATCCAACCAAACATAATCAAAAGCGGGAGCAGAGCTGTTCGACTGCAAGTAGGTGTGAATGTCCAGCCATAATTACTCACAAACGGGTAAGAAAAGGTAGTATTGCCAGACCATACATGATCAAAACAGGGAGCTGAGGTGGTTCAGCACCAAGGTGTGAATGTCTGACTATAGTTTGTAAAAAGCGGGTAAGATAAGGTGCGAATGCACGACAATGTATAATCAAAAGAGGGAGCAGAGGTTTTCGGCTACAAGAAGGTTTGAATGTCCGACCATAGTTTGTAAAAAGCGGGTAAGAAAAGGTTCAAATGCCTGACTATACACCATCAAAAGCGGGAGCGGAGATGTTCCGCTGTAAGACGGTGTGAATGTCCGACCATAGTTGGTAAAAAGTGGGTAAGAAAAGGTTAAAATACCCGACTGTACACAATCAATAGCGGGAGCGGATGTGTTTGGCTACAAGAATGTGTGAAAGTCCGACCATGGTTTGTAAAAAACGGGTAAGAAAAGGTGCGAATGCCCGACAATGTATGATCAAAAGAGGGAGCGGAGGTTTTTGGCTACAAGGTTTGAATGTCCGACCATAGTTTGTAAAAAGCGGGTAAGAAAAGGTTCAAATGCCTGACTATACACCATCAAAAGCGGGAGCGGAGGTGTTCCGCTGTAAGACGGTGTGAATGTCCGACCATAGTTGGTAAAAAGCGGGTAAGATAAGGTTAAAATACCCGACTGTACACAATCAATAGGGGGAGCGGAGTTGTTCGGCTACAAGAAGGTGTGAAAGTCCAACCATGGTTTGTAAAAAGCTGGTAAGAAAAGGTTCGAATGCCCGAATATATACCATCAAAAGCGGAAGCGGAAGTGTTCGGCTGCAAGAAGGTGTGAACGTCCGACAAAAGTTTGTAAAAAGCAGTTAAGAAAAGGTTCGAATATCCAACCAAACATAATCAAAAGCGGGAGCAGAGCTGTTCGACTGCAAGTAGGTGTGAATGTCCAGCCATAATTACTCACAAACGGGTAAGAAAAGGTAGTATTGCCAGACCATACATGATCAAAACAGGGAGCTGAGGTGGTTCAGCACCAAGGTGTGAATGTCTGACTATAGTTTGTAAAAAGCGGGTAAGATAAGGTGCGAATGCACGACAATGTATAATCAAAAGAGGGAGCAGAGGTTTTCGGCTACAAGAAGGTTTGAATGTCCGACCATAGTTTGTAAAAAGCGGGTAAGAAAAGGTTCAAATGCCTGACTATACACCATCAAAAGCGGGAGCGGAGATGTTCCGCTGTAAGACGGTGTGAATGTCCGACCATAGTTGGTAAAAAGTGGGTAAGAAAAGGTTAAAATACCCGACTGTACACAATCAATAGCGGGAGCGGATGTGTTTGGCTACAAGAATGTGTGAAAGTCCGACCATGGTTTGTAAAAAACGGGTAAGAAAAGGTGCGAATGCCCGACAATGTATGATCAAAAGAGGGAGCGGAGGTTTTTGGCTACAAGAAGGTTTGAATGTCCGACCATAGTTTGTAAAAAGCGGGTAAGAAAAGGTTCAAATGCCTGACTATACACCATCAAAAGCGGGAGCGGAGGTGTTCCGCTGTAAGACGGTGTGAATGTCCGACCATAGTTGGTAAAAAGCGGGTAAGAAAAGGTTAAAATACCCGACTGTACACAATCAATAGGGGGAGCGGAGTTGTTCGGCTACAAGAAGGTGTGAAAGTCCAACCATGGTTTGTAAAAAGCTGGTAAGAAAAGGTTCGAATGCCCGAATATATACCATCAAAAGCGGAAGCGGAGGTGTTCGGCTGCAAGAAGGTTTGAACGTCCGACCAAAGTTTGTAAAAAGCAGTTAAGAAAAGGTTCGAATATCCAACCAAACATAATCAAAAGCGGGAGCAGAGCTATTCGACTGCAAGTAGGTGTGAATGTCCAGCCATAATTACTCACAAACGGGTAAGAAAAGGTAGTATTGCCAGACCATACATGATCAAAACAGGGAGCTGAGGTGGTTCAGCACCAAGGTGTGAATGTCTGACTATAGTTTGTAAAAAGCGGGTAAGATAAGGTGCGAATGCCCGACAATGTATAATCAAAATAGGGAGCAGAGGTTTTCGGCTACAAGAAGGTTTGAATGTCCGACCATAGTTTGTAAAAAGCGGGTAAGAAAAGGTTCAAATGCCTGACTGTACACAATCAATAGGGGGAGCGGAGTTGTTCGGCTACAAGAAGGTGTGAAAGTCCAACCATGGTTTGTAAAAAGCTGGTAAGAAAAGGTTCGAATGCCCGAATATATACCATCAAAAGCGGAAGCGGAGGTGTTCGGCTGCAAGAAGGTGTGAACGTCCGACCAAAGTTTGTAAAAAGCAGTTAAGAAAAGGTTCGAATATCCAACCAAACATAATCAAAAGCGGGAGCAGAGCTGTTCGACTGCAAGTAGGTGTGAATGTCCAGCCATAATTACTCACAAACGGGTAAGAAAAGGTAGTATTGCCAGACCATACATGATCAAAACAGGGAGCTGAGGTGGTTCAGCACCAAGGTGTGAATGTCTGACTATAGTTTGTAAAAAACGGGTAAGATAAGGTGCGAATGCCCGACAATGTTTAATCAAAAGAGGGAGCAGAGGTTTTCGGCTACAAGAAGGTTTGAATGTCCGACCATAGTTTGTAAAAAGCGGGTAAGAAAAGGTTCAAATGCCTGACTATACACCATCAAAAGCGGGAGCGGAGATGTTCTGCTGTAAGACGGTGTGAATGTCCGACCATAGTTGGTAAAAAGCAGGTAAGAAAAGGTTAAAATACCCGACTGTACACAATCAATAGGAATGAATTTTATAGCAAAATCCCAAATCATGCATAACTTCGCAAAAGGAACGTATTGCTCAACCAAAGGGATGCTTCTTTCTCATTCAGGGTAATATGAGGAACTTTATGCTTTATACATTTTAGACATGGATAACTATGAAGGACAAAGCAATTTTAACTTGGTTTGAGCAAAGCAATTCATTTTATAGGAAAATCCGAAATCGTGCAGGACTCATGAAAGTAAGCTTATTCTCGGATTCCTGATCCTCCAGTGTTGCTCTTTCCTATACTGCAAAATACAGCCTTGTTCTTTGTTGAAATCGATATAGACATTGATAAATATGAAGGACAAAGCAGTTTCCACTTTGTTTGAGTGAAGGAATTAATTTTATAGCAAAATCCCAAATCAAGCAGAAAGTATGAAAATAAGCTTGTTTTCGGATTCCTGATCCTTCAGTGTTGCTATTTCTTCTACTGCAAAATACAATGTTGTTCTTTGTTGAAGTAAATCTAGACATTGATAAATATGAAGGACAAAGAAGTTTTCACTTGGTTTGAGTGAAGGAATTCATTTTATACATAAAATCCCAAATCATGCAGAACGTATGAAAATAAGCTTATTCTCGGATTCCTGATCCTTCAGTGTTGCTTTTTCTTCTACTGCAAAATACAATGTTGTTCTTTGTTGAAGTCAATCTAGACATTGATAAATATGAAGGACAAAGCAGTTTTAACTTGGTTTGAGTGAAGGAATTCATTTTATACATAAAATCCCAAATCATGCAGAACGTATGAAAATAAGCTTATTCTCGGATTACTGATCCTTCAGTGTTGCTCTTTCTTCTACTGCAAAATCCAGTGTTGTTCTTTGTTGAAGTAAATCTAGACATTGATAAATATGAAGGACAAAGCAGTTTTAACATAGTTTGAGTGAAGGCATTCATTTATAGTAAAATCAATAATCGTGCAGAACTCATGAAAATAAGCTTATTCTCGGATTCCTAAAACTTTTGATTTGCTCTTTCTTTACTGCAAAGTACAATGTTGTTCTTTGTTGAAGTCGATCTAGACATTGATAAATATGAAGGACAAAGCAGTTTTCACTTGGTTTGAGTGAAGGATTTGCAGCTGAAAACCTCCCGCTCCCGCTTTTGATTGTGTATAGTCGGGCTTTTGAGCCTTTTCTTACCCGGTTTTTAGAAATTATGGTTGGACATTCAGACCTTGCAGCCGAAGACCTCCACTCCCTCTTTTGATCATACATTGTCGGGCATTCGCACCTTGTCTTACCCGCTTTTTACAAACTATAGTCAGACATTCACACCTTGCAGCTGAACCACCTCAGCTCCCTGTTTTGATCATGTATGGTCTGGCAATACTACCTTTCCTTACCCGTTTGTGAGTAATTATGGCTGGACATTCACACCTACTTGCAGTCGAACAGCTCTGCTCCCGCTTTTGATGGTATATATTCGGGCATTCGAACCTTTTCTTAGCAGCTTTTTACAAACCATGGTTGAACTTTCACACCTTCTTGTAGCCGAACAACTCCGCTCCCGCTATTGATTGTGTACAGTCAGGTATTTTAACCTTTTCTTACCCGCTTTTTACCAACTATGGTTGGACATTCACACCGTCTTACAGCGGAACACCTCCGCTCCCGCTATTGATGGTGTATAGTCAGGCATTTGAACCTTTTCTTACCCGCTTTTTACAAACTATGGTCGGACATTCAAACCTTCTTGTAGCCGAAAACCTCCGCTCCCTCTTTTGATCATACATTGTCGGGCATTCGCACCTTTTCTTACCCGTTTTTTACAAACCATGGTCGGACTGTCACACATTCTTGTAGCCAAACACATCCGCTCCCGCTATTGATTGTGTACAGTCGGGTATTTTAACCTTTTCTTACCCGTTTTTTACCAACTATGGTCGGACATTCACACCTTCTTACAGCGGAACACCTCCTCTCCCTCTTTTGATGGTGTATGTTTGGGCATTCGAACCTTTTCTTACCCGCTTTTTACAAACTATGCTCGGACATTCAAACCTTCTTGTAGCCGAACACATCCACTCCTGCTTTTGATGATGTATGGTTGGGCATTCAAACCTACTTGTTGCCCGCTTTTCATTAATTTTGGGTGGACATTCACACCTTGTCACAGCCAAACACCTCCGCTCCCTGTTTTGATCATGTATGGTTGGACATTCGCACCTTTTCTCACCCGCTTTTTGCCAACTATGGTCGGCTGTTCACAGCTTCCTCTCCACCATACTTGTATGGTGGGATATTCACACCCACTTGCATCCGAAGACCTTTTGTTGATATTTAGTCGGTCATTCGCAGCTTACCCGCTTTTGGCAAACTATGGCCTTCATGCAGCCAAACACCTCTGATCTCGCTTTTGATGATGTAAGGTTGGGCATTCAGACCTTGCATCACCTGCTTTTCACCAAATATAGTCGGACATTCACACCTTCTTGCAGCCGAACACTTCCGCTCCACCTTTTAGTGTTCTATCACACCTTTTTTTTCACCGCATTTTATAGATTATTTTTGGAAATTCTCAACCACTCTCATCCGAAGACCTCTCCTCCCGCTTTTGTTAATATATTTGAACTTTAGTCGGACATTCACACCTTCTTGCAGCTGAACCACCTCCGCTCCCTGTTTTGATCATGTATGGTATGGCAATACTACCTTTTTTTACCCGTTTGTTAGTAATTATGGCTGGACATTCACACCTACTTGCAGCCGAACACCACCTCTCCCGCTTTTGATGATGTATGGACCGGCATTCTTACCTTTTCTAACACTTTTTTCAGCAATTATGGTCGGAGATTCACACTTACTCACAGCCGAACAACTCCGCTCCCGCATTTGATGGTGTATAGTCGGGCATTCTCACCCTTTCTCATCAGCTTTTTGCAAATTATGATCTGACATTCACACCTGCTTTTGATATTGTATGGTTGGGCATTCGCACCTTTTCTTACCCATTTTTCAGTAATTATGGGTGGACAATCACACCTTCTTGCAGCTGAACACCTCCTCTCCCGCTATTGATTGTGTACAGTCGGGTATTTTAACCTTTTCTTACCCGCTTTTTACCAAATATGGTCGGACATTCACACCGTCTTACAGCGGAACACCTCTGCTCTCACTTTTGATGGTGTATAGTCAGGCGCTTGAACCTTTTCTTACCCGCTTTTTACAAACTATGGTCGGACATTCAAACCTTCTTGTAGCCGAAAACCTCCGCTCCCTCTTTTGATTATACATTGTTGGGCATTCGCACCTTATTTACAAACTATAGTCAGACATTCACACCTTGCAGCTGAGCCACCTCAGCTCCCTGTTTTGATAGTGTATGTTCGGGCATTCGAACCTATTCTTACCCCCTTTTTACAAACTATGCTCGGAGATTCACACCTACTCACAGCCGAACAACTCCGCTCCCGCATTTGATGAGGTCTTGTCTAACACATTTTTCAGCAATTATGGTTGGACATTCACACCTACTCACAGCCGAACACTTCCGCTCCCGCATTTGATGGTGTATAGCCGGGCATTCTCACCCTTTCTCATCAGCTTTTTGCAAATTATGATCTGACATTCACACCTACTTGCAGTCGAACAGCTCTGCTCCCGCTTTTGATTATGTTTGGTTGGATATTCGAACCTTTTCTTAACTGCTTTTACAAACTTTGGTCGGACGTTCACACCTTCTTGCAGCCGAACACATCCACTTCCACTTTTGATGGTATATATTCGGGCATTCGAACCTTTTCTTACCCGCTTTTTACAAACCGTGGTCGGACTTTCACACCTTCTTGTAGCCAAACAACTCCGCTCCCGCTATTGATTGTGTACAGTCGGGTATTTTAACCTTTTCTTACCCGCTTTTTACCAACTATGGTTGGACATTTACACCTTCTTACAGCGGAACACCTCCGCTCCCTCTTTTGATGGTCTATGTTCGGGCATTCGAACCTTTTCTTACCCGCTTTTTACAAACTATGGTTGGACAATCAAACCTTCTTGTAGCCGAACACATCCACTCCTGCTTTTGATGATGTATGGTTGGGCATTTTCACCTTTTCTTACCCATTTTTCAGTAATTATGGGTGGACATTCACACCTTCTTGCAGCTGAACAACTCCTCTCCCGCTTATGATCATGTGCGGTTTGATATTCGAAAATTTTCTTTCATGTTTTAAAGCAATTATTGATGGACATTCAAATCTTCTTGTAGCCGAACACATCCACTCCTGCTTTTGATGATGTATGGTTTGGCATTCGCACCTATTTTTTACCCATTTTTCAGGAATTTTGGGTGGACATTCAGACCTTCATGCAGCCGAAAACCTCTGCTCCCTCTTTTGATCATACATTGTCGGGCATTCGCACCTTATCTTACCCGCTTTTTACAAACTATAGTCAGACATTCACACCTTGCAGCTGAACCACCTTCGCTCCCTGTTTTGATCATGTATGGTCTGGCAATACTACCTTTTCTTACCCGTTTGTGAGTAATTATGGCTGGACATTCACACCTACTTGCAGTCGAACAGCTCTGCTCCCGCTTTTGATTATGTTTGGTTGGATATTCGAACCTTTTCTTAACTGCTTTTTACAAACTTTGGTCGGACGTTCACACCTTCTTGCAGCCGAACACCTCCGCTTCCGCTTTTGATGGTATATATTCGGGCATTCGAACCTTTTCTTACCAGCTTTTTACAAACCATGGTTGGACTTTCACACCTTCTTGTAGCCGAACAACTCCGCTCCCCCTATTTATTGTGTACAGTCGGGTATTTTAACCTTTTCTTACCCGCTTTTTATCAACTATGGTCGGACATTTACACCGTCTTACAGCGGAACACCTCCGCTCCCGCTTTTGATGGTGTATAGTCAGGCATTTGAACCTTTTCTTACCCGCTTTTTACAAACTATGGTTGGACATTCAAACCTTCTTGTAGCCAAAAACCTCCGCTCCCTCTTTTGATCATACATTGTCGGGCATTCGCACCTTATCTTACCCGTTTTTTACAAACTATAGTCAGACATTCACACCTTGGTGCTGAACCACCTCAGCTCCCTGTTTTGATCATGTATGGTCTAGCAATACTACCTTTTCTTACCCGTTTGTGAGTAATTATGGCTGGACATTCACACCTACTTGCAGTCGAACAGCTCTGCTCCCGCTTTTGATTATGTTTGGTTGGATATTCGAACCTTTTCTTAACTGCTTTTTACAAACTTTGGTCGGACGTTCACACCTTCTTGCAGCCGAACACCTCCGCTTCCGCTTTTGATGGTATATATTCGGGCATTCGAACCTTTTCTTAGCAGCTTTTTACAAACCATGGTTGGACTTTCACACCTTCTTGTAGCCGAACAACTCCGCTACCGCTATTGATTGTGTACAGTCGGGTATTTTAACCTTTTCTTACCCGCTTTTTACCAACTATGGTCGGACATTCACACCGTCTTACAGCGGAACACCTCCGCTCCCGCTTTTGATGGTGTATTGTCAGGCATTTGAACCTTTTCTTACCCGCTTTTTACAAACTATGGTCGGACATTCAAACCTTCTTGTAGCCAAAAACCTCCGCTCCCTCTTTTAATCATACGTTGTCGGGCATTCGCACCTTTTCTTACCCGTTTTTTACAAACCATGGTCGGACTTTCAAACCTTCTTGTAGCCCAACACATCCACTCCTGCTTTTGATGATGTATGTTTGGGCATTCGCACCTTTTCTTACCCATTTTTCAGTAATTATGGGTGGACATTCACACCTTCTTGCAGCTGAACACCTCCTCTCCCGCTTATGATGGTGTATAGTCGGGCTTTCAAGCCTTTTCTTACCCGGTTTTTACAAATTATAGTTGGACATTCAGACCTTCTTACAGCCAAAAACCTCCACTCCCTCTTTTGATCATACATTGTCGGGCATTAGCACCTTTTCTTACCCGCTTTTTACAAACCATAGTCGGACTTTCACATCTTTTAGTAGCCGAACAACTCCGCTCCCGCTATTGATTGTGTACAGTCGGGTATTTTAACCTTTTCTTACCCGCTTTTTACCAACTATGGTCGGACATTCACACCTTCTTACTGCGGAACACCTCCGCTCCCTCCTTTGATGGTGTATGTTCGGGCATTCGAACCTTTTCTTACCCGCTTTTTACAAACTATGGTCAGACGTTCAAACCTTCTTGTAGCCGAACATATCCACTCCTGCTTTTGATGATGTATGGTTGGGCATTCGAACCTACTTGTTGCCCGCTTTTCATTAATTATGGGTGGACATTCACACCTTGTCTCAGCCAAACACCTCCGCTCCCTGTTTTGATCATGTATGGTTTGACATTCGCACCTTTGCTTACCTTCTTTTTATACTGATTGCTCAAGATTAAGTTGTTCTTTCTCAAACTACAAAATTTTTTTAATTGTTGAAACTTGATTTGAAGTGGATAAATAAGGAAGACAAACAGTTTTAAGTCAGGCTGATAGCAATTAATTTTATAGCAAAATCTGTATTTCGTCATTTGTCGAGAGATGCTTATTGCTGAAGAAGTTCTTTCTCATTCTACAAAGTACAACGTTGTTTATCATTGAAACTTGATTAGACATGAATAAATATGAAGGACAAAGCAGTCTTAACTTGGTTTGAGTTAAGGAATTCGTTTTATAGGAGAATCCGAATTCGTGCATAACTCGTAAAATAGAGCTTATTTTCGGATTCCTAAAGAATGAGTCTGGTTCTTTCTCATAATACAAAGTTTGTTGTTTATTGTTGAAACTTGATCAGACCGTTAGATATAGTCGGACTCACCTCGACGCACGGCTTGGGATCTGGAACCAGTACTCTTGAGAGGGGTTGGACTCTCTTCCACTCTGGAGTTGCCCGTGGTGAGAGGCGCAGAGCAGGTGTGGGCATACTTATTGCCCCCCGGCTGTGTGCCAGTACATTGGGGTTTACCCCAGTGAACGAGAGGGTAGCCTCCCTCCGCCTTGGGTGGGGGGACGAGTCCTGACTGTTGTTTGTGCCTATGCGCCAAACAGCAGTTCAGAGTACCTACCCTTTTTGGAGTCTCTGGGGGAGGCACTGGAGAATGCTCCTACCGGAGACTCCCTCATTCTGCTGGGGGACTTCAATGCTCACGTGGGCAATGACAGTGAGACCTGGAGGGGTGTGATTGGGAGGAACGGCCCCCCCGATCTGAATCAGAGTGGTGTTATGTTGTTGGACTTCTGTGCCAGTCATAGACTGTCCATAACGAACACCATGTTCAGGCATAAGGGTGTCCATATGTGCCCTTGGCACCAGGACACCCTTGGCCGCAGTTCGATGATCGACTTTGTGGTTGTATCATCGGACTTGCGGCCGTATGTCCTGGACACTCGGGTGAAGAGAGGGGCGGAGCTGTCAACTGATCACCACCTGGTGGTGAGTTGGCTCCGCTGGTGGGGGAGGATGCCGATCAGACCTGGCAGGCCCAAACGTATTGTGAGGGTCTGCTGGGAGCGTTTGTCAGAATCCCACGTCAGAAGGAGCTTTAACTCCCACCTCCAGCAGAGCTTCAACCATATTCGAGGTGGGGGACATTGAATGGGCCATGTTCCGTGACTCCATTGCCGAGGCAGCTGGTCGGAGTTGTGGCCGTAAGGTGGTCGGTGCCTGTCGTGGCGGCAACCCTCGAACCTGCTGGTGGACACCAGTGGTGAGGGAAGCCGTCAAGCTGAAGAAGGAGTCCTATCGGGCCTTTTTGGCCAGTGGGACCCTGGAAGAAGCTGATAGGTACCAACGGGCCAGACGGGCCGCGGCTTCGGCGGTTGCTGAGGCAAAAACTCGGGCCTGGGAGGAGTTCGGTGAGACCATGGAGAACGATTTCCGGACGGCCTCGAAAAGATTCTGGTCCACCATCCGGCGTCTCAGGGGGGGGAAGCGGCTCACAGTCAACACTGTTTACAGTGCGGACGGGGCTTTGCTGACCTCAACTAGGGATGTTGTGAGTCGGTGGGGGGAGTACTTCGAGGAACTCCTCAATCCTACCAACACGTGCTCGGAAGAGGCAGAGTCGGAGAGCTCGGAGACGGGGCCTCCCATTTCTGGGGCTGAGGTTGCCGAGGTGGTTAAAAAGTTCCTCGGTGGCAAGGCCCCGGGGGTGGATGAGGTCCGTCTTGAGTTTCTCAAGGCTCTGGATGTTGTAGGGCTGTCTTGGCTGACACGCCTCTGCAGTATCGCGTGGACATCGGGGACAGTGCCTGTGGACTGGCAGATTGGGGTGGTGGTCCCCCTCTTTAAAAAGGGGGACCGGAGGGTGTGTTCCAACTATAGGGGTATCACACTCCTCAGCCTCCCTGGTAAGGTCTATTCGGGGGTATTGGAGAGGAGGATCCGTCTGATAATCGAGCCTCGGAATAAGGAGATGCAGTGTGGCTTTCGTCCTGGCCGTGGAACAGTGGACCAGCTCTATACCCTCGGCAGGATCCTGGAGGGTGCATGGGAGTTCGCCCAACCAGTCTACATGTGTTTTGTGGACTTGGAGAAAGCGTTCGACCGTGTCCCTCGTGGAGTCCTGTGGGGGGTGCTCCGGGAATATGGAGTGCCGGACCCCTTGATAGGGGCCGTTCGGTCTCTGTATGACCGGTGCCAGAGTTTGGTCCGCATTGCCGGCAGTAAGTCGGATACGTTTCCGGTGAGAGTTGGACTCCGTCAGGGCTGCCCTTTGTCACCGATTCTGTTCCTAACTTTTATGGACAGAATTTCTAGGCGGAGCCAGGGCGTTGAGGGTGTCCCATTTGGCGACCTCCGAATCGGGTCTCTGCTTTTTGCAGATGATGTGGTTCTGTTAGCGTCGTCAGGCCGTGACCTTCAGCTCTCACTGGAGTGATTCGCAGCCGAGTGTGAAGCGGCTGGGATGAGAATCAGCACCTCCAAATCCGAGACTATGGTTCTCAGCCGGAAAAGGGTGGAATGCTCTCTCCGGGTCGGGAATGAGATCCTTCCCCAAGAGGAGGAGTTCAAGTATCTCGGGGTCTTGTTCACGAGTGACGGACGAATGGAGCGGGAGATTGACGGGCGGATCAGTGCGGCGCCTGCAGTGTTGCAGGCTCTGCACCGACCCGTCGTTGTGAAGAGGGAGCTGAGCCAGAAGGCGAAGCTCTCTACTTACTGGTCAATCTACGTTCCCATCCTCACCTATGGTCACGAGTTGTGGGTAGTGACTGAAAGAACAAGATCGTGAATACAAGCGGCCAAAATGGGTTTCCTCCGCAGGGTGTCTGGGCTCTCCCTTAGAGATAGGGTGAGAAGCTCAGTCATCCGGGAGGGGCTCGGAGTAGAACCGCTGCTCCTCCGCATTGAGAGGAGTCAGATGAGGTGGCTCGGGCATCTGGTTAGGATGCCCCCTGGGCGCCTCCCTGGGGAGGTGTTCCGGGCACGTCCCACTGGGAGGAGACCCCGGGGGAGACCCAGGACACGTTGGAGAGACTATGTCTCTCGGCTGGCCTGGGAACGCCTCGGGGTCCCCCCGGAAGAGCTGGAGGAAGTGGCCGGGGACAGAGACGTCTGGGTTTCTCTGCTCAAGCTGCTGCCCCCGCGACCCGACCCCCGGATAAGCGGCAGATGATGGATGGATGGATGGATATATCCTCCACCAACCAGACTTACAACCCCCGACTAGGGTAGCAGAATTTCTAAGCAGCTGTACCCCAAAACTACTATCAAAAATATATAAATTATTGTCTAAGATAGATGACACAATGTCTCTTCCATCCTCAAAATGGGAGGCAGATTTATCCATCAGTTCTGGTCATAGCTTCTAACCACAAATATGTTTGAACACCTTCATAAAGACTCGAAATCCTAATTTACAGCTCATACAATACAAAATCCTTCATAGAACACACTATACAGGACAAAGGATGTTCAGGATGGGTCTAACACATTCAAACATCTGCTCACATTGCACAGATAACACACCTGATGATTATGCACACGCTTTGTGGTTTTCTGCGCCTGTCCAGAAGTTCTGGCTTGAAGTCTGTGAGGACCTATCAACATGGCTAAAGTGTAGCATCCCTGCATGCCCCACACTGTGCATACTGGGTGACTTAGACAACATCAACATGGAAATTAACTCAGCACACATGGTTGTCACAGTGTTATGTATCGCAAAGAAAACTATTCTCATGAACTGGAAAGCGAAGAACAATCTGTGTATTAACCAGTTTAGAAATTTTCTTTTAGATTATATTAGCATGGAAACAATGTCTGCCTCCTCAAAACATCAATTGGCTGAATTTCATTCTCTCTGGTCCCCTCTGATTAGTTTTATCACATAGTGGTGGTGGTGGGTTGCTGGGTGATGGTGGGTCTCAGGCCCGGGCTGCTGCGACTGGTGTGACCGGGTGGTTTGTTTGTTTGCTTTTTGATGTTGTTTGTTTGTTTTTTGTAGAGGTCCTCCTGGGTGGGGTTGGGTTGAGTGGGGTGGGGCGGGATGGGTACCTTCTGGGGGTACAGTAGCTCCCGGAATATGGTCGCTGCAGGCCCCGAGCCTGGTGGACATCAGGCCCTCCTGCCCATTGTTGGCTCCCAGGTAGCGGGGATGCCTATTGCAGCCAGTCCCTGGCTGCCCTCTCTGGGGGAGAGTAGCTCCCCCGGTATATATCCCCATACCCCTCTCCCTTCTGGCTCCTGTACACAGCACACACTCACACATGAAGGGTTTTGGGGGCGTGTGTGTTCGGTGGGGTGTAGTGGATGGGGCCACGTAGGTGGTCCCCTTTGGTTGCACTCTGCAGTTCCCTGCCCCTGTTTTTATTACACCTTAGACATTACTACTTATCAAACACACTCACACACACACATTAGGTCTTGGGGGGTGGTTACACTGAGTGGCATCTGGTGGGCGGGGCTCTTTGGGTATGTAGGCTGCCCAGAGTGCCGCGCTCCCAGTTCTACAAGTTTGGCTGCCCCTCAATTTTAATTGCTCACTATTAGAAAATATTGAAGAGCCAGAAGGGTGAGGGGAGGGGTCTTCTTCGCACACCCCTGCTTCCTGGTGTCTGCTCGGGGCAGGAGGGGCCAGGAGGATTAATTAATTGTTCTGCTGGTTCGGGGTCTGTGGTGGCTGGGGGGTTGCTGGCCTCCTGGTGTGCCCGCTGCAATACACCCCAGCAGAGTCGAGGGAGGTAGGATGTGTGGATGTGTGGATGTATGGGACGTGAAAGTGTGTGTGGTAATGATTGGGCCTGGATCTGGGACTTGCTGTCGCCTGGCCTGCCTGTGTTTCTCCCGATGGGGCATCAGCGTTGCCTCTCCCCACTGCTCGCGACTTCACCCACCTGTGGGCACGTCTTGACTCCCAGGGCACTTGGCCAGGGGCGCTGGGGCAGGCGCTGACCCACTTTGTGGCTGTCTGGGGCGCTTGGCCCTCTTGGGTATTGGGTGGGGCCTCTGCCGAGGGGTTTGGGGGCGCTCGGGCTCCTGGGGCCCAGGTCCAGTGCACGGCCCATGTCTGGGCGGCTGGGGCCTGGCGGGGTCGGTGGGCTGTTGCCCCTGGTTCCCGGAGTGCCTCTGCCCTATGCTTATGGGGGCTCTTTCCGGGGGCTTCCTCTGCAGTCTTCTGGGTGGATGCGTGGTTGCCCCTGCGGTGGGCTGCCTGGGTTCTGTGCTCTGTGGGGGCTGCTGGTGGCCTGGGTCTTGTGGCCCTCTCTGCCTGCTTCTGATTGCTTGGGGGGGGGCTGTGGATTGTGGCCCTGTACGCTTATACACTCATAACTAAGCACGGTTATCATGTAGGTCCTGTGCCATGGGTGTTGCATGTTCTCACACACACACACACACATTCATTAGTCCAGTAGCATGGTCACTAAGCAGTTGATGTATTATCATGTCGTCTCAGGTCATCTATATCCACAGCTGTGTTGTATGCGATTGCCGCTTCTTGTGCTTGTTTTTGTTTGTTTGTGTGTTTGTTTTTTCTCTGCTTGTCTGCTTTCAGGTGCTCCTGGTGGCGCTAAGGCTGGATTCCCCTCATAGGCCATGGATTGTTGTCTGTTTTGTTTTTTACAGGTGTAGCAGCTGGTTGTCTGGTTTTTGTTTCTATTTTTGTTCTGTTTCCTCTTCTTTCCTCTTCTTCTTTCCTTGTCCCCCGGTCCGGTTCAGTTCAGTTCATGTCATATATTGTAAACAGAAATAAATAAATGGGCATCAAGGGGAGCTTTACATTTATAAAACTTCCCTTGGCAAAACAAATCTGTTTGGCATCAAAGGTATTCAGACTACAATTCTTCTGACATAATGCTGAACAGGACAAGGGGAAAAAAAAGTAAAGAAGACAGTTCTGCCGAAAGCCAGGGATAGACCTGTTCTAAGTTCTATACTTTTTAAAAGGGGCGTGTTTATCAACTGTGGAATTAGAAGATTTACAAAAATGGTCAAGTGCTAGATCTTCATCTGGGATTTTAACAGTGTCATATAACTATTCAACAGATCAGTTAAAAAAAAGCCTGCTCATGGAGATGTTTCAGGATCTGGATACCAAGCGTGGACCTAATGTTTTCATTTTTGCAATTCTGATACAGGCTATTGAGCAGTGATAACTAACACCAAGTTCAGATACTGCGGATTTTCTACCTTTGATTTGTTAAGATTGAGCCAATCAGGGACAACCTTGAAGGATCTCTTTGGTTTTGTAGGATCAGTAATTACCTGAGAAAGGTTGATATTGGTACACACCTTTTTTAAATGATCAGAGGCAGAGTTCAACTTGTTTAAATTAAAATTGCCACACAGAGATTGGGTTTAGGCCACATGCACACAGAATGACATCAACAAATATAAGAAATATTAAACATTTACACATAGATTTTTGAATATATGTAGAGGAATGATACTTTGAAATGTGCTCATTGCGGAGTTATGATCAGTTGAGTAATGAAGGTTGAACTATTCTGGGAAAGAGGTTCTATTCCCAGCATCATGATGGACACTCCTGATATAGAAGGTTTCGCTAACGCATTGGAATTGTTTTACTATTTTCATATGCATGTGCAATGAAGAATTGCTTGCTGCTGATAAATGCAAAGAAGAACAGCTTACACATAGATGCTCACATATAGGCTGCTGAATGCAATGAAGACCTGCTTATCAAGTAAAGTTCAATGTCAATGTGTAATATTCAATTAGGATTTGCAAAACAGTGAAGTTAAACAATGAATGGGTCCATAGTCGGTATGAGAAGACTACAGGAATATTTACCTGGGTGTACGTTCAAACAGAGATGAGAAAATTGCGATAAATAATTGTTTGTTTGTTTGTTAGTATGTATATGAATGTTATGTGTATAAACTGTGTTGAGTTATAGTTACTCAGTAGTGTCTCAGTGAAACAACCGACGGGGGAAGCCTTGCGGTGACAACAAAAGCAGTGTTTTACTGATCAGTCAAGTTGCTCCAGTGTACTCCATACAAACTGGTTGGCTACTGAAGGGAAAGAAAATGGGGAATACTTGTTTTAAAGCAAACAAGGAATTAGATGGGAAAAATACATGTTTTAACGGGACCCAGACAATATTAAATACTCAGACAGATGGGAGAAGAAGTGTAGTTTTGTAGGAAATCACAAAATTATTACATAGAATTAGTGAAATCAATTGAAGAATGCCTTTCTGAAGAGCTGTTTACCACAGATGAGCAGCTTTGCGACCAAGCACATTGTAGATCGCTTTACTGCCAAAATGATCTAATTTAATGGATTGGTTTAGACATGCATAACAGCATTTTAAGAACAAAGAGAGAAACAAAAAGGGACAACGCTTCATGGTGGAAGGTGATGTATAAAAAACTGTGTATATGATGAAGGGGGTGGCAACACCCATTCCGAAATCCCGCCATTCCGACATCCCGCTATTCCGACATCCCACCATTCCGACATACCACCATTCCGACA